>NC_138779.1:161365853-161713353 GCF_965119305.1 Pelophylax lessonae
ATTATCTTACATTTTTCAATATTAAACCTCATTTGCCATGTAGATGCCCACCCCATTATTTTGTTTAGGTCATCTTGTAAGTTTTCCACATCCTGTGTAGAAGTTATTGCCCTACCTAATTTAGTATTGTCCGCAAATATTGTGCTGTTTATCCCATTCTCTAGATCGTTTATGAATAAATTAAACAAGATTATTCCCAGGAAAGACTGCTTTACAGTCGCTGGTTTCGATGGTTTAACTTAGAGGGGCTTTTAAACTAGGAGACGGGGGGGGGGGGGGAGGGCTCAGAAGTAGAGTCAGTGAGGAGGGAGCAAAGGACAGAAGGCAGTAGTAGAGTCAGCAGCGACAGTAGTTCCATAACGTCAATTGGGGGGTCTGTGCGGGAAAACATCAGACCAAACAGGAATAAACATAATCACCATTCACTATCAACTTCCACAAAACTAAGAGGGGTATATGCTAATGCTAATGCCAGGAGCCTAGCTAATGGAGGAGTTAGAAATGTTAGTACATGAGGAAGATATAGACGTTGTGGGAATAACGGAAACTTGGTTCGACCCCTCACATGACTGGCTTGCCAATATCCTAGGGTATTCGGTGTACCGGAAGGACAGGGTAGGAAAAAGAGGGGGAGGGGTATGTCTCTATGTCAAGAATAATGTAAGGGTGATAGAGAGGAATGATATTATGGAAGGGATGAGTATGGAGTTAGAATCCGTGTGGGTAGAACTCCATAGGGAAGAAGAAAAGGGAAAAGTAATTGTGGGGTTTTGCTATAGGCCACCCAACCAAAGGGAGGAGGTAGAGCTGGAATTTATATCACTGTTGGGTAAAGTGGCAAAACTGGGATCAGTAAACATATTGGGGGACTTCAATTATCCCGACATTGACTGGGAAGAGGGGACTACACACTCACAGAAGGCCCGTCTATTCATGGAAACCTTACAGGACAACTACATGTCACAGTTGGTGGATTCTCCTACTAGAGAAAATGCAGTCCTGGATCTATTGATCACGAATGACCCAGACCTAATCTCGGAGGTAGGAGTCCAGGACAACCTGGGCTCTAGCGATCACAGGATGATCACATTTAGCGTAAATAACACTATAACAAGGCAAGTGGGGAACATAAGAACCCTAAACTTCAGAAGGGCAAACTTTCCAAAATTGTGCTCATTGATGGAAAGGGTAAACTGGGACCAAACCCTGGGAACACTGACCATGGAGGAAAAATGGGAATGCTTTAGGAACATATTAAACAAATGCATCTTGCAGTGCATTCCTATGGGAAATAAATTTAGAAGAGACAAGGCCAAACCTGGCTGGCTAAACTGTAATGTTAAAAAACATATTAGGGGGAAAAAAATGGCCTTCAAGAAATATAAATCAGGGGGGCGTGTCCTGGACGTGAGACAGAGCGGACGCTTCCTCACTGAGCTCCGCTATCCACTCGACATCGGCACCGATATCCCAGCCATCCTGCTGCCTATCGCCACGGGACCACCCTAAACAGACTGCCCGCACTCCCACGAACAATTTGAGGCCACTCTTGCCGGGATCTCCAACTGTTAGCCGCACGTCCATTCGCGGCCTACCTCCCGGACCGAAGCCGCGGCCTCGATTTCCGCCCGACGGCCGTACCCGGAAGAAGAGTCGGGTGAGTCCACTACGGCCATAGGCCGCATGTAATCAACTATACCCACCAGAACCAGGGTTCCACAAATTCAGGGGGTCTTTGCAAGGCGCCACCACCCCGAAAATCTACTATGTCTCGCCGCCGCCGCCGCGAGACCCCCCAACCCAGGAAGCTACAATTCTTCTTTCACTCAGCGACCCCAGGGGCTTCCAACACTGCTAAGGGCTCATCCTCCTCCTCCCTGCTACAACAGCACCTGGCCTCACATGATGGTCTCAATGCCCCTGCTGCAGACATGCCAGCTCCCGACCCTCTTACTCCTTTAAACAGCCCTGCTAAATCAAGGCCTAGGAAGGACAATGGTGAGGAAACATCATATGCTTCAGGGTCAGGGGGGGATGCGGGGGACCCCTTTAACAACATGGACACAAGTGCCACGGACCCGATAGCTTCTTTCCCTACCACAGGGCAACCCATCTCGGATGTTACACTTAAAGAGATGCTCATGTCTCTGAAATCCTCATTACACGCAGACCTTTGGCAAGGTATTAAACACTGCAGGGCTGAAGTGCATGCTTTAAATAACAGGGTTTCACATGTGGAAGATCAACTCACAGCCTGTGCCCAATCATTCAACACTATGGTGGATGCTCATGCTGACCATGCTGACGAACTGCAATGGCTCAAATCGAAAATTGCTGACCTGGAAGACCGTTCCCGTCGCAATAATCTCAAAGTGCGGGGCGTACCAGAGAGTGTAAGTCAAGCCCAATTACCCCACTTTAAGGACATTTTCCTGGCAGCAGTTCCAAACTTTTCGCAGGCAGATTTGACCATCGACCGCATCCACCGTATCCCGAAACCTTCTCACATTCCCAAGGAGGCACCTAGAGATGTTCTATTAAGAATCCATTTCTTCCAAGTGAAGGAAAAAATTTTGGAAGTATTCAGAAAACCTGACTCCCTACCGGACAAGGCCAAAGGTGTCCAAATTTTCCCTGACTATTCTCAGCATACCATGCAACGTCGACAAAATTTGGCTACGGTGACTAAGGCCCTTCGTAACCATAGCATTCCATACAAGTGGAAATATCCAGCTACTTTGATTGTTACCCGAGATGGGGTCAACTCCGTGATCCGTTCCGTGGACGAAGGTGTCTCCCTCCTTACTTCATGGAGCATTCTACCGGCATCTCACCCACCACCCGATCGTTTCCACCATGATCGATTTTCACCTCTGAGACCTGAAGAGCGCCCCAGATCTCAACCGACATCCTTTAACACCCCCTGAATGTTTACCGCAACACGGATTTTTTTTTTCTTTGACATATTAACCCTGGTTCTTTGTTGCACTGTTTTCAACCTGCTTACTACCCCCACCCTTTTGAGCAAATTGCTCTATCACCCCCCAAACATGTCACAGCTCCGGCTGCTCGAAGCCCTTCTCCTTTGGGACCTTCTCCTTTTTATGACCCCTGTTGGATCCTGCCACCCTTCCCCCTCCCTGTTTGTTTTGGGTACTGCAACCATCCTAAACTCTACGCCATGGAACATACTGAAGTCCGCATCCAGTAGTTTTTTCTATCCAGGCCTCTTGGCAACGTCTCTTCACATGACCTTCCTTTTTCTCCAAGCAACTGCATTCACCATCCTGCCCGGTGCTATCAGCACCACTCTAGTTCTTTATAGGACACGTGAAACCTTTCTCATATCTTCCTATGCATGGTCCACTGATGGGACTTAAACTTCTATCCCTGAATGCCAACGGGCTTAACCACCCGGCGAAAAGGAGGACTATGTGGAAGGAAGCCATGAAACAACATGTCGACATTTTGACCATTCAGGAAACACACTTCAAGAAAGACGCTACGCCGTACTGTTGTCACCCGGCTTATCCTCATGTTTTTCTCTCCTCTGCTTCCGTTAAAAAACGGGGCATTCTTTTAGCGATTAGAGACTCCGTGGACTTTGAATTGCACGAATCACATATCGACGATGATGGTAGATATATCATTGTGATCTGCTCGATTGATAAAATGTTGATGACTGTAGTTTCCCTTTACGCTCCCACTGCTCGTCCGCTGAGATTTTTGCGATCTCTTTTCAAGAAGATTTCTAAGGTACGCAGGGGGAGCGTATTGCTGTGTGGGGACTTTAATGTTGTCCCTGACCCTGTCCTGGACTCATCCGCGGGGGGTAGGGGACGCGCTCTTTCTTTGCGTGGTCTCCTGCACTCCTCGGATCTCTACGACAGTTGGCGATGTCTTCATGCTAATGAACGTGATTTCACCTTCTTCTCTCATAGACATAAAACGTATTCCAGAATCGACCTATTTGTATTAGACAGGTGGCTTCTCCAGAGGGTCACCTCTGTAGACATCCAGGATATAACCTGGTCGGACCACGCCGCTGTGGTAACTGTTCTAGATCTTGGCCGCTCTATTCCTCTTACCCGCATCTGGAGGTGTAATAACAAATTGGTCCAAGATCCGGTGCTGTCCAAACAGGTACAAACTCACCTAGAGCGGTTCTTCTTGGAAAATGATACCCAGGATGTCTCGGATACAACCCTCTGGAGTACCCACAAAGCGTTTATGAGAGGTATCTTAATCCAACTAGGCGCCAGGGAAAAGAAGAAACATCACCAGGCTTTGTCCTCTCTCCTTTCTGAGATTCATACTCTAGAGACCCTAAACAAAACAAACACCACTGCTCAAAGGACAGACCAACTAACGCGTTTGAGGGCGAACCTACGGTTGCTGCTCATTCGTGACCACGATAACATGATGCGCTCCCTTAAACTCAATCACTACCACCTACACAACAAGGCAGGCAAATTTTTAGCATCCAAGCTAAAGACCCGAACCTTGAAGGCTAAAATCCCATTTATTGTACACCCATTTTCCAAGACTAAATTGACCAACCCGCAAGATATAGCCAACGCATTTGCCGATTATTATAGTGCGCTTTATAACTTGAAAGATGATAGTACCACTTTCCAGCCCACAGAAGCAGACATTACTAACTTCCTAGCAACCATCCGCCTCCCCTCCCTCACAACTTCACAACTAGCCACTCTAAATACCCCATTCACAATCGAAGAAATCCACTCAACCATCAAATCCCTCCCAAGAGATAAAGCTCCCGGCCCTGACGGTTTTTCGAACGCTTATTACAAATCGATGGCCCCCATCCTTTCTCCGTACCTTCTGAAACTTTTTCATGCTTTTGCGTCATCCTCTTCTCCTCCTAAGGAATTCCTATCAGCCCACATAGTTACTCTTCCCAAACCGGGAAAACCCCCGGACACCCCTGCCAACTTTCGCCCCATATCTTTATTAAACGTAGACGTTAAAATCTATGCAAAACTCCTAGCGAATAGAATGTCATCATTGATGCCATCCCTGGTCAAATCTGACCAGCTAGGCTTCATGAAAGGCCGGCAAGCCTCTGATGCCACCAGGAGGATATTGAACTTGATCCATCATGCTAATTCCTCGAAAACGCCTTCTCTGCTTCTCTCTATTGACGCAGAGAAGGCGTTTGATAGGGTCCACTGGTCCTACATGACTCTGGCGCTACGTAAATTTGGCTTCAGTGGCATGATCCTTAACGCAATCCTAGCTCTATACTCCACACCCTCAGCTCAGGTTTACACCTCGGGGATGCTGTCCCGTCCTTTCTCCATCAGCAACGGGACTAGACAGGGGTGCCCGTTATCCCCCACAATATTCAACCTTATGATTGAACCCCTAGCAGAAGCTGTCCGCTCTAACCCACATATTGTGGGATTTAAGCTCCGTGGTTCCTCGCATGTCATTAGCCTATTCGCTGATGACGTCATCTTATCCCTCACCAACCCTATTGTTTCGCTCCCCTTCGCTCATAAAACATTGGAATCCTTTAGCAGAATTTCCTACTATAAGGTCAATTTCCACAAATCCCTCGTCCTAGACCTAGGCTCCCACATATCCACTAGATCACACTTAGAAAAAACTCTTCCTTATAGTTGGACCTCTACAGCCATCCCGTATTTAGGATTACGACTGACCCCCTCCTTAAAAGATGTGGTCTCTGCAAATTTAAAACCTCTAACCCAAGAAGTAATGGGCATCCTTTCACAGAAATCATATAGAGAACTTTCTTGGGTGGGCAGAATAGCTGCTTTAAAGATGATGGTTCTTCCAAAAGTTTTGTATATTTTCAGGACGCTGTCACTCCCCATTGCCAAATCTTTTATCTCCTCGCTCCAATCTCTCTTTAATCGCTATGTGTGGCAAGACAAAAAACCTAGGTGCCCCTGGTCGCTAATAATCAAACACAAACGGGCGGGTGGACTAGGCATGGTAGACTTATATGACTACTGTGTGGCGACTCATATGACTCATGTTAATTGCTGGTTCGCTCCACATACCGACGTGCAATGGGTACTGGTTGAAACAGCCATGGCCAATGTCCCTTCCCTACCCCTACTGCTAACGGCGGACTGCTGGAAACCTCTCCCGCTAAATCAATTGCCATTAACCACACAAGCATCCCTTCTGGCTTGGAGATACACTCTGCAACATACAGATTCCCACACTGCACTCTCTACGATACGCATTCCGTTGGAAACACTAACTGTCCTCATCCCGTACCTGTCTCTTCACAAATGGTTGGGTAATGGCCTAATGTGGCTAGATGAAATATTGGAAAACACATCCCTGAAACCCCTCACTACCTTAAACCTTCCCTCCTCTGAAGCCTACACGTACATGCGCATTGCAAACTTCATCAAAAGACATCCTGTGCCAATTATCCGTATCAAATCCGACCTATGGCAACATCTCATGAAAGGGCCTCTAGCTTCTAAAGGTACATCACTTTTCTACCAATCAATCCAGCATAAACAGACATTCTCGAAATCTTCCTCCATGTTAAAATGGGAATCGGAGCTCCACAAAACCTATGACACACCCCAATGGCAACAAGCAATCCTTTACTCACATTCACTATCTCACTGTGCTAATCACTGGGAACTCTCCTACAAGGTTATATCTCGGTGGTACTTAACCCCCTACAAACTTAATTCTTTTTACCCAACACATTCTCAGCTATGCTGGAGAGATTGTGGTCAGGTGGGCAATCTTATCCACGTACTGTGGGCCTGTAAGAGTCTTACTAGTTTTTGGCGCCAAGTGTTTAGCCTAGTTTCCTCCACGACAGGCATCCTCACCCCACCGGACCCAGCTCTAGCGCTCCTTAATCTTACCATAGACAAATTCCCACCACAGTACAGGACCGTTGTGGCCCATGTTTTCTTGGCCGCAAGGGTCCTCATAACCAGGAGATGGAAAACGTCAGACGTACCGTCTCTCTCAGAAGTAGTACATTATGTTGACTCCACATATGAACACGAACGCCTTATAGCCTTAAGGGCAGGCAAGTTAGCTACCTTTCAGTATTCTTGGAAGTCATGGTCTCATAGGAATAGTCACTGATTTTTATGCCATCACTGTTTTTCTCTTTTTCCTTTTTTTTTTTGCACTTGTATATTACTGAATGTGCACTTGTGCTCATGTTGCGTACCCACCCCCCTTCCCCCCCCCTTCTTTTCCTCTTGTTCCCTGATGTTGAATTGTTGTTTTTCTATGCAAAACTCAATAAAAATTTATTGAAAAAAAAAAAAGAAGAAGAAATATAAATCAGAGGGCACAGTATCGGCTTTCGAGCAATACAAGGAGGCAAAATAGAAAAGTAAATACGAAATCAAAATGGCTAAAATCAACTTTGAGAGACAAATAGCGGAGGATAGTAAAAAGAACCCAAAGAAATTATTTAAATATATCAACAGCAAAAAAGCTAGGGCAGAGCATATTGCACACATAATTAACGACGATGGGGGGATGGTTACAGAGGACACTGAAAAGGCAACCGTGCTGAACGCCTTTTTCTCGTCAGCCTTTACTCAGGAAAAGGAGGGGTACACTGACCATGACTGTATATTTAGTATTATTACACAGGACTTTCCGCTATGGCTAACAGAGGGTGAAATCAGGGAAAGGCTGGATAAAATTAACACAAACAAATCACCAGGCCCGGGTGGCGTACATCCGAGAGTACTCAAAGAACTCAGTAAGGTTATATCTAGACCACTGTTCCTGATCTTTGCTGACAGTATTATGACAGGAAATGTACCAGGGGATTGGAGGAAAGCCAATGTGATACCGATATTCAAAAAAGGGCAGAGGCATGTCCCGGGTAATTATAGGCCTGTCAGTCTGACATCGATAGTATGTAAACTTCTGGAGGGGATAAGGGACTATATCGTAGAGTTTGCTAAAGACAACATCATCATCAGCAGTAATCAGCACGGGTTTACAAATGGGCATTCTTGTCAAACCAATCTCTTAACATTCTATGAGGAGGTGAGCTGTGAACTAGATAGGGGCAGACCAGTGGATGTGGTGTACCTGGATTTCGCTAAGGCGTTTGATACAGTTCCCCACAAGCGCTTAATTTATAAAATAAGGTCTGCAGGTATCGACCGCAGGGTTTGCTCTTGGATACGGAATTGGCTAAAAGGGCGTGTCCAAAGGGTGGTAATAAACCGCGCATACTCAGACTGGTCTGAGGTGGTAAGCGGGGTCCCCCAAGGATGAGTCCTGGGACCAACCTTGTTCAATTTATTCATAAACAGCATTGAGGACGGGATCAGTAGTTCTATATCAGTTTTTGCAGATGACACAATATTGGGCAGGGCAATAACTGCACAGCATGAAGCAGATATCCTACAGAATGACCTGGACAAAATAACGGAGTGGGCTACGACATGGCAAATGAAGTTTAATGTGGAGAAGTGTAAGGTTTTGCACTTGGGGACTAAAAACATAAAAGCACAATACACGTTAGGGGGGAATCAAAAATGGAGAAAGATCTGGGAGTCTTGGTAGATGAGACTAGGCAATAGCATGCAATGTCAAACGGCAGCTGCCAAAGCCAGCAGAATATTAGCATGCATAAAGAAAGGGATGGATTCCAGAGATAAGACTATAATCCTTCCACTTTATAAAACTCTGGTCCGACCACATCTGGAGTATTCTGTCCAGTTCTGGTCACCAGTCCTCAGGAGGGATGTGTTGGAGCTGGAGAGGATCCAGAGAAGGGCAACTAAACTAATTTAGGGGATTGGAGGACCTGAATTATGAAGAGCGTCTGCAATCGCTTGATTTATTCTCACTGGAGAAGAGATGCATGAGAGGGGACATGATAGCAATTTACAAATATCTCAATGGTGATCTCAGCATAGAAAAAAAGCTATTGAGTCAAAAGGATTGCATGAGGACTCAAGGGCATACAATGTGATTAGAGGAGAAGCATTTTAACCTCAGGCAACGTGGGCGGTTCTTTACTGTTAGAGCTAAAAGATTGTGGAATTCTCTACCACAAGAGGTGGTTTCTGCGGGAAGTATGGTGGCTTTCAAAAGACTCTTGGACGTACATCTCAAGGATCAGAACATTCAGGGGTATGTGAGATGATTACAGCCACGCACACCTACACAGGTTGAACTGGATGGACTATTGTCTTTATTCAACCTCACCTACTATGTAACTATGTAACTTTTAAAAGCCAGGTACTAAGGCATAGAGGTTTGTCTGGATCAATAATCCCTAATTTACTGAAGACGAGGAAGTCCTCTTCCAGCAAGATTTACCATTGTACGTGGAAAGCGTACATTTCTTGGTGTGAATCGATTGGCACTCATCCTCCATTTTTTTCTGTGGCTGGGATCTTAGCCTTCCTTCAACTGGGCGTTGATCAGAAGTTGGCTTTGAGTACCATCAAGGGCCCTGTGTCTGCCTTGGCAATCTTTCAGCGACCCCTAGCCACGCACTCTTTAGTTCATAGCTTCATTCAGGGGGTTTGACATGTGGCTCCACCTGTATGGTCTCTCTTGCCACCATGGGATTTAAACTTTGTTTTCTCGGTTCTCCAGAAACCTCCATTTGAGAATATTTGGGAGATTGCCTTGAATATGTTGTCCCAGAAGGTGGCATTCTTGGTGGCTATTAGATCAGCACATAGGGTATCAGAGTTGTCTATCAGATACCCTACTATCCTGTCCTAGTCCCTATTTAGTGGTCCATAGGGATAAAGTAGTTTTGTCCCTGTTCATCATTCTTGCCCAAAGTTGTCTCCTATTTACATTTGAATGAGGACATTGTGATGCCTTCCTTGTGTCCCAAGCCAGGTCGTCCCAAGGAATTTGCTTTGCATACCTTGCATGTTGTCCGTGCAATTCGGGTGTATCTGGCAGCTACAAAGGTTAGACTCGCTTTTTGTGGTTACGGACGAACCAAGGAAAGGGCTGGCCTTTTCTTCGGCTACTATCTCGAGATGGATCAGACAGACGGTGACCCAGGCCTATTCCAATACAGGTCAGGTTCCACCTTTCCCTGTCACAGGGCATCCTACTCGGGCACTGAGTACTTCTTGGGCCTTCCATCATCGAGCATCAATATCACAAGTTTGCAAGGCGACCATTTGGTTGTCGGTGCATAAGCTTACAAAATTCTACAAAGAAGATACTTTATCATCTGCGCATGCTTCTTTTGGCCGCAAAGTTTTGCTGCTGCTGTTTAAGAGGGGCTGTTCCCTCTTGAGGGGTGTTTTTTCTTTGTTTTTATTTTTCAGATGGGGCTCCTGTGTCCTGGTTAAGGGCTCTTATTTTTATCCTTTGGTTATTGTCCCCACCCCTCATTTTCCTTTTGGTTGTCTAGTAGTTATGATTTATGGAGCGCTGTGTCCGTCGATGAACGAAAGCGAAAATGGGATTTTTGTACTTACCGTATAATTCATTTCTGAGTTCATCAATGGACACAGCACCCACCCCCTTCTAAATAGGTTTAATACTTCTAATACCGCTTGCTACTAAACGGATTACCTAGAGCTGGGGGGGGGGGGGGGGTTATGTACCAGCTGAGGATGGCCTATGGGCGTAGCCAGGTGTTTTTTGCTCATCTTAGTCCTACTCCTGGAGGAAGCAATATAACCCAGTACTTATGTTTTATGCAGCGCTGTGTCCGTCGATGAATGGTAATTACAAAAATCCCATTTTTTTTTTTTAAGGTGCTTGTGTTCTGCAGTCTACTATAATAAAGATTTTACAGGTGAATCAAAAATCTGTATCTTTCGACATAAACTAAATTTGAAATAGTGGCCTCTTACACCATCACTAATGGACAGTCAAGGGTCCTTTGAAGAATTAAGTACACAGCAAGTACTGTCCTGTGCTTTACAAGTACCAGCATTCAGCGCACCTGAAGAAATTCAGCTAACTGTTTGACTCATAAAGTGTATAGTGCAAAAGTATACCTGCGCTGCTACCAAAGCAAACTCCTAAATAGATCTCAGTAAATATAGTGCATAAATAATCTGTGTAAAGTGCTAATGCTCAACTTAAAATACACATTACTATATCATAAATCCCAATCAATATATATCAATCACTATAAAAATTCAATAAAAATAAATTTTATACACGTGAAAATAATAAATGTGAATAAAGTCTTTCAATAAAAGACGTGCTTCAATAGTGACAGTCTTTGTGCAAAACATAAGTCCAAAGTGCTGCGTGCTCGTAAAACAAGTGCTGGTGCTCTCTTTAGATGGGTAGGTGCTCCCCTCCTGGACCCCTACTCACCAGAAGCCAAATAATACCCCACTTTCAGAATATCTTTAGATAGGGCGAGCCTTATTGGACCATCAACTCAATCAGCTTTCTTGTAGATCATATCATCCAGGTATTGCTCAAGTGGTTACATACTTCACGATGCCAGCATCTCTTTCCATTTTTTTTAAGCAATACCTGGATGATATGAAGCAATACCTGGATGATATGATCTACAAGAAATCTGATTGAGTTGATGGTCCAATAAGGCTCGCCCTATCTAAAGATATTCTGAAAGCGGTGTATTATTTGGCTTCTGGTGAGTAGGGGTCCAGGAGGGGAGCACCTACCCATGTAAAGAGAGCACCAGCACTTGTTTTACGAGCACGCAGCACTTTGGACTTATGTTTTGCACAAAGACTGTCACTATTGAAGCACGTCTTTTATTGAAAGACTTTATTCACATTTATTATTTTCACGTGTATAAAATTTGTATTTATTGAATTTTTATAGTGATTGATATATATTGATTGGGATTTATGATATAGTAATGTGTATTTTAAGTTGAGCATTAGCACTTTACACAGATTATTTATGCACTATATTTACTGAAATCTATTTATGAGTTTGCTTTGGTAGCAACGCAGGTATACTTTTGCACTATACACTTTATAAAGGGACACCACCTTTTATAACAGCAGCAGCCCACTATACAGTGGTATCACAATAATTGCAGTCCTCAGCGCTAGCCTATAATCCTTGTTTGACTCATAGTTAGGCAGACATTACAGAGGGGTAGCTGATTAGTTGGAAAAAATCTTGTTTGCATTACCTGTGTGTGTTAAAAAAAAAGTCTATAGCTCTTCCATTCAGCACTAAGCTGAAGTAGAATGGCGAGTGTGTAAATGCTGCTAAAGTCATCCCGTATGTCCAAACAGATAGTGGGTGGGCGGGATGAACAAATAGGGAGAGAGTAGGAGTGGGATTTGAGAGGGGGACTTGTAGAACATAGAAGAGTATTAACGGTGTACTTTATCTCTAGCTTGGTTTGTCAGTTTGTAATGTAAGTAGCCATCATTTTGGCTGGTGTTAGCAACAGGTGGCAAAACCTTAGTTATGTGAAAAAGGGTACGTCCTTTATATTGCTGCGTTTTAAAATATGCTAGGTTCAATACAATATTCTTTATAACAAAGAGGTCATTGTCCTTTTATTCAGGTACAGTTTCATTACCTGCTGTGTCATTTGAATTCCTTTTTAGGAAGGTTTTGTTCCATCTTCTTCATCTAAGAGAGACCACTAGGTAGACAATGAAGGCAGGATGAGCATCCTAGCACCTGCAACATGCAAGTTTAGATGCATGGTTTAAGTGCTGGGATTTGCCAATCTAAATCAGCAATGGTCACAGTAAATAGTAATAGCTAATGCAATACTTCCCAACTTTTGAATCCAGTCATTAAACAACAACGACCTGACAAATTATTGTTAAATAAATGCTGGTTTGTCAAAAAAATTGTCAGAAAATTACCTAAGCAATTTGACTTGTAATGAAAGCAGAGAACAAAGCTGTCAAAGCAAAAATCTGTTTGAAATTCAGTGATATTATATTTATTATTTAGAACTGGAGAGAGGATTGCAAGGTGTTTGCTGTGATACGATTTAGTGCAAAGAACAGTCATATGTAGCATTCAGTGTGTCTGACTGCCCTCTACTAGTATTAGCGTATTTGAGTTGCTACCTACTGTTCTCGATAATATTATGAAGGTTGTTATTTGAGTTTTTTAATTTCTTCTAGGAAAGAGACAAACAGTGTCTCCCAACCATCCAGCAACAGCAGTAATACCAGCACTGGGTCCAGTTTACTATTGCCCTTAAGTGTAAACTCTCCAAGTTCACCAACACCAAGTTTCGGTGACCCTAAACCAAGCCAGCCGCTTCTTAATGGTCCACCTACGTTTAGTTCTACACCAGAGATAAAGGTAAAGAAAACTGCATTACTTTTGTTGGAAAATTAAAGGCTCAATAAACCCATGTGTATGTGCCCTAATATGTGTGTGATTAATATCACACAAATTAAAATGCTTGTAAGTACCTTTTTTATATTTTCATCATCATTTCAGGTTAATAGGAGTAGGATTGAAATCCAATGTTGAAATGCATGTGATTTAAAATTTTGACCTTTAGATATACTTTAAGATGCAATTTTTTGGGTTTATTGACACTTTAGTTATGGTGGTAAGAATTTAATTTTTTATAGCTTGTTTTAAGGTACCCGTGCAACGCCACAGAATATCATGCAGTTTTAGCTGCCTGGTCTTAGGAGTGGCCAAACAGCTCCCTGCTGGGACCTTTTTGTCCTAGCTCTTTTTTAAATGTCTTAAAGGAAACCTTTTTTTCTTTTATTTTTTTGTTGCCGCTGACTCCAGTTCCTGTGGAATGCTGGCTGGGTTTCGGACTGGCTATATGAGAGCCTTACAGTCTCCCAGTTTGTGCCAGCGAGCGCTTGCAGACCATAGCTCCACGTTGGGTCTCCATAGCGACTATAGTCCCACGGACGGGGACTGGCCTGCGGGTGAAACACCCCGCCGGGACGCACACACCTGGCATGCCAGCGTTGCAGCATGCCCCTTGGCCGACAGTGCTCTCACTACGGTGCAGAGGCAGTCTGTCAGGATGGACCCCCACCCTCAGCAGCGTGGTCCGGTAAGTACAGTCCCCCCGTCTGGTTAGCGGGCCTGGGGCGGATGTGGGCTCCTCCATAGGGGAGTAGGACCCTCGGGTACCCATACCTCCTACCACCCTCCTCCACTATCAGGGGTCACCTGGGACCTTCCCCTCCTACCCTGGGCTCTGGACCCCTGGGACACTTTTATTGGGGGGGTCCTCTATGTAAGTCGCCTCAGGTGCTGTACCGGGTAGTGGACGGGGGGGGGACTTGGAGGGGGTACATGGTTGCGCCTCATACCGCTACCTTTGGGGGGGGGTTCATCCGCCGGGATGACCCTTAGCAGGGCCCCCAGACCTTTTTGCTAGGGTAGGCCTCACTAGTCCCGAGGTCACATGCTCATCGGTACTAAGCCGCCATTTTACCGTGGCCTGCAGCCTTAACATTCCTCAGCAGCCTGCCTGAGTATCCCTATCACTGTAATACTGGTGTCCATTTTGCTGGAGCCAGAGACAAAACAGCACAGGAGGTTCTGGATCTTGTGGGCGGGGGCGTTTCTACCTTCTCTTCTCCATACTGCTCAGCACAGGAGCTTCTGGCTCTTGTGGGTGGGGGCGTTTCTACCTTCTCTTCTCCATGCTGTTGATGGACCTTGTTGTTCTCCATGTGGTAACTACTCTAGAGGAGTTTAATTACCCTGGCCTTCACCTTTTCATCTTCAGAGGGGTTTCAGGCCTTTAGGGGGCTTAGAATTATCCCCCGGAGTAGCACTGTGTGCATCGCGTTAGCCTCTTAAAGGCGCAGTGCACACCGGTAGCGGCGGTCTTTGTCGGGACCTGTGGTGCCTTTGTAACCTCACTTAGCCTCAGGGGCGTTAATATTTGGCGATTAGGCACGGATTGCTCCCTCTTAGGCCATTGCTCCGGTTTCCAGGAGAAGCTTCTGTTTAACCCCTTACGGTGCAGGTTCCGGTGTTTCCCCATTTCCCTTTCTGCTCTTTACATTCTTACTGTGCAATCCTACTGTTTGGCCATATGTCTAACATGGATTCCCCAAGTTTGTCTGCGACCCCCGATGTATCGTTGTTGCCTGCTTCTGAGGCTCATGATGTGACTTTATTGTCTGATGCAAGAAATGTCCAGAAAAATAGACAGTTATTGAGGCTTCATTTACTAAGAAACACCCTCGGCCCTTGCCTGTCTCATCTCAGACCTCAGATTCTGAGGCCGATATGGTCGCCGGCGACGCAGACCCCCTTTTGGAGGATGCGTCCTCGCATTCAGACTTTTCTGACGCGGAAGAGGATGTTTCCACACCCTGTGCCTTGGCACAGGAAAAGGCACTGATTGATGCTTTGATATCCTCAGTGAGGTACACTCTAAAAATCACAGATGCAAATTCTAAATCTTATCTGCGACTGACGGTGCCCTGCGACTGACGGTGCCCTGCGACTGACGGTGCCCTGCGACTGACGGTGCCCTGCGACTGACGGTGCCCTGCGACTGACGGTGCCCTGCGCGGCCGTGCCTGACTGCGACCGACCGCGCCTGACTGCGACCGACCGCGCCTGACTGCGACCGACCGCGCCTGACTGCGACCGACCGCGCCTGACTGCGCCCGACCGCGCCTACCTGGGGAGATAGTGTTGGTAAGGAATAGCAGGTCATTACTAATTATCCCCATAGAGTAGAGGGTAATAAAGTCTGACAGGATTGGGGATGCCACTCAGTGCACTTCTTGCTCCATGTATGCGTTCCTTGATGAACCAATCGAGGGTGAATACTGCTGTGCAGGATGTGTGCGACTTGTTTCTCTGGAAGCCCAGATCCTGGATCTAGAAAACATAGTGGCAACACTGCGTAGCATCAACAACCTGGAAAGGAGCTTGGACATTACCTTTCAGGCGCTGGCAGGGGCCAGCATAGAGGTGGGAGGAGTAGAGGAGACGCAGGCATCAAGGGTAGGCAGTTGGGTGACCATTAGGAAGGGTAGAGGGATGAGTGCCAGGGAGGCCAGTCCTGAGTTGATACACCCTAACAAATTTGCCAAGTTGCAGGTTGAGAGGGGTTTTAGCTCAGGGGTGGCAGTGCTGGAGCAGGCGCCCTTCCCCAGCTTCCAGGGGAGTGGCGGCTCCAGGAAGAAAAGGTTAGACAGGTTGTGGTAGTGGGGGACTCAATCATCAAGAGGACAGAGAGGGCAATCTGTCAAAGATTGCGGTAGCCGGACAGTATGTGGTTTACCGGGCGCTCAAGTACGGCACAACGCAGATCGGGTAGACAGATTATTGGGCGGGACTGGGGATGACCCAGCGGTCATGGTGCATGTGGGCACTAATCACCAAGTAAGAGGAAGGTGGAGGATCCAAAAGAACGATTTCAGGGAATAGATTGAGGAATAGGACCTCCAAGGTGGTTTTCTCTGAAATACTGCCGGTACCTCGAGCCACACCAGAGAGGCAGAAGGAGATTAGGGAACTTAACAAGTGGCTGAGGAACTGGTGTAGGAAGGAAGGGTTTGGGTTCCTGGAGAACTGGGCTGACTTCTCAGTCAGCTACCGGCTCTTTAGTAAGGATGGGCTGCACCTTAATGGGGATGGTACAGCTCTTTTGGGAAGTAAGATGGCCACCAAGTTGGAGGAGCTTTTAAACTAGGAGACAGGGGGCGGGGGGGCTCAGAAGTAGAGTCAGTCAGAAGGGAGCAAAGGACAGAAGGTAGTAGTAGAGTCTGCAGTGACAGTAGTTCCATAACGTCAATTGGGGGGTCTGTGCGGGAAAACCTCAGACCAAACAGGAATAAAAATAATCACCATTCACTATCAACAAAACTAAGAGTGGTATATGCAATGCCAGGAGCCTAGCTAATAAAATGGATGAGTTATTATTAATATAGATACAGGATTTATATAGCGCCAACAGTTTGCGCAGCTCTTTACAATGTGGGGGAAGACATTACAGTTACAGTACAATTCAATACAGTAGGAATCAGAGGGCCCTGCTCGTTAGAGCTTACAATCTAGAAAGGAGGATCAAGTAAAACAAAAGGCAGTAACCGAGGGGGAAGGCAGATTGATAAAATGGAGGTAGAGTTGTTAGGTGTGGGTAGGATAGGCTTCTCTGAAGAGGAGGGTTTTCAGAGATCGCCTAAAATCTAATAGAGCCAGAGATAATCGGACAGATAAGGGTAAGGAGTTCCATAGGATTGGAGAGGCTCTGGTAAAGTCCTGGAGGCGAGCATGGGAGGAGGTGACAAGGGAGCTAGAGAGCAGGAGGTTCTGAGAGGAATGAAGAGAGCGATTAGGTTGGTATTTTGAGACTAGGCTAGTGATGTAGTTGGGGGCTAAGCTGTGGATGGCTTTGTAAGATGTTGTTAGTATTTTGAATTTGATTCATTGGGTGAGCGGAAGCCAGTGGAGGGCTTGACAGAGAGGAGCGGCGGACACTGAGCGATTGGTAAGATGGATGAGTCTGGTGGCAGCATTCATGATGGATTGAAGGGGGGATAGCCTGTGTAGAGGTAAGCCATTGAGAAGGGATTTGCAGTAGTCGAGGCGCGAGATGATCAGGGAGTGAACTAGAAGCTTTGTTGTGTCTTTGGTTAGAAAGGGGCGTATTTTGGAGATGTTGCGGAGGTTAAGGCGGCAAGATTTTGACAGCAATTGGATGTGGGGCTTGAAGGAGAGTTCAGAGTCCAGGACCACACCTAGGACCTTGGCATGCGGGGATGGGCTGATAGTAATTCCATCAATGTTGACAGAGAGATCAGGGGAAGGGGCACGTGGTGGAGGAAAAATTATTAGCTTGGTTTTGGAGGGATTGTGTTTGAGGAAGTGGTGTGACATCCAGACCGATATATCAGATAGTAAATTAGTGATACGTGTGGAGACTGAGGGAGAAAGCTGAGGGGTGAATAAGTAGATTTGGGTATCGTCAGCGTAGAGATGGTATTGGAAGCCGTGGGAGGCTATTAGCTGACCCAGAGAGGAGGTGTAGATTGAAAATAGTAGGGGTCCAAGAACAGAGCCTTGGGGGACCCCAACAGAGAAGGGAAGGATTGTAAGTAACGCTAAAGGTGCGATTAGATAAGTAGGAAGATAGCCAGTAAAGAGTACAGTCACGGAGACCAAAGGCGTGGAGTTTTTTGAGGAGGAGGGGATGGTCAACCATATCAAAGGCAGCAGAACGGTCCAGGAGGAGGAGTATAGAATAGTGTCCATTGGTTTTGGCCGTTAGTAGATCGTCTGTCAGTTTTAGGAGAGCAGTTTCAGTGGAGTGTTGAGGCCGAAATCCAGACTGAAGGGGATCAAGGAGGCTATTCTCGGCAAGGTGGTCGCACAGTCGGTTGTAGACCAGACGTTCAAGGAGTTTCGATAAAAAGGGGAGCAAGGAAATAGGGCGTAGGTTGTCAAGATCGGTTGGGTCCAGTGAGGGCTTTTTAAGTATGGGGCTGACTAGTGCATGTTTTAGAGAGTTGGGGAAGATGCCAGAAGAGAGGGAGAGATTGAAGATGTGGGTTATTGAGTGTAGAATAGGGCCAGAGGGTGAACGTAGCATTTGCGAGGGAACAGGATCCAGAGGGCAGGTGGTTAAGTAGACATTAGCAAGTAGTTTAGCAACCTCGTCTATAGTGGTGGGGTTGAATGAGGGAAGTAGTGATCGCATCTATGGGCATGAAGCGTAAAGCATGGAAGGTATCTGAACAGCAATGATCTCCTTACGGATTGTATCAGTCTTTTGTTTGAAGTGGTTAGCAATCTCCTGAGCAATGAGTGAGTGAGTTGGAAATGTTAGTACATGAGGAGGACATAGACCTTGTGGGAAAAACCGAAACTTGGTTCGACCCCTCACATGACTGGCTGGCCAATATCCAAGGGTATTCGGTGTACCGGAAGGACAGGGTAGGAAAAAGAGGGGTAGGGGTATGTCTCTATGTCAAGAATAATATAAGGATGATGGAGAGGAGTGATATTATGGAAGGGATGAGTATGGAGTTAGAATCCGTGTGGGTAGAACTCCATAGGGAAGAAGTAAAGGGAAAAGTAATTGTGGGGGTTTGCTATAGGCCACCCAACCAAAGGGAGGAGGTAGAGCTGGAATTTATATCACTGTTGGGTAAAGTGGCAAAACTGGGATCAGTCATCATATTGGGGGGACTTTAATTATCCCGACATTGACTGGGAAGAGGGGACTACACACTCACAGAAGGCCCATCTATTCATGGAAATGTTACAGGACAACTACATGTCTCAGTTGGTGGATTCTCCCACTAGAGAAAATGCAGTCCTGGATCTATTGATCACTAATGACCCAGACCTAATTTCGGAGGTAGGAGTCCAGGACAACCTGGGCTCTAGCGATCACAGGATGATCACATTTAGCGTAAATAATATAACAAGGCAAGAGGGGAACATAAGAACCCTAAACTTCAGAAGGGCAAACTTTCCCAAATTGTGCTCAATGATGGAAAGGGTAAACTGTGATAAAACCCTGGGAACACTGACCACGGAGGAAAAATGGGAATGCTTTAGGAACATTAAATAAATGCATCTTGCAGTGCATTCCTATGGGAAATAAATGTAGAAGAGACAAAGCCAAACCTGGCTGGCTAAACCGTAATGTTAAAAAACTTATTAGGGGGAAAAAAATGGCCTTCAAGAAATATAAATCAGAGGGCACAGTATTGGCTTTCGAGCAATACAAGGAGGCAAATAAGAAAAGTAAATACGAAATCAAAATGGCTAAAATCAACTTTGAGAGACAAATAGCGGAGGATAGTAAAAAGAACCCAAAGAAATTCTTTAAATATATCAACCTGCAAAAAAACTAGGGCAGAGCATGTTGCACACATAATTAACGATGATGGGAGGATGGTTAGAGGACACTGAAAAAGCAACCGTGCTGAACGCTTTTTTCTCGTCAGTCTTTACACATGAAAAGAAAGGGTACACTGACCATGACTGTATGGTTAGTAGTAATACACAGGACTTGCCGCTATGGCTAACAAAGGGTGAAATGAGGAAAAGGCTGGATAAAATTAACACAAATCACCAGGCCCGGGTGGCATACCATCCAAGAGTACTCAAAGAAATTAGTAAGGTTATATCTAGACCACTGTTCGTGATCTTTTCTGACAGTATTATGACTGGAAATGGACCAGGGGATTGGAGGAATGTAAATGTGGTACCGATATTCAAAAAAGGGCAGAGGCATGTCCTGGGAAATTATAGGCCTGTCAGTCTGACATCGATAGTATGTAAACTTCTGGAGGGGATGATCAGGGACTATATCGTAGAGTTTGCTAAAGACAACAACATCATCAGCAGTAATCAGCACGGGTTTACAAATGGGCGTTCTTGTCAAACCAATCTCTTAACATTCTATGAGGAGGTGAGCTGCGAGCTAGATAGGGAGAGACCAGTGGATGTGGTGTACCCTGATTTGGCTAAGGCGTTTGATACAGTTCCCCACAAACGCTTAATTTATAAAATAAGGTCTGCAGGCATCGACCGCAGGGTTTACTCTTGGATACGGAACTTGCTAAAAGGGCTTGTCCAAAGGGTGGTAATAAATAGCGCATACTCACTGGTCTGAGGTGGTAAGTGGGGTCCCCCAAGGCTCAGTCCTGGGACCAACCTTGTTCAAATTATTCATAAACAGCATTGAGGACGGGATCAGTTGTTCTATATCAGTTTTTGCAGATGACACAAAATTGGGCAGAGCAATAACTACACAGCATGAAGCAGAAATCCTACAGAATGACCTGGACAAAATAACAGAGTGGGCAACAACATGGCAAATGAGGTTTATTGTGGAGAAGTGTAAGGTTTTGCACTTGGGGACTAAAAACATAAAAGCACAATGCACTTTAGGGGGGGAATCAAAAATGGAGAAAGATCTGGGAGTCTTGGTAGAGGATAGACTTAGCAATAGCATGCAATGTCAAGCGGCAGCTGCCAAAGCCGGCAGAATATTAGCATGCATAAAAAAAGGTATGTATTCCAGAGATAAGACTATAATCCTTCCACTTTATAAAACTCTGGTCCGACCACATCTGGAGTACTCTGTCCAGTTCTGGTACCCAGTCCTCAGGAGGGATGTGTTGCAGCTGGAGAGAGTCCAGAGAAGGGCAACTAAACTAATTAGGGGATTGGAGGACCTTAATTATGAAGAGCATCTGCAATCGCTTGATTTATTCTCCCTGGAGAAGAGACGCCTGAGAGGGGACATGATAGCAATTTATAAATATCTCAATGGTGATCGCAGCATAAAAAAAAAAGCTATTCAGTCGAAACGATTGCATGAGGACTCGGGGGAATACAATGTGATTGGAGGAGAAGCGTTTTAACCTCAGGCAACGTGGGGGGATTCTTTACTGTTAGGACAACAAGATTGTGGAATTGTCTACCACAAGAGGTGGTTTCTGCGGGAGGTATGGTGGCTTTCAAAAGACTCTTAGACGTACATCTCAAGGAGAAAAACATTCAGGGGTATGAGAGATGATTACGGCCACACACACCTACACAGGTTGAAATGGATGGACTATGGTCTTTATTCAACCTCACCTACTATGTAACTATGTAAATCACAAGGAGCCTAGGTATCCTTTGGATCCCTCAGGGCAAAGAAATCGGCCAAGGTTTTCCCTTGTCCCGAAGTCTTGTCTGCCTTAGTGGAGGAACAATGGCGGCGATCTAATCGTACGCTTGCAATTCCCAAAAGTTTGGCTAGACGCTACCCGTTTGATTAAGAGCTCTTACGCAAATGGACGGTCCCCCCTCAGGTGGACCCCCAGATATGTGGTATTCACAAGGCCACGATTTTACCGGTGGCAGAATCCTCATCTCTCCCTGATCCGATTGACAGACGTATTGAGGTCTTATCCCGACACCTGTATACGGTAGTGGGATTTATTCTCAGGCCTGCCCTGACTACCATTTTAGTCTCTCAGACTATGTTTGAATGGGTAAAGGCTCTGAGAGAGGCACTGGTGGTAACCTCGTTACCGTCATCTGCCCTGCAACTCGCTGACCAATTATCACACTCTGCAATTTGTATGCGATGCTAAACTGGACGTTCTTCCACTCACGGCCAAAGCGTCAGTGGTAAGTGTGCTCATCAGATGTGTGATCTGGCTAAAGTCCTGGTCGGCCAACCAGGCTTCTAAAAAGCTTTTGGCGGATCTTCCCTTTCAGGGTGATTGCCTTTTTGGTTCCCCCTTGGATGACTTGATCAAGATGGTCACTGGGGGAAAGAGCACAGTCCTTCCTCACTCAAATAAGGGTAAGTCTCCCTCGCGTAAGCGAGGTCCTTCCTTTACAGCCCAGAAGCGTCTTTTTCGTGCGACCATGTCGCAGAAAACCAAAAGGACTTCGGGCAGAAAAGGATCTGGGAAACGGTGGGCTGGTAAGCCGAAATCCTCTGCCCCCAGCACCTCCAAGAAAACCCCTTCTGCCTGAAGGGGCGCCCCCACCCACTTCAGGGGTGGGGGAATGTCTCTGTTTACTCCTGGATCCTTGGACCTCACTGTTGCACGACAGGTGGGTCCACGAGGTAATTCGGTCTGGGTACAAGATAGTTTTGTTCCCTTCTGCCAGACATATTTTTTTCCCTGCAATATTCAGCTGTCCCCAGACCGCCTTGCGGGGCTGCAGGAAGCGATTCGAGATATGCTGTCACAAGGCGCGATTATACCAGTTCCTCATCAGGAATGCTTTCAAAGGTTCTATTCGAACCTGTTTACCGTACCACGGAAGGAGGGCAAATTGCGTCCAATCTTGGACCTCAAAACTCTGAACCGCTTTCTGCGCGTCCAGAAATTTTGCATGGAGTCCCTGCGGTCAGTGGTGGCGTAATTGCATCAGGGGGACCTGCTGGCCTCGATCAATATCAAGGATGCCGATCTCCATGTCCCTATTTGCCAGGGTCATCAACGATTCCTCTGCTTCGCGCTGGGTAAGGACCATTTTCAATTTGTGGCGTTACCGTTTGGTCTAGCCTCTGCTCCCAGGATCTTCACCAAGGTTTTAGCCCCTATCCTGGCTCTGCTACAACAGAGGAATAGCGATTCTGAGTTACCTGAACGATCTTCTCCGAGCGGACTCGTCTGTTACATTGGAACGGGATTTGGACACTGAAGCAGTTCGGTTGGTATCTCAACCTTCAGAAATCTGCCCTGGTTCCAACAACCAGACTGGAGTATTTAAGGATGATCCTAGATTCAGCTTCAGGAAAGGTATTTCTACCTCCTGTGAAGTTACAGAAGTTATGGGAAGCGATTCTGTTGCTACTGGCTTCCGACCTGGTGTCTCTCAGGTCATCTATGCAGGTACTGGGCCTGATGGTGTCCTCCTTCGAGGCCGTACCATATGCTAAGGCCTACACAAGACGTTTGCAACAGGAGATCCTTGTCAAATGGGACAAGGATGCTCAATCCCTGGACAGTCTGATTTGTTTGAGTCGGAGATCCAAGGACTCTGAATTGGTGGCTCAGCTCTCCGAATCTTCTCCATGGGAAATCCTTCCTTCCAGTATTCTGGACGACGGTGACGACAGATGCCTGCTTGACCGGTTGAGGGGGGGCGGGAGGAGTGCTGGGCACCCTGAATGTTCAAGGGACCTGGAAGAGTCCAAGCTCCCGATCAACGTTCTAGAACTGAGAACAATCAAGTTGAGCCTGTTCCACCAGACGGACAATCTCTAGGGGTGTTCTGTCCGAGTCCAGTCGGACAATGTCACAGCTGTTATATATGTCAATCATCAAGGGGGCACCAGGATTGCTGTGGCTGCTCTGGAGGTAGCCGAAATCCTGCGCTGGGCAGAGGATTACATCCCAGCCCTATCCGCCGTGTATATTCCCGACGTAGACAATTGGCAGGCAAAGTACCTGAGTCGTCAAACCCTAGATCAGGGAGAGTGATCGCTGCATGCACAGGTGTTCCAACAGCTGTGTCTCCGGTGGGTGACCCCGGATGTGGACCTGTTCGCCTCCAGACAAAACAGGAAAGTTTCAAAGTTTGTGGCTCGGTCCAGTGATCCTCTGGCCGACGCAGTAGACACCCTGGCAGTGGCGCCTCCGTGGCGGCTGCCCTTTGCGGGAAGATCTCCTGTCTCAGGGTCCGATCTTCCATCCTGCTTTACAGTCGCTGGCTTTAACGGCCTGACTGTTGAGACCCAGGTCCTGAGGGACAGGGGTCTATCCCCTGAGGTCATCCCTACCCTTGTCAAGGCTAGGAAAACCTCCTCTGGTAAAATCTATTACCGTACCTGGAAGGCTTACTTCGCCTGGTGTGAGTCCAGGGGGTTCTCCCCTCGCTCGTACTCGGTGTCGAGAGTGTTGGCCTTCCTCCAGTCTGGTGTAGACCAGCACTTGGTGCTGGCCATGATCAAGGGCCAGGTATCCACACTGGCTATTCTTTTCCAACGCCCTGTGGCATCTCATTCTCTGGTTCGCACCTTCTTTTAAGGTGTGCGACATTTGGCTCCTCCCAGGAAGGAGCCCTTACCTCCATGGGACTTGAACTTGGTTCTGTCTGTGTTACAGCGTGCTCCCTTTGAAAACATTCGGGGTATCTCGTTGCCTCTGCTGTCTAAGAAGGTTGCCTTTTTGGTGGCGATCACTTCGGCTCGGAGGGTGTCAGAACTGGCAGCGTTATCTTGCCGTTCTCCGTACTTGGTGATTCACCAGGATAAGGTGGTCTTGCGTCCGCATCCCTTCTTTCTTCCTAAGGTGGTCTCTGAGTTCCACATTAATGAGGACATTGTCCTACCTTCGCTTTGTACGAAGCCTAAGCATCCTAAGGAGGTTGCTCTGCATTCCTTGGATGTTGTCAGGGCGATCAGGGTTTACCTGTCGTCTACGGAATCCTTTCGGAAGACGGATTCACTCTTTGTCCTTCCTGAGGGACCTCGGAAGGGCATGGCTGCGTCTGCAGCGACTATCGCCAAATGGATCAGACAGACCATTGAACAGGCTTACGCCTTGAAGGAACGGGTTCCACCCTTTCCTGTTAAGGCGCACTCTACCAGATCTGTGAGTGTGTCCTGGGCCTATTGGCATCGGGCTACGGTGGCCCAGGTGTGCAAGGCTGCGACCTGGTCGTCGGTGCACACTTTTTCGAAATTCTACAAAGTAGATGTTCTGGCATCAGCTGATGCCTCCTTTGGCCGCAAGGTTCTCAGTGCGGCAGTGCCATGAAGGACCCTCGTTTTTTTTTTTTTTCTGGGTCCCTGGCTGTTGGTATTTGCTTTCATGGGCTGTTGCTCCTGTTGAGCATTGTTTTCTGTTGCCCAGAGGGTTCTCTTACGGTGCATATAAGATTCCTTTCTCTGATGTGGGTACTGCGTTGCCTTTCTACGGTTGCATCTTCCACCCCTCATGTCTATACTGCTTTGGGACATCCCAACAGTGATGACTTAGAGACGGCGGCGACTGTCGGAGGACGTAAGAGAAAACTGAATTTTTGTAAAATCTTACCTGTAAAATTCCTTTCTCTGAGTCCTCCGACAGTCGCCGCCCCCTCCCCTCTTTTGGGGTTGTGTTCTTATTACCTACTGCTATGCTACCAAACTGAGTTGGGAGTGGTCACTGCAGGGGGGTATTGACCAGATGGGACAGCCCCCATGGGTGTGTATATTCAAATGCCTTTGTTCTTTTGACTAAGTCTTTATGCCTAGCTACTCCTGCGGAGCCGAAGTCAATACCCAACAGTGATGACTTAGAGGCGGCGGCGACTGTCGGAGGACTCAGAGAAAAGAATTTTACAGGTAAGATTTTACAAAAATTCTGTTTTTTTATGCAACTGTTTTGTCTATATTATCTATTTCTTGCTACCTCATGTCAATGCCTACAAAGTCCCAATTTTTGGTGGGTCTATGTCTACATACAAACCCCTCTTCACTGTTGTGAATCTGTGGGTGGACGTTCACATTCCCACAACCCATTTCCTCTAGTATTTGTTCAGGGATGTGGCAGCGACAGGTGGCTGAAGGTGAACCAGTGCTGGCTTTCTTTATTTCTTTCTAGAAAGATCTATCATCGTACGTGGAAGTCGTATATTGCGTGGTGTCTCTTGGGGTGCCCCCTTGCTCTTACTTGGTGGCTCGGATCTTGGCCTTCCTTCAACAGTTCAAAAATTGGCTTTGAGTATTATTATTATTATTATACAGGATTTATATAGCGCCAACAGTTTGCGCAGCGCTTTACAATGTGAGTACTATCAAGGGTCGGGTTTCGGCCTTGACATTTTTCTTCCAAAAGCCGTTGGCCACCCATTCCCTGGTACATAATTTTATCAAGGGGTGGCGACACTTGGCACCTCCGGTGCGACCGCCGTTGCCACCTTGTGACCTTAATTTGGTGCTGTCGGTTCTCCAGAAACCTCATTTTGAAAATATTCAGGAGATTCCCCTGCTTACCTTAACCCAGAAGGTGGCCTTTTTGGTGTCTATTTCTTCTGTGCGCAGGGTGTCGGAACTGGCGGCGTTGTCCTGTCATTCTCCCTATCTGGTAGTTCCCAGGGATAAAGTGGTGCTCCGTCCTTTCTTCCGAAGGTGGTGTACAGTTTCCACTTAAATGAGGACATTGTTTTACCCTCCTTTTTTCCTTAACCTAAGCATCCTAAGGAATTTGCACTGCATACTTTGGATGTGGTTCGGGAAATCAGGGTGTACTTGGCGGCTACTGAGTCTTTTTGAAAGTCAGATTTGCTCTTCGTACTCACGGATGGACCAAAGAAAGAGCAGCCTGCGTCTGCTGCGATTATTTCCAGATGGATTAGACAGACAGTTGTTCAGGCTTATTCAATTAAGGGTCAGGTTTATCCTTTCCCTGTTAAGGCACATTCTACTTGGGCGCTTAGTGCTTCCTGAGCCTTTCGCCATAAGGCATCTACCTGGTCGTCTGTTAATTCCTTCATGAAGTTTTATAAGGTGGATGTGCTGACATCTGCAGATGCCTCCTTTGGCCGCAAAGTTTTGCAGGCTGCCGTATAAGGGTGTTTTTTGTCTCTCTTGAGGGTGTTTACTGTTTTATTTTCAGGTTGGTCTCATCTTGTTGTTCTGATGAGTCCTATGTTGCCTGGTTGGCTATGGTTCAGCCTTGGGGAATTTTCTGCTGTTCTCACCCCTCATGTTTATGGCACTGCTTGGGGATGTCCCTACTGTTATGAAGAACAGAGACTGCGTCCGTCAATGAGCAATAGAGAAAATTGGATTTTCTCTATCGCCCATTGACAGACGCAGCATCATCTTCATGAGCTGAATGGGTTATGCTGCCCCTTGCAGAAGTAGTCCAGGCAGGTCTCATTTATTTTTCTTATCTGAATATTTTATTTTATTTCTCTTTACTCACTTTGCTATTTAGTGTTCAGGGGGATTCTCCTGGTGATCTACAAGCAATGCTGGCTGGGGATCGCACTGGATAATCTAGATCCTTATGGTCACCCCAATCTGGCCTACGAGCGTTATAGTCCCGCACTAGGCCTCGCCACGACTGTGCCCCTGTCCGGATGGGGACGAGCCTGCGAGTGGATGCCTCGCCGGGATGCGATGACCTGGAACGCCCTGAGTTGCAGCGTACCCCTCAGCTGGCAGCACCCCCACTTCAGGTGGGATGAGGTTTGCCCGGAGCGGAGCCCACCGATTCATGGTAATTGAGTAAATGTAACCCCCCATTGCCCCTGGTGGCCTTGGTGGGAATGTGGGCCCTCTCCTGGGGATAATAGGACCTGTACTTCCTAAAAGATCCCCCTGGCCTGTCAGGTACCCGTCCCTTGTACCCTGTCTCCCTCTCCCATCCACACAGGGGGCTATGTAACTGGGGCACCTGGCATCCTAATGGGGTCTGTTTGTAGATCCTTGAGGCCTTCATTTTGGGGGTCCCTGGCTTGCCGTGGGTGCCGCCATCCTAATTGTTGGCAATGTGCAGGTTTTCCCCATTAACTTGTATGTGGCAGCCATTTTCCCTGAGCTTCCTATTAAAATGTATTGGCAACCATTTTTGTGTTGTGTTACTGCACTGGCAGCGTGACCTTTTACATCCAGACCGAGGTCACTTCCTGTAATGCTTCTTCCTGCTGCAGGCCAGGGTTACTTCCTGTGTCTCTTTTCCATGCTGCAGAGGCCGTTCGAGAGGGTTCTCCCTGGAGGTGGTACAGTACTAGGGTCTTTGCAGGCATATCCCTACACACTCTGCTGTTAGTGTAGATTAAATTTGGACTCTGCAGACCGCGGTGATCCACGGTGGGAACCGCGATCGGTGCTTCTTAAAGTGACAGTACTCCTTTTTTTGCACTTTAATTATGTAGTCTCAGGCTGTGATTTCACGCACGGACGAAATCTGTGCGACTCCTGGACAGTCCAGATCCCAGTCGCTGGCCGCAATTTCAGCAGCTCTGGAAAGCCTGGCAACAAAAGTTGATTTTGTCATTAAAAGGGCAACTAGCCGGAAACGGCCACTGCCTTCTCCATCAATGGTGGAATCCTCTGATTCAGAGGCTGATGTGGTCACCACGGACGCCTTCTACCTGAGGGTCACTGTCCTCGCAGTCAGATGGGGAAGAGGACCTGTCTTCTAAAGTTGCAGAGCGGAAAAGCGCTTTTGTGGAAGCGCTGATTGTCTCAGTGAGGGAAACTTTAAAAATGACTGATGAGCCCACTAGACCCAAAAGTCTGGAAAGGTTTTCCCCTGTCCTGAGACTTTTCATGATATTGTGAATGACCAATGCCGGCACCTTAAGCACATGCTAGTGCTGCCGAAATGCTTTAAACGCCGATATTCTTTTGTTGATACGGTCTCCAACCGTTGGACGGTGCCACCAAAGTTGGAACGCCTTGTTTCCAGGTTGACCAAATCTACTATTGGGCCCGTGGAAGATTTTCCGGTTTTCACGGATCTGGTGGACAGGCTGGTGGAATCCCTTTCCTGCCATCTTCACCTTTTGGTGGGTTCTATTCTATACCCTGTTCCAAATTATTATGCAAATTCTATTTTAGTGTCACAAAGATTAAATATTTAGTTTTTCAGTTTAAACTCGTGGATGACATTGTGTCTCAGGGCTCTTTTGATCACTGAAAACAATCTCGGACACCTGTGATAATTAGATTGCCAGGTGAGCCCAATTTAAGAAAAAAATACTAAAGGAGGGTGTTCCACATTATTAACCACTTTACCACTAGAGCATTTTGCTGTCTTACGTCTGGGCCACTTTTTGCGATTCGGCGCTGTGCGAATTTAACTGACAATTGCGCGGTCGTGCGACGCCGTACCCAAACGAAATTTACGTCCTTTTTTTCCCACAAACAGAGCTTTCTTTTGGTGGTGTTTGATCACCTGTGCGATTTTTACTTTTTGCGCTATAAACAAAAAAAGAGCGTTTATTTTGAAAAAATAATATTTTTAACATTTTTTATATGAAATTCCCCTTAAAAAAAGATGTAAAAACCAATTTTTTTTAAAATTTTTGGCCAATTTGTTTTCTGCTACCTATGTTTGGTAAAAAAATCGCAATAAGCGTATTTTGATTGGTTTGCGCAAAAGTTATTGCGTTTACTAACTTACGGAAAGATTTGTCATTTTTGGTGTTTTTTTTTTTTTTTTTAAAGAGTAATGGCGGCGATCTGTGATTTTTTTTTTTTTTTTTGCGGGACTGCGACATTGCGGCGGAAAGATCGGACCCTTGACTGACATTTTTGACACTTTTGGGGGTACCAGTGACATTACTGCAGTAATCAGTGCTATATATATGCACTGTTACTGTAAAAATGACACTGGCAGGGAAGGGGTTAATTTTATTGGAGAGGGAGGGGTTAATGTATGCCTGGTGCTTACTAACGTATGGGGGGGGGAGGTGACTGAGTGAGCCAGGGACAGATCGGATGTTCAGCTATGCTGAACACTCCAATCTGTCACTCCCTGTCACTTAGGAGATCGGCCCGCTCTGTTTACACAGGCGGGCGGATCTCCAAACTCGATTCCCCGACGATCGGGGCAGAGCAGCGGCGATCGCTGCCGCTCCTCCCCTGGCCCGACTCCCGCTGTGAATGAAAACAGCGGGAGCACGCCTCCGGCGGCGCGCGAGCGCTTCCTACAGGGGAGGAGTCTAGCGACGTAGTAGCAGCACAGTGGCTAGAGGTAAAGCGGTTAAGCAGAGCACCATTTTCATGCAATATGGGGGAAGAAAAAGGATCTCTCTGCTCCCGAAAAGAGTGAAATAGTTCAATGCCTTGGACGAGGTATGAAAACATTAGATATTTCATGAAAACGTAAGCGTGATCTATTAAGAGATCTGTGGCTGATTCAGAGCACAGACCGGTTGGTGCAGATAAAGGCACATTGAGGAAGATTTTTGCCAGATCCATGCATCAGATCAACAGAGCAGCTGCTAAAATACCATTACATAGCAGCAAACAAATATTTGAAGCTGCTGGTGTCTCTGGATTCCCACGTATATCCAGGTGTAGAGTCCTCCAGAGTCTTACAACTGTGCATAAACCTTCTTTCTCTTACATCCTCCGTCAGTCGCCGCCACCTCTAAGTCATCACTATTGGGTATTGACTTCCGCTCCGCAGGAGTAGCTAGGCATAAGACTTGGTCAAAAGAACAAAAGCATTTGCATATACACACCCATGGGGGCTGTCCCACTGGTCAATACCCCCCTGCAGTGATCACTCCCAACTCAGATTGTTTCTGCCTAGCGTGAGGAGTAGTTAGGCTTTCCCTGTGCTTTGGCTACAGTCTCAGCCTTTCTAATCTTTGTTATTTCATTTTATTTTAAAAATGTCAGTTTTTTTTCTTGTTATACTAGCTGTTTCTTTTGTCAGCTTTAGTTGTTAGTCGACTCTTCGGATGAAGATGGATTCTTGCGGAGCTGGGAATCGGACTGACCGCCCTGGTTCTCCAGGGCAGAGGGTCAGAGGGACCCCCAGCCCGCCATCGAGCGTTCAGCCATGTGTTCGCCCTGGCATTATGAATGACCCATCCCTGCTCCCAGCAGGGATGCAGCCTGTGAGGTGGCTACCTCACTGGACACATCTGCGGTGCTGCAGTGTCCTGTCCTTGGCTAACGGCATTCCCTGTCAGATGAGGACAGCGGCTTTCCGTTCATAGAGGCACCCCACGCCATCTGGTACAGGTAAGTACTTCTGTGTGGGGCTTCTGTCTGGGGTGGCAGTCCTGTGTTGCTGTGTGTCCCCCATGTCTGCCTGTGTGGGGCTCCCGGTGGCGATCCCTGCGGGAGTCTTTTGTACATGCGCTGCGGTGCTGTGTATTGTTGGGGGCCCCTTCCCCTGTGTCACTTCAGTGTTTTTTTCTGGGTGTGCAGCCGATGTGTGTGGTGGCCGTAGCATGTCTGGCTTCACTGTGGGCTACATTACATGCTGTTTTGGCGCCATCTGGCGCCATCTTGCGTCTGGCAGACCGATTGTTCCGAGCACGTTTGGTGGCCATTTTGCTGAATCCTCCCATTCAGTTCTATAGGCAGCCATTTTCCCTGGGTTATTGCAGCTTATAGTTCAGCCTCTTATGACCTCACTTCCTTTTCCTCTGAAGCAGCGATCGATGTGGTAACACTCTGCGGGGCTCTGCAGACTGTCTCTTCCATAACTTTCTGTTTTGTCATTCCTGGCTCAGTTTCTTCTCCTTTTGGGAGTCTTTAGTCACTGTACATAAAGCGGTGGGCTACGCACTCCGCAGCGGTATTAAAGGGCCAGTACCTTTTTATTGCTCTGTTGTTTTCTAACTTGGGCAATGGAATCTCAGGACAGCAAATTTCCTCCAGCTCTGGTGGGGGACCCCAGTCCTGCTGGGGCCCCTGTTATACCTGATTTGGCTGCCGTAGTGGCGTCTTTAGTGTCCAAAATGGAGGTACTGATGGCTGAACGTGCTGCTAGGAAGAGACCCAGATTATCTATCTCCTCTGATTCAGATGGTGATGTGGCTGCTTCGGTGGGCGTGCCCTTTTCAGGGTCTCGCTCATCCTTGGACCCTCTGGGGTCTGAGGCAGAGGTGGAGGGGGTGAGATGTTTCCCCCCCGGGGTCGCCTGAAGAACGCGCGACCATGGATGAGTTGATTGTTTCTGTAAAAGAAACACTACACTTGGAGGATGAGCCCAGTCCTCCGGGCATTGTGTCCTCCTTCGGTACAGATAGGACCCGCAAGTCGGCGCAGGTTTTTCCCTGCCCCGCTGAGTTTCATTACACTGTGAATGAACTGTGGCGCACTTTAAAACGTCCATTCATGGTTCTTAGTCGGTTTAAACTACTTTATCCCTTTGCACCGGCTACGGATTCGCAATGGTGTGTGCCTCCACAGGTGGATCACACTGTGACCGTGTGAAACAAGGCTACCTTGATTCCTACTGAGGAGACCTTGGTTTTTCGGGATCCCACGGACAGAAGGTTGGAGTCTCTAGCCCGCCATTCCTACACGGTGGCGGGTTCCTTGCTCAAACCTGTTTTCTCGTCCGTTCTGGTGGCTCAGGCGGTGGCTGATTGGACTAAGGTGCTTAGATGCAACCTCGCGTCTGATTCTGCCCCCCCTGTCACGCTGGCTATGGTGGATCAAAATTCACCAAGGAGTCATGTATTTGTGCGATGCAGCCTTAAATGAGGCCTCTTTGGTAGCACGCCTATCTAGTGTTGCGGTGCTTAACCGTCGACTGATCTGGCTGAAGAGCTGGTCGGCTGACCAGACATCACGGAAAACAGTCGCTGATTTTCCCTATGCTGGTTCTCGCCTTTTTGGCGAGGCGTTGGATACCTTGGTAAAAGGCGTCACGGGGGGCAAGAGCACCATGCTGCCCCAGAACCCGAAGAACAAGTTCTTTCGTGGCAAGCGGGGTTCCGCCTCTCGACCCAATCAAGGGTCCTTTTGTGCCTTTCGGAATCAAACTAAGGGCAAGCCCTTCAAGGGCCAAGGTAGCCAGAAGAAGCCCTGGACGGGCAAGCAGAAGTCCGGCAATGCCGGTGCGGCGGGTCAATCCACCTCAGCCTGAAGGGGCGCCCTCACCCATTTCTGGGGTGGGGGGACGTTTGCGCGTTTATTGGGGTTTTCTGGTGCCTCAAACCAATAGTAAATGGAGATATATATATATATATATGTTTACAAAATAGATACTCAAATAAGCGGTAAAAAGAAATATAGTATTAAAAGTCAGCAGAAGTTTATTAACATATAATTCCAGGTATTGTTAATAACGTAATGGTGAATAATGTGCTTGGGGTAAGGAGCCCAAGTGTGAGGAAGTAAGAAAGAAGTTGATTCTGAAAGAATCAGTGACAATGGTGCATAGGTGACATATTCTTGAGGAGTTTGTGGGGTTGTTTTCCCATAGATATTAAAGGGACATTGGTCCCTGCAAGAGGATCCTCAATATTCGCTGACGCGTTTCGGCTCATAGGCCTTTTTCAAAGCGTTAAGGTCACTCTATAAAGAAGAATATATATCCTCAGTATTGTCATCAAAATTGGTACAGATAATTTTATAAGTAGAATAATGCTGTTCCACATACATGAGTGTAGCTGGTAGTGACTGCATGGGGCTCCCCTGTCCTTATTGTAGTCACAGCGAGATCATGTTCTGCGTGCAGCCTGGGATGGTGGTGAAAAAGATTTTAATATATATAAGATGGATAATTTGATATGGTGTGTCCAATATATATGTATATATATATGTATGATGTGATGACCACTTACAGTTTTGTTGGCTGGCGGGGGTTAAAAAACGCTTCCTCCAGGAGGGGGGTTGTGGTTTTTCTTCCTCTATTGGTGCCAGAGTCTTGGTCTGTTATAAATGTATGGTATAATATATATAGTATGTAGAGACTGCCAAAATAGCTGATATCGCTTGTACATACTTCCACCTATGGATAATATGGTGCTTTGGTGCTTAGAACAGTAAATAGTGTGACTTTGTTGGTACCCAAATTTTATTGGTAATAACTGGGGAGTTTCCCTTTAAAACTTACATTTAGTAGCTGGTCTTGGTTGTGGAGAAAAAGTCCATCCGGCTGGCGCAGGTTGCGTCTGTCTTCTTCTCTCTGCACGAGAGAAGTGAAGACTGACCATCGATCCCCGGCCTTTTAAAGCCCTCGGCGCATGCGCAGTGACTTCTGCACATGGGATGGCTTTAGCTTCGAGCGTGATGAGACGTCAGTACGTGCTCCTGCGCTTGTCGAATGCGCGCGCAGGTTGCTACGGCTCGTAGTGCAGGGCACTTTCTGGCCGCCAGCACGGAAGGAGGAGCCCACCTTTTCACGAAGGTAATTGGTGTATCCCAAGCAGCCCCTACGTGGGTACGTAGGGGCTACCCGTGCTGGGTGTGACTATCGGGACTGGGGCCGGCTGATCTGCAGAGCTGACCGCTATATATCATGTGTGTGGATTTGTCCTAGTACAGTCATTGACATGTAAAACACAGGATTATACATGTGCCGTAACCAATGGTGACAGAACACAGTAACAGAACAAAATTAATGAAAGTAACAAAGATAAACAATTAAATTAATTATGCAGTAAACCGGTAGTACAAAAAGATATAATAAATGAGTAAAATAAAGATGTTTTAAGCAAAAACATTAATCCCACTTCAGGGAATCTATGGGTCGAGAAGGAGCAATCCCGGTACCCGGGCACTCCAGGGTCATCTCGAGGCCATGCTCAGCAGGGTCGGACGCAAGCAGTCAGCACATATGGAATATTGTCTTTGGAGGGGTTGAGACCTCCTATATGTGGGGAGATGTTTGAATCCCACATAGGATTATTTCTGAACATAGAACGAGAAAGTAGGGGTGAGGGATGGATGGATGGTTTATGTATCATCTGAGTTGGTCATAAAAGAACCTATAAAGTTTATCGGAAGCATGGGAGTAGGAACATATTATGTAGAGATATGTTTTATGTCTGTACAGAGGTTGATTTTGATTTTTTAATCTTTTAATCCGTCTTTCCCGATGCAAAGCCCTCCAGGAAAGGGCGAAAACTCTCGTTTCCGTTGAGTCCAGGTTGTTTTGTGGCTTGGAGGCGTCTTATCCACCTCATTTCCATTTGTAACAGACGTTTGTTCCAATCGCCCCCTCTACATGGTATATGGATCCTTTCCAGGGCTGTAAATGTGACTTTTGGCATGATATTCTTGTGGTAATGTGCTACGTGTCTGCCCAGAGGTACGTAAAAGTTACACATCTGCATACTATTGATATGCTGTTTGACACGTTTGCCAAACTTCTGTTTAGTATTATCTACGTAGTAGATTGACATTGGCACCTCATAAGGTAGACCACCCCTCTTGTACGACAGTTCACAAAATGCCGAGGTGTAAAAGAGTCTCCATTCGGGAGTATTAGGTTTGTACATTTTTTTATAACATTACATTGCCCACAGTTACCGCAGGGGAATGTGCCCTTTGGCTTGCAGGGGTCCCTTCTTGTTTCCTTGTACTCACTATGGGTGAGCGACTGTTTCATGGATCCTGCTTTTCTATATGTGATCTGGGGATTTTCCGGTATGAACGGTTTTATGGTGGAGTCCTCCTTTAGGATTTGCCAATGTTTGGCTATAATATTCCTTATTTTGGGGTGGTCATTTGTGAATCTCATGATAACCCTTATCTGATTTTCTGGTTCATCTGGTGTTTGTTTCTTTTTCTTTTTGAACAGGATGTCATGTCTTTCTTGTTTCTTAACCCTGTTAAAAGCTTTCCGTAGGGTTGTCTTGGTGTATCCCCTCTTTATGAGTCTAGCTGTCAGGGAATCAGCTTCCTTCTGAAAATCCTGTTCAGTGGTACAATTTTTTCTTAGCCTCAGAAATTGGCTATATGGGATAGCGTTTTTGAGTGAGGATGGATGGAATCTGGATGCATGTAATATAGAATCACCTGCTGTTTCCTTCCGGAATAATGTCGTTTTAAGAAGTCCATCTTTGTCCTTGATGATCCATATATCTAGAAAGGGTATTTTAACCTTATCATAACTCATGGTGAAGAACATGTTATATGTATTCTTATTCATAGCCTGGAGACATTCTTTTATCATATTCTCTGTGCCTGTCCAGATAATAAAGATGTCATCAATAAATCTTTGCCAGACGATGATATTGTTGGCAACGATGCTGTTTTCCTCTTGGGCTAGAAATTCCTGTTCCCATGCTCCCAGGTATGTGTTCGCATAGGACTGGGCACAACTTGTGCCCATTGCAACACCATATGTCTGCAAGTAATATGTACCATTGAACACGAAAAAGTTGTTGTTAAGAATGTAGTCCAGCATCATAATGATAAAGTCATTAAATTTTTGATCATGTCCACTCTGTTCTTCGAGGGTTCGTTTGATGACTTCCATTCCTTTCTTATGTGGGATGTTGTTATAAAGTGCTTCAACGTCAATAGTGACAAGAAATGCATCGGCTGGTATAGTGATACCTTCCAAGATTTGAAGGAGGTGTCCTGTGTCTCTGGTATACGAGGGGGAGTTTGGTTACATGCGGTCTTAAATATGCGTCAATAACCTTGCTGGTATTTTCAGTTAAATTGCCATTCCCCGAGATGATGGGTCTGCCTGGGGGGTTGTCTTTATCCTTATGGATTTTGGGTAGAGCGTAGAATGTCGGGGTTCTCGCATGTTTTGTCCTAACATACTGCCAGAGTGTCTCTGAAATCATCCCTTGGTTTCGTGCTCCATCTACTTTTTTGTAGAAGTCTTCTTTATACGTCTCTACCATGATGGGCATAATTTTTTTGTAACATTGAGTGTTGTCCAATATTCTCTGGCACATGTTTTTGTAGTCGTCATTATCCATTAAAACAATGTTCCCCCCCTTGTCGGAGGGTTTTATTGTTATGGATTCGTTGTTCTTTAATTGTTGTAAGGCAGTTTTCTGTTCCTCAGTGAGGTTCTGTTTTATATTTTTCCCTTTTAGTTTCTCAAGATCTTTTGTGGTCTCCCTGACAAAGAGGGCGATTGAAGGGTTCTCATTTTGGGTTGCGATTTTTTCTTGAAAATGGGGCCTTGAGCTCCTTGAGGGTCTTCTGCCTCCTCGTTTTCATTTCCAATATGTGTATCCTCATTGTTCCAATCGTCAATGGCTCCTTCTTCAAGTAGTAAGTTAAGATCTCTGATGGCCCTGAATTCGGCTGCTGTTAGGCTGGTTGGGGGTATTTCAGCAGTTGTTGTGTTTTTATTATATTTAACTTTGAGAAGTAAGTTCCTCGCAAATAAATTGACGTCTTTAATAATTTCAAACGTGTCCGTCCCCCTATTAGGGCAGAAAGAAAGTCCTAGGGATAGCACTTCCCTTTCAGCTTTAGTTAGGATGTGTGTTGACAAGTTGATAATTGTCAGCCCTTCATGTTCCATATCTCCATTTTCGGTTATTTGTTCATTTGTTTGGTTTTCTGCTTCACGCCTAAAAAAGGCCTCTGCGATTTTGGGTTATCATTCTTTGGTTGTTGGGATCTGGTGAACATTTTAGGATATTTTTTCGGGGCGGTAGCCCCTTCATCAGGAAAGGGGTTAATTTCTGAAGTATTCGGTTCCTCGCCATCTTGTGAGGATTGGTCATCATTGTCTTCAATAGGTTCTGGATTCTCTGGGGGCTTGCTTTGGCCCCTGCGTCAAAAGGGTTGTTGTTCCTGCCCCGACGTATAGGCTGATGAGTCTGCGTGTTTTCCTCCAACCTTGGCTGCTCCGAATTCCGGATAGGTGAGTTCAGGAAATCATTCGATCAGGTACAAGATCGAGTCCTTTAACGGCCGGCGGACAGATTTTTTTCCCTCAAATCTTCATTTGAACCCAGGGCGCCTGCAGGACCTGCTTAAAGCGGTGCAGGACCTCCTTCCCAGGGGGTGATTGTCCCGGTGCCTCATCGGGACAGGTTTCGGGGGTTTTATTCCAATCTGTTCACTGTGCCTAGAAAGGAGGGCAAGGTGCGTCCTATTCTGGACCTGAAAGCACTGAACCGCTTCGTGCACGTTCGAAAGTTCCGCATGGAATCTCTCCGCTCGGTGGTGTCCTCCCTGAGTCCAGGGGAATTCCTGGCCTCTATAGACCTGAAGGATGCATACCTACACATCCCCATTTTCGAGGGTCACCAGAGGTACCTTCGGTTCGCAATAGCGGAGGACCACTATCAGTTGGTGGCGTTACCTTTCTGTCTCGCTTCGGCTCCAAGGGTCTTTACCAAAGTGTTGGCGCCTGTTCTAGGCCTTCTAAGGGCTCAAGGCATTGCGGTCTTGGGATATCTGGACGATCGGGTGTCCGCCAGGGCCTACTGCGCGATCTGTCCACCACGGTACAGACGCTCCAGGAGTTCGGATGGACCATCAACGTACAGAAGTCGACCTTGTCTCCTTCGGTTTGTCTTCCCTATCTGGGAATGGTTCTGGACTCTGCTCAAGCAAAGGTGTTCTTGCCGGAGGACAAGCTCCGGACCTTACAGGACGAGATCAGGTCCCTCAGGGACAAGCCATCCTCCTCGCTCAGGACCTGCATGCGGTCCCTAGGGTTGATGGTATCGGCTTTTGAGGCGATACCCTTTGCTCAGTTTCACACACGGTCTCTTCAAGCGGAGATCCTGGCCAGGTGGGAAAGACAGACTACCTCAGTCCTTGGATCTGAGTGTCTCATTGAGTCGCCAGACCAGAATGGATCTTCTGTGGTGGCTTCAGTCCCTGGCTTTGTCCTTCCGTCCGTTGCTGTTTACGGTGATTACCAAGGATGCCAGCCTGTCGGGCTGGGGTGGAGTCCTGGGCAACCTGTCTGCCCAGGGCACTTGGTCGGGGGAGGAATCCTCCCTTCTGATCAACATATTGGAATTGAGAGCGATCAAACTGTCTCTTCCAGTGGTCGGATCGACTTCAGGGCCATCTGGTTCGGGTACAGACGGACAATGCTACCGCGGTGGCTTACATCAACCTCCAAGGGGGCACCATGAGTGCCCGGGTGGCCCAGGAGGTGACCGACATTCTGTCTTGGGCTGAGACTCATGTCCTGGCAATCTCAGCAGTTCACATTCCGGGTGTGGAAAATTGGCAGGCCGAATATCTGAGCCGCCAGACCCTGGACCAGGGGGAATGGTCCCTGCACCCTGAGGTCTTCCAAATGCTGTGTGCGAAGTGGGGATCCCCGTACGTGGATCTGTTCGCGTCTCGGCTAAACCACAAGGTGGAAAGATTTGTGGCAAGAACGCGCGATCCGTTGGTGGCCCCTTGGCATCAGTATCACCTGATGTATGCCTTTCCTCCGATTCAGTTGTTGTCCAGGTTCCTTCGCAGGTTAGCCTCAGAACCGCACTTGGTGATTCTGGTGGTGCCGGACTGGCCGCGCCAGTCCTGGTACACCGACGTTGTTCACCTGGCAGTGGCGCCTCCTTGGCGGCTGCCAATGCGGGAAGATCTACTGTCTCAGGGACCGATCTTCCATCCTGCTTTACAGTCGCTGGCTTTAACGGCCTGGCTGTTGAGACCCAGGTCCTGAGAGACAGGGGTCTCTCCCCAGAGGTCATTCCTACTCTAATCAAGGCTAGGAAGACCTCATCTGGAAAAATCTATTACCATACCTGGAAAGCCTATTTCACCTGGTGTGAGTCCAGGGGGTTCTCCCCTCGCTCGTACTCGGTGTCGAGAGTGTTGGCTTTTCTCTAGACTGGTGTGGACCAGCGCCTTGCGCTGGCCACGATTAAGGGCCAGGTTTCTGCACTGGCTATTGAAAACATCCGGGAGATATCGTTGCCGCTACTGTCTAAGAAGGTTGCTTTTTTGGTGGCGATCACTTCAGCTCGCAGAGTGTCGGAGTTGGCGGCGTTGTCTTGCCGCTCTCCTTACCTGGTGATTCACAAGGATAAGGTGGTCTTGCGATTTCATTCGTCTTTTCTTCCTAAGGTGGTCTCTGAGTTTCACCTTAATGAGGACACTGTCCTGCCTTCGCTCTGTGCGAAGCCTAAGCATCCTAAGGAGGTTGCATTGCATTCCTTGGATGTTGTCAGGGCGATCAGGGTTTACCTGTCGTCCACTTAATCCTTTCGGAAAACGGATTCCCTCTTTGTCCTTCCTGAGGGTCCTCGGAAGGGCATGGCTGCGTCTGCAGCGACCATTGCCAAATGGATCAGACAGACCATTGAACAGGCCTATGCTTTGAAGGAACAAATTTCCACCCTTCCCTGTTAAGGCGCACTCTACCAGATCTTTGAGTGCGTCCTGGGCCTACTGGCATCGTGTCTTGGTGGCCCAGGTGTGCAAGGCTGCGACTTGGTTGTCGGTGCACACCTTTTCCAAATTCTATAAGGTGGATGTTCTGGCATCAGCTGATGCCTCCTTTGGCCGCAAAGTTCTCAGTGCGGCGGTGCCATAAGGGACCCTTGTTTTTTTGTGGGTACCTGACTGTTGGGGTTGTTTATCCCCTGGGTTATTTGCTTTCCTGGGCTGTTGCTCCTGTTGAGCTTTTTCTGTCGCCCAGAAGGTTCTCTTACTGTGCGTGTAAGGTTCCTTTCTCTGATGTGGGTACTGCGTTGCCTTTTCTACGGTTGCGTCTCCCACCCCTCGTGTCTACACTGCTTTGGGACATCCCAATAGTGATGACTTAGAGGTGGTGGTGAATGTCGGAGGACGTAAGAGAAAACTGAATTTTTGTAAAATCTTGCCTGTAAAATTCCTTTCTCTGAGTCCTCCGACAGTCGTCGCCCCCGCCTCTCTTTTGGGGTTTTTTCTTGTACACTTACTGCTATGCTACCAAACTGAGTTGGGAGTGATCACTGCAGGGGGGTATTGACCGGTGGGACAGCCCCCATGGGTGTCTCTATGCAAATGCTTTTGTTCTTTTGACTAAGTCTTATGCCTAGCTTCTCCTGCGGAGCGGAAGTCAATACCCAATAGTGATGACTTAGAGGTGGCGGCGACTGTCGGAGGACTCAGAGAAAGGAACTTACTGGTAAGATTTTACAAAAATTCCGTTATTCAGCCACCACTAACCAATGCTCACAAGCAGAAATGGCTGCATTGGGCAGAAAAATACATGAAGACTAATTTTCAAACAGTCCTGTTCACTGATGAGTGCCGTGCAACCCTGGATAGTACAGATGGATGGAGTAGTGAATGGTTGGTGGACGGCCAACTTGTTCCAACAAGGCTGCGACGTCGTGGATGGAGTAGTGAATGGTTGGTGGACGGCCAACTTGTTCCAACAAGGCTCCGACGTCGGCAAGGCGGTGGTGGAGTCATGTTTTAGGCCGGAATCATGGGAATAGAGCTGGTCGGCCCCTTTAGGGTCCCCGAAGGTGTAAAGATGACCTCTGCAAAGTATGTGGAGTTTCTGACCGACCACTTTCTTCCCTGATACAGAAGGAAGAACTATGCTATCCGTAATAAAACCATCTTCATGCATGACAATGCACCATCTTATGCTGCAAAGAATACCTCTGCATCAATGGCTGCTATGGGGATAAAAGGAGAGAAAATTCATGGTGTGGCCCCCATCCTCCTCTGACCTCAATCCTATTAAGAACCTTTTGGATGTAAACTGCCTCACCCTCATAGATCTTTTGCTTGAGGATGCTCCAAACAGCAGCTCTGGAAGGCTATTCTGACATCTTGCAAACAAATTCAAGCTGAAACTGTCCTAAAATTCACAAGTTAATGGATTCAAGACTTGTGAATCTGCTATCAAATAAGGGGTCCTATGTTAAAATGTAACGTGACCTGTTAAAATGTTTAAAAAGTTAAAATGTTGTTATAAGTTTGATTGAAATATCTTTTGATTTCAGTAAATATGCTGCAAACACAACAAATGACAATTTTCAGTTCTTTACAACCTATAAAGTGTTTTTTTATGTTTAAAGAAAATACTGTTATTAGGAGGTTTGTTCAATAAAAGTTGAATTGTACTCTTAATAGTTAACGTGAATTATGCTGACTGTTATTTACATAAATTATTTTGGTAAATGAAAAAATAATAATTTGGAACGAGGTGTAAAACCGTTTTTTGGGTCTGTTTTGATATCACAGACGGTTACGGAATGGATTAAGTTTCTGGAAGGGATCTTGGACCCTGGCGTGGTTCCCCGAGAACTGATGGAACTTTTGGACCGATGTCCCAGGCCCTGGTATTCCTGTGTGGTGCGGCTCCCCTGGTGGCCAGAGTTTTGGCTGTGGGGATTGCCCTGTGGTGCATGGTTTGACTGAAAAGCTGGTCAGCTGACCAAGCCTCCAAGAAAGCCCTGACTGATCTCCCTTTTCTGGGAGAGCGTTTGTTTGGCGACTCATTTGATGAGTTCATCAAGGGTCTAACTGGCAGAAAGAGTACACTTCTTCCTAAATCCTCCAAAGATAAAACACCTTGTGCTAAGCTGGGGCCTTCCTTTACTGCTCATAGACTGTTTTTTCGTTCCCCCAGGGTGCAAGAAAAAGGTAAGCCATTCAGAGCTTCTGTGGGGGTAAGAAGCACTATGGCAAGTCCAAGACCAGTCAGTCCCATGCTGCAGACAAGTCGTCTTCAGCATGAAGATGCGCCCTCACCAGTTTCTGGGGTGGGGGGACGTCTGCGCTTCTTTCAGGAACCCTGGCCTTCCTTTCTTCAAGACAAATGGGTTCGCAAACTGATTTGTTCTGGGCACGAAATTGAATTTTGGTCCTGACCAGGGGACCGGGTTTTTCAGTCGAATCTTCACCCGTCTCCAGAGCGTTTGAAAGATTTTCGGGAAGCTGTGCAGGATCTCCTGGCTCAAGGGGTGATCGTGTCGGTTCCTCTGCAGGAACGCTCTCAAGGTTTCTATTCAAACCTGTTCACAGTGCCCAGAAAAGAGGGCAAGGTGTGTCCAATCCTTGACCTGAAGGCTCTGAACCGCTTTGTGCCGGTGCAGAAGTTTCGAATGTAGTCCATTCGGTCGGTGGTGGCATCCCTGAATCGGGGATTTTTTGGCCTCCATCGATATCAAAGATGCGTATCTCCACGTCCCCATATTCGAGGGACATCAGCGATTCCTCCACTTTGTGGTGGCAGAGGAGCACTTTAAATTTGCGGCATTACCCTTTGGTCTCGCCTCTGCTCCCAGAGTTTTTACCAAGGTCCTGGCCGCTGTGCTGGCCTTGTTACGTCAGAGAGGCATCTCAGTTTTGGGATATCTGGACAATCTCCTGTTGCGAGCAGACAATCATTCGGATCTGTTGACCTTCAAGGATTTAGGGGGAAAGTAAATTTCAAGAAATTTGCTCTAACACTATCTGTGCGGGTCACTTGTCTGGGGGTGACTCTCTACTCTGCTCTGGCGAGGGTCTTTCTTCCCTTGGAAAAGCTTCAGAAGTTGCAAAGGGCGATCAGTCCTCCTTGCGGGCTGCATGAAGACCTTGGGCCTGATGTAATCTACCTTTGAAGCGGTCCCGTTTGCTCAGGCTCACTCGAGACTCGCTCACTCTGCAGAAAGAGATTCTGGCAATATGGAACAGGGATCCTTGGTCATTGGACCAGAAGGTTAGTTTGAGCCATCTCACAAAGTCGGCTCTCTACTGGTGGATCCATTCACCGGTTCTGTCAGGGCAAGTCTTTGTTACCGCTGTTCTGGGCGGTGGTCACCATGGACGCCAGCCTGTCTGGGGTGGAGTACTGGGAAAGCTCTGTGCCCAGGGGACTTGGGCGACAGAAGAGTCGTCCTTGCCAATCAATATTCTGGAGCTGAGGGTGATCAAGCTTTGCTTGTTCCATTGGACTAGGCGGTTCTCCAATTCGAATATAGTCAGACAATGCCACGGCTGTGGCTTACATCCGTCATCGAGGGGGCACCGAGAGTATCCTGGTGGCCAAAGAGGTGGCCAAGATTCTGGTCTGGGCGAAAGCCAGTGTTCCGGCTCTCTCCGCAGTGCACATTCTGGATGTGGAGAATTGGCAAGCGGATACCCTGAGTCATCAGGTATTGAATCAAGGGGGAATAGTCCCTTCATGCCCGGAGGTGAATCTGTTTGCGTCTCACCTCAACAGGAAAGTCCAGCAGTTTGTGGCCAGGTCTCGGGCTCCTCTGGCCGACGCCACAGATGCTCTGGTGACTTTTTGAGCCAGTATCCTCTGATTTATAAATAGAAGAAAAATTTCCGCGCTAGATGTGACAGAAAACCAAATGATTAAGAACAATAGTGAGCAGCTGGCACAAAATCAACTAACAGTGATTCAAAAAATACAATAAAAACCAAAAAGTGCAGCGTTGAAATCAGTATACAATTATATAGCTGAAAAGCTCATATAAAGAAAACAAAAAAGGAGAGGGGATAATGTCCAAATGAATAGTCCCAATATTAAGTGCAGAGATGTGAATCCACGTGCAAAATAACTTTCTTCCAGTGACACCAGGGAAAAGTGTAGGAAGGGGACACCCTTGTGCTCAGGTATAACAAGCAGCTTACCGAAATTCCGTGGCTGCTCAATTTAATGAGACAGCCTCTCCCAGCTAGTAGTAAACCAGTAGGTCAACCGATATCAAGCTCAGGTGCTTCAAAAGACTCCAAAAGCCGAAAGCCGTTTCCGGTGTGTTGTTAAACCGATCACATTAATATGTGGCACACTTGGAACTTCTCATATACTCCATTGAACGTAAAGCCATATGTAGAAAGAAACAGAGGCCCATAGCGTAATCCCGTAAACCAATAGGTAAATTTATTAAAAAAACTACTTACAATTTAAAAGACAAAAACAGGCATGTAGTATGTGCCGGTCATGGATCTAACCGCGGCGTCCCGCAAGTCTCCAGATCAGCATATGGATAAACAGCCGGCTTCGTTGGGGGGCGTGTGGACGTTTATGTCTGGGATCGCCAACGTTTCGTCATAAGAAAGACTTCTTCTGGGCGCCCAGAAGAAGTCTTTCTTATGACGAAACGTTGGCGATCCCAGACATAAACGTCCACACGCCCCCCAACGAAGCCGGCTGTTTATCCATATGCTGATCTGGAGACTTGCGGGACGCCGCGGTTAGATCCATGACCGGCACATACTACATGCCTGTTTTTGTCTTTTAAATTGTAAGTAGTTTTTTTAATAAATTTACCTATTGGTTTACGGGATTACGCTATGGGCCTCTGTTTCTTTCTACATATGGCTTTACGTTCAATGGAGTATATGAGAAGTTCCAAGTGTGCCACATATTAATGTGATCGGTTTAACAACACACCGGAAACGGCTTTCGGCTTTTGGAGTCTTTCGAAGCACCTGAGCTTGATATCGGTTGACCTACTGGTTTACTACTAGCTGGGAGAGGCTGTCTCATTAAATTGAGCAGCCACGGAATTTCGGTAAGCTGCTTGTTATACCTGAGCACAAGGGTGTCCCCTTCCTACACTTTTCCCTGGTGTCACTGGAAGAAAGTTATTTTGCACGTGGATTCACATCTCTGCACTTAATATTGGGACTATTCATTTGGACATTATCCCCTCTCCTTTTTTGTTTTCTTTATATGAGCTTTTCAGCTATATAATCGTATACTGATTTCAGCGCTGCACTTTTTGGTTTTTATCCTCTGATTTATGCCTTCCCTCTGCTCATCCTCCTGCCGAGGTGTCTTCACCGGGTGGCGGTGGAAAGCATTCTGGTCGTTCTGGTGGCACCAGACTGGCCTCCACGGTCTTGGTACGCAGACCTGGTAAGAATGGTTGCGGATCCTCCATGGTGACTTCCTCTATGGGAAGATCTGCTGTCTCAGGGACCGATCTTCCATCGTGCTTTACGGTCGTGGGCTTTAACGGCTTGGCTGTTGAAAGCAAGGTACTGAGGGATAGAGGTCTTTCTGACTCACTGATTCCTACCCTTCTGGAAGTCAGGAAGTCGACATCTAGGAAGATCTATCATCGTACGTGGAAATCGTACATTTCATGGTGTGAATCGCTGCAGCTGCACCCTCGCTTGTTTTCTCTAGCTAGGGTTTTGGCCTTTTTACAAAAAGGGATTGAGCAGCATTTGGCTTTGGGCACTATCAAAGTTCAGGTGTCGGCCTTGGCCATTTACTACCAACGTCCATTGGCTACTAATAGCTTGATTCACACTTTTATTCAAGGGATGCGTCATCTGGCTGCTCCAAGACGATCCCTGTTGCCTCCGTGGGATCTCAATCTGGTTTTGTCTGTTCTTCAAAAGCCTCCTTTTGAGAATATTAGGGAGATTTATTTGCCTTCCTTGTCGCAGAAGGTTGCCTTTCTAGTGGCTATTACTTCTGCTCGCAGAGTTATGAGTTGGCGGCGCTGTCCTGTCCGCCTTATTTAGTGGTCCACAGGGATAAAGTGGTCCTCCGACCTAATCCGTCTTTTCTTCCTAAGGTGGTGTCGGATTTTCATCTTAATGAAGACATTGTGTTGCATTGCTTATGTCCTAAGCCTAAGCATCCCAAGGAAATTGATTTGCATTCTTTGGATGTGGTTTGAGCGATAAAAGTTTATCTGACGGTTACTGAGTCCTTTAGAAAATCTGACTCTTTGTCCTTACGGACGGTCCTCGAAAAGATTTGGCTGCATCTGCTGCGACCATATCCAGATGGATCAGGGAGACGGTTGTTCAGGCATATTCGGTCAAGGGTCAGGTTCCTCCTTTACCTGTGAAGGCGCATTTTACTAGAGCGCTGAGTGCCTCTTTGGCTTTTCGCCATCAGGCCTCTATTATACAAGTTTGTAGGGCAGCGACTTGGTCAAGTTCTACAAGGTGGTTTTGCTGGCATTTTAGGATGCCTCTTTAGGCCGCAAGATTTTTCAGGCTGCTGTTTCGTAGGAGAATGTTTTTTGTTTCTCTTATGGGTCTTTTATTGGATAAGCTCCTGTTGTTTGGTTGAGCTTCAGGTTAGGGACAGACCGATTATGGGCAAGGCGATATATCGGCGGCCGATAAGCACTTTCCCCGATATATTGGTATCGGCCCCGGAACTGGCCGATATTGCCGAAATTTATGTGACTTCATTCTGCCTTCTTAGGCCGCCTCCCTCGCCTTGGACAGCCTCGTTTGGAGTCGGGACTAGTCTCGAGGGAGTGTATCACAACCATACACCCAACCACAGCAGCCTGGTGCCAGCCAGCCACCCACATCCACAGGCCCTGTACCAGCCAGCCACAGGCACTGTACCAGTGTGCCCGCCAGCCACCCACCCATGGGTCCTGTGCCAGCCAGCCACCCACCCACCCACAGGCCCTGTACCAGCCAGCCACCCATAGGCCCTGTACCAGCCAACCACCCACCACATGGTGCCAGACAGACAGGGTTCCAGACAGCCAGCCACCCACCCACCACAGGGTGCCAGCAAGCCAGCCATTAAGCATTAAACAAAAATTAACATGTTCAGTACCAGATTTGTGTCAAAAATTGTCTTTATTTTTCAAAACTCGACCCATATCGGCCGATACCTTGTGACCAAAGTATCCATATCGGCCCTGAAGAAAACATATCTGTCTATCCTACTTCACGTTACATCTGTCTATCCTACTTCAGGTTACCCAGTTGGCGAAGTTTAGCCTTTGGAGTTTACGTTACTTCTGGTTGCATTCTTCCCACCCCTCATGCCTACACTGCTTTGGGATGTCCCATTCAGCTGATGAAGATGAGGCTGTGTCTATCAAGGGACGATAGAGAAAATAAGATTTTTGTAAGATCTTACCGTAAAATCTTTTTCTCTGAAGTGCGTTGACAGACGCAGTACCTGCCCCTCTTATTTGGGGATGTTTTTTTTCTTCTTCACTGCTTGCTGCTAAACTGGTTTGCTGAGCTGTGTGTGTGTGGGTTATGCCTGTAGGGACAGCACCGTGGGCGTGTACATGTAAATACATTCCTGCCTAGACTACTCCTGCAGGGGGCAGCATAACCCATTCAACTGATGATGAAGCAGCGTCTGTCAATGAACTTCAGAGAAAAGGATTTTACGTAAGAGCTTACAAAAATCTTATTTTTGTCTTTCCGTAAAATCTTTTTCTCTGAAGTTCATTGACGGATGCAGTACCCGCCCCTCTTTTTTGAGTTGGGTTGGTATTGTTTTCTCTGATGCTGCTTTGTTACAAAACTGACATCCTATAGCAGAGAGGGGGAGTATACCTCCTAGGACTGCCCATAGGCGTAGCCAGAACTTTTATCTGCCTAGTGTTTTACTCCTGTAGGCGGCAGTACAACCCTACTGTTAGGAAGAACAGAGACTGCATCCGTCAATGAACTTCAGAGAAAAGGATTTTACGGTAAGACAAAAATCAAATTTAGCCCGATGTGAGACTACTAAGCTTTATCCCTGACAGTATGTTGTGGGACACATTTTGGCTGTTCTCTAATCTAGTGTGGAAAGGTGTCTGGCTTTGAATAATATCGATGGGGCAGATATTCACCTTGGACATTCTGTTTCAGAGACCTATTGCATCTCTTTCCTTGGTAGAAAGCCTGTGTGCAAGTTTCACACCGATTACACTGCCTGTGAGGCTGCTTTGCTGTGAGACCCTAATTTAGTCTTGCCGTTTTTAGACTTCTCCTTTTGAGCCTTTCTAAAAGATTCACTTGTCACTTCTTACACGTTAGGTTACCTTTTTGTTTGCCATTACTTTCGGCACACATGGTTGTCTGCCTTTTCTTGAAATAAATTCTATTTCTTCTCCAGAATAAGTTGGTGGTAAGGCCATTTTTATTTTTTCTAAATACCTATGGGGGTTTCTTCATTTAACCTGAATCACAACATTTTATCCATTTGTCCTAATCTTAAGCATTTTAAAGCCTAGTACACGCTATCAGTTTTTTTTTTCATACAACCCAGCTGGTTGACTGAAAAAAAAAAAAATTGACCGCTTTCAATGTTAGTGCAGCGATCTCCCCACTGAGCTGTTGTGTCCTGACAGGGGGACGGCCCTTTCACCAGAACACTCCTGTCAGCGCTTTCAGCCAATGGCTGGTCGGGAGCCAGTTCGAGTGCTAGTTTTCCAGCATGCTCATTCGACCGGCTGCCATACACACGGCCATATGTTGGACAGTTTTTATTGAACTGACCGATGTCTACCAACATTCAGCCCCTGTGTACTAGTCTTAAGGAGAAAGTGCTATTCAAATGATGTTCAATTTTTTTCTGAAGTCTACAGATTTAAGACTGTCTGAGTTAATTTTGGTTTTAACTGAGGGTCCTTGCAAGGGTCAGACTGCCTCTTGTTCCACTATTTATAGTGAGCATTCATCAGCGTTTTCTCAGGCCTTTGGCATCAAAGGCAAGGTTCCTTCTTTCCCAGGCAAGACTTATAACACTAGCAGTGCTTCCTGAACAACAGAGCATCAAGCTTTTGTTCAAGCTTGTAAGGCTGCCACCTGGTCTTTTCTCCCAATGATTACTAAGTTTTAATAAGTAGATGTGTTCACACCTCTGTATACGCCAGTTCTGAGCTTAAAGTAAAACTATATATAACATTTTTTTTTTTTTCATTTTGGATAGAGCAAGGGAGGGTTATAACTCTTGTCACGTTTTTTTTTTTTTTTTCACTTCCTATCCCACAGCTAAACAGGAAGTAAGAGGAAATCCTTGAAGGTTAAGGAAATTCCTTGGGTACCAACAGGTCACCAGAACTTGTGTCCCTATTGGAAGATTTCACCTCTAGTACTTTTCTCGGGGACAAACCTTAATTTAGGATTTTCTTTTACCTTCATTTTCAATGATAATGGTAAACGGGACAAATGGAGAAGGTGAATCTTTCTAATGGGACACAAACCACAATAAAAACTGGCAGGTGTTCTAATCCATCTTCACTCTATCCAATATTTAAAAAAAAAATAAGTTTTGCCTTTAGTTATAATTTGCTGTTGACATTTCAGTGGGATTTTCTCCTTTTTTTGTTTCAAGGTGTGTAACAAAGGGTTAATTTTCATGTTACATATATTCATTTATTGCCAGGTTCAATATATTTACCCTTTCAGATTTGTGGATGAAGTACAATCATTAAGAACACACACAAGTAGTAAAAGTAATAAAAAGATTTACTTAGCTTCGGTTAAAGATGGAATACAGATGATAATACAGATAATCTCAGCAACAATTCCAGGGAACCCCGTAAATTTATGACGCCAGTCAAAAGCTCTGGAAACAGCCTATGCTATGTCCAGGCACATATCCACTCGTATGTCCTGAAAGAAGTTCTGCAAAATCTCTTGCATGTATAGTATTTATAATTGAAAAAAGGCGCCAATAAGCTAGCTTTATCTGGTTCCAACAAAAAAGTAGCCAACAGTTTCCGAGACAATATGACCATCTGTGAGGTCAGAAAAGGTCAATGTATGCAGAAATAAGAATAAAGAAGCTATTTAGTATAGAGAAATGTGTCCGTGTGAAACCATTCAGTATAATGTTCACACAGATATATATATATATATATATATATATATATATATATACATACATATTATATACACATACATACACACATACAGAAGTGATGACCTTATTAACTATCATAGTTAATAACAGCTGATACCAAGTTCTTTGTAAATCAATTATGAATATTTTAGACCCATACTACAAAAGTGTGTTGACATATTTACGTTGTTGCTTATCCCTCATGTTCAAGACTTTGAGATTTCTGAAGTGTCTTAGATGAGAGGGGTATGCTTGAGCTGGGGAATTCCTACCCTTTTTTGACCAGTGTCCATTCACCTAAAGGCGAATCAATTAGTCATGACTATATGATGTACTCTGTGTCTTGTGATGTATTTATTTTTAACTATTGACAAAGATGCGTAATACAGCATTTTTTTAACAGCAATTAACATGCACAATATGGGCTTAACAAATAAAAAGTTTGGTACTATCACCTCTCCTATTAGTAATGTGTGAGTGGTGGAACACCAGACATTCTAAACCTTATCATATTTATGGGGAAATCCCCTGTGTTCAAAGTAGTTTTTTCATAGGGTAGTATCTGGCTCACTATCTGGATTTATTAGCGGGTGGATGGAGGAGCAGATTGATTACACTTAAGTGCAGTAGCCTTTTGAGCTAAAAATTTTTCCCTTATTAAAACTCTAGTATATTTAGGCCATTGTTCTGCTTCCATTATACCAAACAGACAGATGCGCAGGGGTGAGCGGCACAGGGACAGAAATAATTTTAGACAATATACCGTATCTATCACCCGTCTCCAATATTGATCAATCACAGGGCATAACCACATTAGATGAATAAAATCTGCATGCAGGCAAGTACACCTAGCACATGCTGACGTGGTTATGTGATGCATAATGTGAAGTCTCACCGGGGTTAAATATTACTGACTGCACCATATATAGTTGAATGTTTATTTTTAATGGCTGTTGAGACAGTCAGTTGGGAGGTACACACTTCCTCCCAATCCTCATCTGACAAATCAGGTATTAGTATTTCAAAATATAAATGTATAAATATAGCCCAATCCGTGTGTCTTAGTCCGATATATTACACATTCAGCAGCGCTTATACACACACCCTCAATGTATGTAAGTATAGGTATTCAACACCTGAAACAGTTCATAATGCTCAGAAACTGTTAAGTCCACGCATATTCAGGAACCACATATAGTCTGTCAAATCTTCCTCAGATGTAAGGCACCAGTGTTTCCACACAAAGGTAAAAAAGCCTCCACCACACCGACTGTGCTCCCCTATGCAATGGACACTCACCACATTGCCCTTTAAATCAAGCCTTTATGCATAAGCTGCATGAGCCCTTGCTTCAGATCAGCCTGCCGTTTCCAGAGTCTATCCTTCCACCAGGGATATTCACCAGGCTTCGTATCTCATCCAGTTGAATTTGTAAGCAAACAGGAAGCGGGACATAGCGTAATATTGTTTAAACTTTATTTAATATGCAAAGTTCCCCATCACCCTTCAATATATCTGCTTACATTTCTAATAACCTTTAAACGCATAGTATACAGTCAATGAGACTGGGAAGGTACCGCTGCTCGCCGTCCGCGAGCCTTGGCGTCTCCCTGCTATGGGATGTATCGCTCCTCAGCTACCCGGCGATTTCCGGAACTCCAGCTAGTACCTCCCTCCGTCTCCAAGGCAGCAACGTACGTGCTTGCTGACGCGTTTCGTCACGTGGGACTTCAACAGAGGACTAGATGCTAGATCTGGGTTAATGTATGCAGCCGGAGGACCTCCCACTTCACTTTGATAGGTCACCGTTATAGATGGACATCTCTGGCTCCACCTCATCGCTACCGAGCGGAGTACGGGCTCAGATGGAAATCACAATGGGTGTCTCGAATCTATCTATTAAGATCCAAGACTGCCACATATATTGTAAAGTATTTTAAACATGGGTGCGCTCCATTTCTCCTTTATCTGGTATAAAACCTTTGCCTCCCTTGGACCTCCTTCCCCAGGACCGGGTCATAATAACCTCACCGATCCAATCGGCAACCGATTTCCGGTCTATTGATGTATGGTCAAAATGTTATTACAACCTCCAATTTACTATATTTTTAGGAGTGGAATCAGTAATCTACCCATGTTTATTCAATACCAGATCCTATCCGGATGCATACAAGATAATCGTGCAATCATGATTCAAAATAAAACCACTAAAATACAGTGAATTTACTGTTACCATTGGTAACAACCTGATACTTTAAAATGGTACCATGTATATATATATTAAAATCCATCCTTATGCGGATTCAATGATAGGATCTCATACAAAATATATATATCTCAACATATAAAAATCATTATAGCAATTAAAATGTTAAAATAATGCTATCAGTATAGGCTTAAAATTGCAGATTGCGGGCATAATGATTCAAGTCTTAGGAATGAATGTTGTCAGTAGAGGCCAAAACTGCAGACTGCAGGTATGTTGGATACAGTTAATGTCCAGTCAATCATCATAAAGTGCACTTCAGTGTATATCACAGTCCACCGTCCATTAAAACCTTAAATTAATAATTACTTAAACAATTTAGATCAAGCTCTATATTCAATCCGTTTGGCGTCAAAGAGTTAGTCTTATAAATCCATTCTGTTTCCTTCTTGGACAGTTCTCTTACTCTGTTACAACTCCTCCAGTTGGTTGGCATTTTTTCAATGCCCCAAAATGTTAGCCCTGAGGGGTCTCTGCTGTGCTTTTCCCTGAAATGCAATGGGACACTGTGTGCAAAGGTTTTATACCAGATAAAGGAGAAATGGAGCGCACCCATGTTTAAAATACTTTACAATATATGTGGCAGTCTTGGATCTTAATAGATAGATTCGAGACACCCATTGTGATTTCCATCTGAGCCCGTACTCCGCTCGGTAGCGATGAGGTGGAGCCAGAGATGTCCGTCTATAACGGTTAAATAAAGTTTAAACAATATTACTCTATGTCCCGCTTCCTGTTGTTTGCTTACAAATTCAACTGGATGAGATATGAAGCCCGGTGAATATCCCTGGTGGAAGGATAGACTCTGGAAACGGCAGGCTGATCTGAAGCAAGGGCTCATGCAGCTTATGCATAAAGGCTTGATTTAAAGGGCAATGTGGTGAGTGTCCATTGCATAGGGGAGCATAGTCGGTGTGGTGGAGGCTTTTTTACCTTTGTGTGGAAACACTGGTGCCTTACATCTGAGGAAGATTTGACAGACTATATGTGGTTCCTGAATATGCGTGGACTTAACAGTTTCTGAGCATTATGAACTGTTTCAGATGTTGAATACCTATACTTACATACATTGAGGGTGTGTGTATAAACGCTGCTGAATGTGTAATATATCGGACTAAGACACACGGATTGGGCTATATTTATACATTTATATTTTGAAGTTTCATTCACAGTGGCTGCTAGTGTATGAAAAGGATGCACGTATTTACAGTAATCCCCCGCTCCATCGCGGTTCAGTTTTTGCGGTCCCGTTAATTTGCGGGTTTTTTTGTAATGTTATTTTACTATATAAATCATTAAAAATGAAATATTTTTGTGTTTTCCATAGCTCTTGCTATTTCTCTTAGTATCTTTTATGTGTTTAAATGAGTTTCTATTGTTTTAAAAGTGTGTTTAAAGACCTTAAAATGCTTCTACACGTACAGTGACAGTAAAAAAAACATGCCTACAATGCATTTTAATAGGGTTTTTCTATTTCGCGGAATTTCACTTTTCACGGCTGGGTCCGGAAAGTAACCACCGCAATGGAGGGGGGTTTACTGTATATGATTTTATATAATCCATTGGATATTTTATGAATATTTTACCCTTTTAGTGGATGTTTATTTTATCAGTCGATTTTATCCACAAACACTGTTTTATTTATCCATAAGCGCCGGGCGGGTGGTTGGGGTTTTTTTAGCTTCAGACACCTTTTTTTACAAGGTATTAGTATTTGCTACTTTGTACGAAATTCAAGAGGTTTTTGTTAATTGAGGTAGCCAGTAAATGGGAGTAGAAAGTTGAGATCAAGCCCTTAGGGCCTTATGACCGTATCACATCTATCAATGCCAGTAACACCAAACTGAGGATGCAGAGCATGACGCAGCTGAATATATTTATAAAAGTCTTAGAAGATCTTCTGCATTAAGTGTATGTAGAATTCCGAATTTTTAGAATCTTCTGTGTTTTTACCAAAACAAAAATTCCTATTTGCTTAAATGCAATTTTAAATCCTCCCTCTGTCACTCCCCCCCCCCCCCTCGTCTATCTACCCCCTTCCTCCCAAGTGACCGTCAAATTTAGGGGAATTAATTGTGGCCCCCGTTTTTTCTGTGTGAATAATCAAAATGTATTTTACAAAAGAAAACTCTGTGATTGCCTAAACAAACACAACATTCCAAATAAGCACGCTTCTAAACCTGTACTTCCAATTAGCCCATAGCTCCTATTTCAACAAGATAGGGAGGGGAGGGGGGAAAGGGAAAACAAAAAAAAAACACCAAATCCCCTCGCTCCTCCCCCACCCCACCCATACTCCTATATATAGTTACATAGTAGGTGAGGTTGAATAAAGACAATAGTCCATCCAGTTAAATGTTCCGCTCATTGTTCTCCAACCAGGATGCAGCGGCGGCCGGTGTATCAAAAAATAAAGCTTTTCCTTCTGCCAAGATCTTCAATCTTGCCGGATATAAGATGGCATTTTGCACATTTATCTGCCACAAACCTCTCTTAAATGTCTAAGTTTCACCCTCTTCCTCTGCACTTCTGCCGAGTAGTCCAGAAAAAAATTAGACTTTCACCCTATTAAATGTTATATCCTTCATCTCTCTTGCCTTAGGAAGTATTGTTTCTCTGTCCTTAAAGAAAATTAGTTTAATCAGCACTGGCCTCGGCATCCCACCCGATGGGGGGGTTCTCAATGGGACTCTGTGCTCTTTCAATTGCAAACAGAGGTGAAAGCTATTCTCTTCCTAAAGTTTCTTGGATCCATCTTTCCAAAAAGTCTCTCATATTACCTCCTTCGCTTCTTTCCGGTAGCCCCACTATCCAAACATTGTTTCTTCTTAGCGGATTTTCTAAATCTTCTATTCTATCATTTTGTCTTTCAACTGTGCCCTTCAGTAACTTGATCTCCTGTTTCATGGGTATAATTCTGTCTTCTATCCCACTTACTCTATCCTCCAGTTCCGTAGTTTGTTCACACACTTTTTGTAAATCATTAATTACTGATACCATTTCTTCCTTAATACCCTTTAGTTGGTCTGCCATTTCGGTTAGGGCCAATTTACATCCATTAACTGCTAACAATACCTCTCTCAAGGATGGCTCCTCTATCACTGATATTTCTAAGCTTGAGAGGTCGTGTGGTCCTGCAGTAGATGGCGTGCACGGTGCAGATGCAGCTTTAGGGGGTCTACTTTGTGGGCTAGATCCCTTCAAACCTGAGGGGTGCGGAGGGGATAGTTTTACTTGTTGTCCCTTTCCACTATAGTTCTGTGAGGGGTAATGAGCATATTTCTCTAACTTTGCAGCTACCTCCCTTATTTTTTTCCTTTACCTTTTGTGTCTGTAGGCTGGTAGCATCTTGTGTTCCTAATAAATCCCCCTTTTTTTCGTGTCCTAATAGCCCACTCTTACGCAGAAAGGTTAGAATCAAACAGTTCATTTTATCCTGTAGTTCTCTTCTTTTAATACTACAATAAAAGAAAAAAAAAAGTTTTTATTAATCTACAGGTTTCTTGTAGCATAGACCATAGACTCCCAGGTAGTAGATGAAACACAGTAATCATCTCGGGGTCTTTATGGGGAGAGCCTCAGGCTTATGGCCACATACAGGTAGGATCTGTCCCTGATGTCCTGTCTCCCGAGTTTTATCTGGTATCCGGGGAGAGAAGGAAGCCACCGCCGAGCTATTAAATCTCCAAGTCTTCACGATCAGCTGACCGCAGCTCCTAACCCCCAGCCAGAACGGGATTAGAACAGAGTAAAGTAAGCGATGTCCCGTCAGCACAACAGACCAGTCTAGCGCCTTGGCTTGAGTAGTTTGAATAGTCCGGGGACCGGAATGAACTGGAAGCCGCCACAAGCAGCCGCTCCTCACGAACAGTTGACCGGGGCTTCCGTCCCTCAGCCAGCACGGGAACAGAGCGGGGTAAAACGTTCTCATGGCAACACAGCGGACACTGCGGCTTTAAAGTTAGTCACCAGCCCTGCTCTGTCGCAACACTCCACACTGCTGACGGACCAGTCTCCTGACCGGCCAACCACGGAACCCCCAGCGGGCTCCAATCCACAGCAGGGCGGACGCAGCTCAGGATGAAGGAGCTACAGGTGAGTTACACACACCTGCTCACATTGGTGTCAGACCACTCCCCTCCAGATGGTAAAAACGCAGAAGATTCTAAAAGAGAAGTTAGTTTGGGCACATTATTTAAAAAAAAAAAAGAAAAAGCTTGAGGACACGGTATAGAATAAATAGGGGACACGTGCTTATTTATATGAGGTGGTTCACAAAATATACACACAATAATTTAATTCTTCCTTTATGATGATAAAATGGATGATAGAGTTACGATTTGTTCGTGGAATGTGAGAGGGTTAGGTGATCCACTGAAGAAAATAGCCCTATTTAAAACCGTTTCATTGTTAGGAGTTTCTGTCCTTTGCCTCCAGGAGACATATCTTACTAAAGAAATCTGTGTTGCGGTGCAAAGGATTTCCCTTCCAATATCATTCAGTATATACATCCTATTCAAGAGGAATGAGTATCCTAATACACAAATCAAAAAGGTTCTCCTGTAGACAAGTAAAAATAGATGAGGGGAGATACATATTTTTATACTGTATGCTGGCGGAAATGCTATGCATTGTAATGTTGTCCTCCTTTTAAATTAGAGGTAATTAAACACTTATTGGAATTTATGGCAGATAAACCAGGGGTTCTAGTGTTGATAGTGGGGGATTTTAATATGGTAATGAATGCTCAAGCGGAAAAATGTCCACTAAGAGATAGACAGGACCACAATTAATTCACGCTGCTTTATAAGATATTTAGAGAGACATGTCTAAAAGATATATGGCGAGAACGTCACCCTACAACCCAAGAATTTTATTATTACTCTGACACGCATTTAACACTCTCTAGAATAGATATGGCAATAGGTAATGATGCTTTTAACCACTTTAAGACCGGGTCTAACGTATAACAATCGATTGCTGTTTGTACTATTGACTAAGATGTTGCAATGTGCTGTGAGGAGAGAGCGTTCCCGGAAGCAGTGTGTGTGGACGGAGCAGCAGCAGCTGCGAGGTAGCTGGGTGGAGGAAGAGTAAGAGCCGCGGGTGACACGTGCGGAGGAGCCGCACTAGGAAGCCGGGCACGGGTGCAGAGGACCTCCGGGACCGGTGACAGAGTGGCGGTGGAGCACGGACGTGAGTAATGGACTGATCAGCTGATCATCTGATTGGGGGGGGGGGTAACTAAGTGACTGTGGCCTGCGACTAACTGCGTCACTTTATAAAACTCTGATCTGACCGCATCTGGAGTATTCTGTCTAGTTCTGGTCGCCAGTCCTCAGAAGGGATGTGTTGGAGCTGGAGAGAGTCCAGAGAAGGGCAACTAAACTAATTAGGAGATTGGAGGACCTTAATTATGAAGAGCATCTACAATCGCTTAATTTATTCTCCCTGGAGAAGAGACGCCTGAGAGGGGACATGAAAGCAATTTATAAATATTTCAATGGTGATCTCAGCATAGAAAAAAAGCTATTCAGTCGCAAGGATTGCATGAGGACTCAAGGACATACAATGTGATTAAAGGAGAAGCGTTTTGACCTCAGGCAGCGCAGGGGGTTCTTTACTGTTAGGGCTACAAGATTGTGGAATTCTCTACCACGATAGGTATTTTCTGTGGGAAATATGGCTACTTTCAAAAGACTCTTGGACGTACATCTCAAGGATCAGAACATTAAGGGGCATGAGAGATGATTATGGCCACGCGCGCCTACACAGGTTGAATTGGATGGACTATTGTCTTTATTCAACCTCAACTACTATGTAACTATTTTTGACACTTGGTGTTTATAAGCTAAAATCATTTTTTTTTTTTTTTTGCTAGAAAACTACTTGGAACCCCCTAACATTATATATTTTTTTTAGCAGAGACCCTAGAGAATAAAACGCATTTTTTTGGGAAAGAAATCACTTTTTTCAATTAAAAAATAAAAAAACCTGTAAAGTTAGCTCAATTTTTTCCATAATGTTACGCCGAGTAAATACCCAACATGTCATGCTTCAAAATTGCGCACGCTTGCGGAATGGTGGCAAACTTTGGTACTTAAAAATCCCCATAGGCAGCACTTTTTCTACAGGTTATCAGCTTAGAGTTACAGAGGAGGTCTAGGGCTCAAATTATTTCTCTCGCTCGAACGATCGCGGTGATATCTCACGTGTGATTTGAACGCCATTTTTATTTTTACACAATTTTAAAAAAATAATAATATAATATAATAAATATAATATAAAAAAAATAATAATAATTTGATCATTTTTATTCTTATTACAAGGAATGTAAATATCCCTTGTAATATAAATAGGCATGACAGGTCCTCTTTATTTTGAGATCTGGGGTCAAAAAGACCTCAGACCTCACAACTACACTAAAAGAAAAAAAAAAAAAATTGGACCTTTAAACCAGTTGCTAGGCAACGACGTTTGACATTGCTCCGGTCCTCCAAGACCATAGAGTCGAGTGAGGGCCATCTTGCCCTCACTCGACTTCCTTTCTCTGAGGATCCGGGACCGGATCGTGTTCCCCGCTGCCGGCGGGTCCAGTAAGCGGGGAAAATGGCCGGGACGTGGCGGGAGGCACCTCTTCTGCCGCACCGTAAGGGTGATCCTGCGGTGAATCCACCGCTGGGACCACCCTTATCTGAAAGCCAATCTCCCGCCGTTGAAAAAAATAGCGTCAAAGACCGACGTAAATCGACGGCGGGTGGTCGGTAAGTGGTTAATACAAAGTTATTTGTATCTGATATGAGGCTAGAGGTTTGTCGGACCATTCCCCTATAGTTTTGTCAGCAAATCTGGGTAAGAGACGGGAAAGAGGAGAATGGAAAGTCAATCCATTTTGGCTACAGTTGATGTCCCCTAGGGAAAACATGATGAGCAACCTCCAAGCATTCTTATAATATGGGATACGCTTAAGGCTTATTTAAGGGGTATTCTAATCCAGCAAATCTCTAAAAAGAAAAAAATTACTCAGGATTGGGAGTTAAAAGTAATGAGGGAAGTGACGGAAGTAGAGAAACTTTATGTAGAAGACCCATCGCCAGATAATTTAAGTAAATGGTCAGAAGCACAACAGGTCTATCGAACAGCACTGTTAAAGAAAGCAGAGAATAGAAGATTTTTTTTTTTAAACAGGCACATTATGAAGAAGGTGAAAATACTGGGCACATGCTGGCTCTCCTGGCGGGGTCCCAGGATGCCAGAGCTAATGCTCTGGTGTCTGTGGGGACTCGCGCTGGGGGAGTGACCATGTGCCCAGCGGACATTCTGGGTATTTTTAAGGAATATTATGCTGATCTTTATAAATCCAGAGTAAGTAAAATAGAGGAAAAAAATTGGTGATTTTTTTGGAGGTTTAGTCATCCCACACCTCTCAGAAGAAGATAGGGTATTTTTGGATCAGCCTATTACTATTAAGGAACTACAGGAGGCAGTGATGAGCTCTCCCGGTCATAAGGCACCAGGTGCAGATGGACTGCCAAACAAAATCTTTAGAGAATATGGGGAAGTACTGATTCCAGAGCTATTACAAACGCTGCATGAGGCAGTAGAAAAGGAAAGACTTCCAGTATCTATGACAAAGGCAACAATTATAGTAATTCCAAAAGAAGAGAAAAATCCCCTACACCCTTGCATCTTATAGGCCAAACTCTGTTGTGTACGGATGTTAAATTGCTGGCAAAAGTCTTAGCAAATAGAATAAACGGCATTAAATATAAGGAGATTGTTTCTACATTTGCAAGTACCAACTGAGGAGATGGACTTGAGCGGTGCTGTCAAAGCGTTTGAAAGCATTGAGTGGCAATACCTGTGGGAGGTGTTGGCAGCCTTTAATATAGGCCCTGGATTTATAAAATGGATGACATTATTATATACTAACCCTAGGACAAAAGTCAAGAATAATGAAAAAATATCAGTGTGATTTCCATTCTTCCGGGGCACGAGACAGGGTTGTCCACTGTCCCCACTGCTATTTTCATTGGCGGTGGAGCCATTGGCCATAGCCATGAGAACGGCAAAAAATGTCAGAGGCTTTAGGAGAAAGAATGTGAGGAAAAATTTTTGCTCTATGCTGACAATATTCTCTTATGTTTGGGAGATGTAAACTGCTCACTGTGTGCTGCAATGAATATTATAGAGACATTTGGAGAGATTTCGGGAATTTCCATTAACTGGGAGAAATCGATTCTTCTCTGGGTGGATGGACTAAAACAGGAGTTGCCCGAGTGTGCCAGCACTTAAAGATAGTGGAGGGATTTAAATACTTGGGTGTAAATGTTACAATAAATCCCAAACTATATATCCAAAAAAACGTAGAACCTCTAATGGACTCATTCAAGGGAAAGTGCAAGGTATGTTATAGACTTCCTCTATCGGTAGTGGGCCATTGTAGTTTGATAAAAATGGTGTGGTTGCCTCAGCTGTTATATATACTACAGAATTCACCAATGGATTCCAGGGGTGTGGTTTGGGAAATTGGAAACTCTCTTTAGGAACCTGATATGAAAAGGACAAGCCCGAATTAAGCTGAGAACACTGAAGCTGCCAAAGGATAAGGGGTGGGGGGGGGGGGGCAGTTCCACACCCTGGGAGCTATTTCTTGGCAACTCAGCTTCAACAGATAGGGGATAGGTAGCAACACCACTAGTTATAGTGCACAGGCGTTGGCATGTACCCCTCATTTATCTTTAATTGAGGCTTTAGAGGCCAACTCATTGGGAGTGGAGTATCAGTGTCCCTCAGTAAAATTAATGTTACAGATATGGAACATAACTAGAGCATTATTTCAATATGCCGGTTATACAGAATACACTCCCATATGGGACAATAAACTTCTGGAGCTTATGGGGCTAGAATATTTTCATATATGGAAACAGAGGGGCATAGTAAGATTGTCACAGCTATATCGCGAGGAAGAATTGAAAACATTCAAAGTTCTGCAAGAGGAATTCAGTCTATTGAATAGTAATTGTTAATACTTACAATTAGAGTGGAGTTCCACCTGAAAAAAAAATACCCCCGGGACAGTCAGGGCTAGTGCATTCCACAATGGATAGCCTCTGAACTGTCCCAGGTTGCACTTACCTTTTAGAAGAAATACTTACCTTGAAGATGTATTGTCCAGCGCTGCCAACTCAGGTGTGGGCAGCTTGAAGCCAGCGCGATCCTCTTCTGTGTCCTCTTCCGTCCTCTTCGGTCCCACGATGCACTGCACCGGCCCCGCTGTCACTTCCGGTGCTGCAGCGTCATCCCTGCACAGCTTCTGGGCATGCCCAGAAGCTGTTTAGCAAGGTATGATAGTGCCTGCACCAGAGCTGACGTCGGGGCCGGTGCAAGCACATTGATTCCTGGGAGCGATGACGTTCAGCTCCCAGGAATCATTGCAAACCAGGAAGTGACGACGGGCCGTGGCCGCCGAGGGGACGAAGAGGAAGTAAGGTAAGTATACTATCTTCTAAAACAAGGTAAGTAAAAAAATAAATAGCGATTATCCATTTATGTTTCAGGTGACCCTTACCAAGAAGATGCACGGAACTTCAATTTTAGGGTGGGACTCCACTTTAAGACATGCTTTGACTATACAATTTAAAGAGCATAAACTGGAATGGATTGGAGTTCCCTTGTTAAAAATGGTGGTCGAGTCTACTACATTAAAGGGGTTGATATTGAAACTGTATAATAACATCCACTTAAAAGTATTAGAAAAGGACTCTAGGGTCACTAGCAGAGGTAAATGGGAAGAGGATGTGGGTACGATAACAGATGCTCAGTGGCAGGATATGCTCTCCTCGACAGATTTATTGTCTTTATCAGCAGCTTAAAGACTTACACAGCTTTATATTACCCATAGAGCATTTTATACACCTAAAAGATTGTTTCAATTTGGGCGACGGCCAGATGCATCATGCCCTAGATGTAGGGTCGAAATGGGAGATCTGATTCATATGTTGTGGAGGTGCCCCAAGTTAGATAGATACTGGGAAGGGGTATTAGATAAAATAAATATGGTATATAAATTAAATTTGCAGATGGACCCATTACTTTGTATACTAGGACATCTGGGGCACGAGGTGGGGCCAAAACCCAAACGGATTGCAGTGTTGAGATGTTTATATCAATCTAGAAAAGGTATTATGTCAAATTGGATAAAATCTCAACCTCTCTCACTAGGGGAATGGCAGAGAAGAATAAATAATAAAATAGTGAGGGAAAAAATATTTTATAAGAGGCGGGGTGATATAATAGGATTTGAAAAAATATGGAGAGTATGGATTGATGTCCTAGGACCATTACCTGAGGTTAAAATTGCATAGTAAATCTGTGTTGTGGTTAAATTATCTCTGATTGGTGGGGGTTGGGGCGGGGGGGAGGGGTGGCATTGTTGAATATGTTTTTTACTTGTTTTGTATGGAAATGTTGTATATGGGTTAAAAATAAGAAATTAAAATAAAGGTGAATTGGGGGGAAAAAAAATTCAGAATTTATTTTTTTCCGCTTCTGTAGCAACATGTCTCACTCTATACAGTTTTTGAGCTTTCTGGGAACTGATCTTTTTATATGGTAAAAGAAAACAGAACTGAGATTCTGGTGCTGATAATGATCTGTCCTGGGTTAGAGCTTGGGTGACTTAGGCTGGCCATACACTATACAATTTTCTTATTCAATTTCCTTTAGATTTACCTTAAACTATGTAGTGCAAGGGCCTGCCTGACTGCATACAAATTGAAAGTGTTTAGGTTTGACCCTATATTACATGGTTTTGGTAAATCTAAAGGAAAGTTGAACAAGAAAATTGTATAGTGTATGGCCAGCCTTAGGTTCAAATTGTTGGAAGCTGTTGTTAAATTAAAATTGAGAAGGTCTGTATCTTATTAGTGTACTAAACTATCGCTCCCCAGTTGTAAATATACACATATACCATACCCATAGGCCTATAAAACATGTACTTATGTTTAGTGAGTGATGATCTACCCAATATATGGGGAGTTTAGTTTTGTACAATATAGAAATTGTAACCATCATTAACTGCTAGACTTTTTATTCAGTATTCTAACTGAAAACAGAGGCATTTCAAATTTTAAATATTTTTTTGTGTGTGTAGGCACCTGAGCCCTTAAGTACACTGAAATCTATGGCTGAAAGAGCAGCTATTGCAACCAATTTAGAAGATCCAGTGCCTGCTATCCATCTGGCTGAGCGAGGTAAAGAAAAATAGTTCTGCCCTACCAATATGCTGTATTTTATGTATTTCAATGCAGTGATTCATTACAGTGTTTTGCATGGCATGTAGCAAAGGTTTTTAAAGCCTATTAGGCCTCTTTCATATGGCGATTTGATCAATTCTGCTTGTCCATTTTTCAGGCAGACCTGATTATATGGCCCATGTATTCCTATAGACCAGTGGTTCTCAACTCCGGGCCTCAGGACCCACTAACAGGCCAGATTTTAAGTATCACCTTGGGGAGATGCTGACTAGAATACTGCAATCACTGATCAGCAAAATATATCACCTGTGATGTATTTCAGTTATCTTGCAAACCTGGTGTGTTAATGGGTCCCGAGGCCTGGAGTTGAAAACCACTGCTATAGACTGAACTGTGTAAACTGACCAGTGTTGATTTACAACCACCTAAATCCAATCTGATCTGCTCAAAAAAAAAAAAAGACTATCTGTTCCACTCTGTCTAGGTGAATCGCATGGCAGCCGGGTGTAAACGGATCCGCCTAGATGGAGTGGAACAAATCCCCTTCTGTTTTGTTTGAGCAAGTCGGATGTAAATCAACACAGGTCTGTTTACACAATTCAGTCTATAGGAATACAAGGGCCATCCGATCAGGTCCACCTGGAAAACTATCAAGCAAACCTAATTTGAATCACTTTATTAACAAGGCCTTATGGGCTTTACTAAGTCTTTGCCACATAGAACAGCACAGGCTTTGTCCGTGCCTGCTCTGCATAAACGAACCTGTCATTCGCTCACTCTTTTCTGCTCTGCAGGGGAATAGCGGACAGATCCTCTGCTGAGCAAGGCAGATTTTGCCTCATGTAAAGGGCCTAAGAGGGTGTGGCGCTGCTATTGTAATGCAGTTCAGATAATGACAGTAAAATCTCATAATTGCAGTTCTAAAATGCATTTAGGAAATCAAATTGTGAGACAGATGTATAGATTAGAAATTCTTAATCCATCTTTAATTTATTCAGTATTAATGCAAAGACACAGCAGTTGTTACCCTGAATCTGTCTGTAATTCAAAAGAAATTGTCTAAAAGTTCTCCATGAAAATGTCTTGAAATTTTTTACCATGCGTGAATTGAGCTCCTTTTGAGCATAACAATTATTTGCACTTGTAGAAATCATCATCACTACAACACAGCCACCTACCAGCCAACCCTCAACACAGCTTACAGAAGTGAACATCCCTCTTTCACTAGGTGTGTGTCCTTTGGGCCCTGTCCCACTAACCACAGATCAACTTTACCAACAAGCAATGCAAGAAGCTGCATGGCATCATATGCCACACCCATCTGATTCAGAAAGAATACGGTATGTACATCTATTTTGTTTAGTTTTTCAATCTTTTATAATAGGGTTTACATTTTTTTTATCTGTGAAGTAAGGGGTTGCTGTCAAAACAGGAATAGAGGGGAAATCTTTTAATGGGGACACTAGTTCTGGTGACCACCTTGGATTCCCTCAATTTGAGGGGTTTCCTCTCACTTCTTGTTTTGGCAATGGAACAGGAAGTGGATTCAAATCTCCTCGATAGGACACAGAAGGCAAAAAAGAAACTGACAGATTATAACCCTCCCTTACTGCATTCAAAACGAAGAAGAAAAAGTTTGCGTTTAGTCTACTTTAACTCTTTGCAGCCAGAGCTGTAATTGCATTTTTACACACATATGAAATGCACATTTTCTCTTACGTCCTCTGACAGTTGCCACCCATTCATACAGTCTTCACGATTGGGTATTGGCCTTCTCCGCAAGAGCAAGCTAGGCAGTAATATTGTTAATACAACAACATTAACATATAGACACACACACAGGGGGCTGTCCCTCTGGCCAATATCCTCCAGCCAGTAACACACTAATCCAGTTCTTTGCTGCCTAGCGTCAGCAGTAGGCTAGGTTTTCCCTGCTGGGACCTAGTGTCTCAGTTTTTTCTTTCGGTCTCTTTTTGAAAAGTGTTTTTTTTTTCTTTTAAAAACTGCTTTTTATTTTTTCTCACCTACGCTAGTTAGTCAGAATTTGGAGGACTACAAGTGTCAGCAGAGCTGGGCTTCGCACTGGTTAATATAGAACCTTATGTATTCCCAGTCTGCCATCAAGCGCTGCAGGCTTTTGGTACGCCCAGGCCTCACAACGACAGTTTCCCTGGAAGCGGGGACGAGCCTGCAAAGTTTCCTATATTCGCTGGGATGTCTCAACTTCGGAACGCCCGGGTTTTGCTAGCATCCTTCCTGGCTGACTGCACCCCCACCCAGGGTGGGAGGTTTCCCGTGTCTGAGCGGCGCCTACGATCGCTGGATGGTGAGTTCTATTGCCCCTCTGTCCCTGGGAACTGGTTGAGGGGGTATTTAGTGGGCCCACTCTGGGGATGGCGGTACATGTAAAGTTTGCTGTAATGTCCCCCTCATGGCTGTGGGATGTCCCCTTGTGTCTTACCTTCCCTGCCCCTGCGGGGGCACTCCTGCGGTGCGGACCACCATGGGGGGGTGTGGGGGCTCCCTTCTCCCCTGGGGTGCTCTGTGCAGATCTTGGTGGGGGCCAGTGCGGGCGTTTGCTGCGGTGTTTTGCCCTGGCTGGCTGGCTGTTTGGCCTCAGAGTGAGAGCAGCGGCCATTTTCCATCATCATTGTGGGCGCCATCTTTAGTGTGGGCAGGTGTCCTGTCTGGGCAGCAGCCATTTTCTAAGTGCTTTTTCTCCATTTACTTCTATCAGCACCCAGGCACCATTTCTTTGTGGCTTAGGGTGGACTTTTGCCTCTAGGGGCGTGAGGCCACTTTCTCCTTTTACATCAGCCTTCTCAGCAGCGTGGCAAGTACAGGGACACTGTGGGGGTATTTTACTGTTTTTCTCTGGCTATATTCCTGCTAGCACTCTTTTGTCAGTGTGGCTTTAGTTAATGGAAGAGTCTCCACCTGTAGTGCAGTTTGCGATAGGGGTCTGTGGGAACCGCCGTTTTAAAGGGCCAGTGTCCTTATTTTTGCACTTTGCTAAAATGGAGTCCCAGGATAGCAAATTCCCCACAGACCTGGTTGGTGGTTCAAGTACCCCTGATTCCACTTCCTTAGCCTCTATGTGCTGCACTCGGGACTTTAGCGTCAAAAGTTTATTTACTGATGTCTGACCGAGTTGCAAAGAAACGGCCTATGCCCTCTCAGTCTTCTGACTCAGAGCCTGAATTGGTTGCCACGGACGATGTACCCCCTGAGGGGTCCCCGTCCTCTCAGTCGGATGTAGAGGAGGAGGAATCATCCTCTGGAATGGCACGTGACCTCGCTGCTGTAAACGCACGTATTAGCTCAGTTAAGGAGCCTTTAAATCTTGATGATGAGCCCTCCATGTCAGGTAAGCGGGTTTCCATCGGGACCCCTAAGGCCCTGAAATCGGGTCAGGTTTTTCCTTGTCCGGAGGAGTTTCAGGAAACTAAATGACCAATGGCGTTGCATTAAGCATACACTGGTGGTACCTAAGAGGTTTAAGTACCGTTATCCCTTTTGGTCGGATTTGGTTGATTCTCGCTGGACTGTGGTTCCCAAAGTGGACCACACTGTTTCCAGACTGAATAAATCCACCTTGATGCCCGTGGAAGACGCCCCGGTGTTTAAGGGCCCGGCGGATAGACGGGTGGAAACGCTTTCCCGCCACATGCATATGGTGGCGGGTTCCCTGCTGAAACCGGTATTCGCCTCTGTGATGGACTCTTAGGCTATCGTAGAATGGGCCAAGGTGCTTAGGCGCACTCTGGTAGCAGAGTCGGTTTCTGCTGCTGCGCTGGACATGTATCAAATGGCCCAGGTGGTGATGTACCTGTGTGACGCGGCGTTGGACGAGGCTCCTTTGGTCGCACGTCTATCTGCGGTCGGGATTGCGATCCGCCGCATTATTTGGCTGAAAAGCTGGCAGGCAGACCACGCTTCTAAGAAAACAGTGTCTGACATCCCTTATGCGGGGGATCATCTTTTTGGTGACACTCTCGATGAGCTAATCAAGGGGCTTACTGGGGGTAAGAGCACTCTCTTGCCTCAAGTCTCGAAGGGTAAATCTCCCCGCACTAGGCGGGATCCCTCCTTTAAGACTAACCGGGGGTCCTTTCGTGCCTTTGGGGCACAGGAAAAGGGTAAGTCCTTCAAGGCCTCTGGTGGTCACAAGAAATCTTGGGTGGGTAAGCCCAAAACGGGTCAAGCTGGGCAGGCAAGTCCACCCCTTCCTGAAGGGACACCCTCACCCGTATCAGGGGTGGGGGGACGTCTGCGTTGTTTTTCCGAGCCCTGGTTGTCCAATATTCAGGACAGGTGGGTTCACAAACTTATTCGTTCAGGGTACAAGATCGAGTTTCGATCTTGCCCCGCAGACAGATTCTTTCCATCAAATCTCCATCTGACTCCCGATCATTTCCAGGATCTACAACGGGCGGTTCAAGATCTTCTCGCCCAAGGGGTCATCGTGACGGTCCCTCCGCGGGACAGGTTTGGGGGGTTTTACTCCAATCTGTTCACGGTGCCCAGAAAAGAGGACAAGGTGCGTCTTGATTTTGGACCTAAAGTTACTGAACTGCTTTGTGCAGGTACAGAAGTTCCAAATGGAATCAATCGGTCAGTGGTGGCATCTCTGAGTCCAGGGGAATTCATGGCCTCCATCGACCTAAAAGATGCGTATCTGCACATCCCTTTTCACAAGGGTCATCAGCGGTATCTCCGTTGCGCAATAGTAGAGGGGCATTACCAGTTCGTGGCGTTGCCCTTCAGTCTTGCTTCGGCTGCGGGTGCAGGGGATTGCGATCCTTGGTTATCTGAACGATCTCCTGTTAAGGTCGAGCTTGAATGCCACTCTATTGAGCGATCTGTCGGTCATGGTTCAGACGCTCCAGGCATTCGGGTGGACCATCAATTTTCGGTTCGTCTCCCCTACCTGGGGATGATCTTGGACTCCACTCAGGCGAAGGTCTTCCTTCCGGAGGACAAACTCCAGACTCTGCAGAACGAGATCAGGTCCCTCAGGGACAACGATCTCTCCTCACTTCGGACCTGCATGCGGTCCCTGGGTCTGATGGTGTCGGTTTTCGAAGCGGTCCCTTTTGCGCAGTTTCACGCGAGAAAACTGCAAGCAGAAATTCTTGCCAGGTGGGACAGGCATCCTCAGTACCTGGACATGAGGATTTCTCAAAGCCACCAGGTGAGATCGGATCTTTTGTGGTGGCTTCAGTCACCGCTTATGCAACAAGGTAAGTCCTTCCGGCCGTTATTGTGGACGGTGCTCACCACGGATGCCAGCCTGTCAGGCTGGGGTGGAGTTCTGGGCACGCTTTGTGCCCAGGGGACGTGGTCGGGGGAGGAGTCCTCCCTACCTATAAATTTCCTGGAGCTCTGGGCAATCAAGCTCTGTATGTTCCGTTGGTCGACTTGGCTTCAGAGCTGCCCTGTGCGAGTGCAGACAGACAACGCCACAGCGGTGGCGTACATCAATCATCAGGGGGCCACCAGGAGTGCCTGGGCAGCCACGGAAGTGGCCAAGATTCTGTCTTGGGCCGAATTGCATGTTCCTTCAATTTCGGCCGTCCACATTGCAGGTGTGGAAAACTGGCAGGCGGAGGGGGTCTCCGGACGTGGATCTGTTCGCGTCCTGTCTCAAAAAAAAGGTGGAAACGTTCGTGGCTCGATCTCGCGATCCTCTAGCGGACGCCTCGGACATGTTAGTGGTGCCGTGGCATCGGTATCGGCTGATCTATGCCTTCCCTCCGATTCAAATGTTGTCCAGGTTCCTCCGCAGGTTAGCCTCAGAACGGATGCTAGTGATTCTGGTAGCTCCAGACTGGCCGCGTCGGTCTTGGTATGCTGACATCATGCAGATGGTTGTCGAGCCTCCCTGGTGGCTTCCACTAAGAAACGATCTTCTTTCTCAAGGACCGATCTTGCATCCTGCTTTACAGTCGCTGGCTTTGACGGCTTGGCTGTTGAAAGCCAAGTCTTGAGAGACAGGGGTACCCCGTCGGCTGCCATTTCTACCTTGCTATAAAAGCTTCCTCTGGGAAGATTTATCATTGCACCTGGAAGGCACTTTGCCTGGTGTAAGTCCCAAGGTCTTCACCCCTGCTCCTTTTCAGTTGCGAGGGTTTTGGCCTTCCTACAGACTAGGGTGGATCAACACCTGACGCTGACCACGATCAAAGGCCAGTTGTCGGCATTGGCCATTCTTTTCCAGTGTCCTTTAGCATCTTAATTCCTTGATTCGCACCTTTATTCAGGGAGTGCGTCTTCTGGCTCCCCCGAGAAAGGCTCCCTTGCCTCCCTGGGACCTGAATCTGGTTTTGTCTGTTTTACAACGACCTCATTTTGAGAACATCAGAGAGATCTCTCTGCCTGTGTTGTCACAGAAGGTTGCCTTTCTAGTGGCATTCACATCTGCTCGCAGAGTGTCTGAGTTGGCGGCTCTGTTGTGCCGTTCCCCCTTTCTGGTTGTTCATAAGGATAAAGTGGTCTTGCGACCAAATCAGTCTTTTCTTCCTAAGGTGGTTTCAGCCTTCCACCTCTATGAGGATATTGTGTTGCCTTCACTTTGTGCGAAGCCCAAGCATCCAAAGGAGTTTGCATTGCATTCCTTGGATGTGGTCCGGGCGTTCAGGGTTTACCTTTCTGCCGCAGACTCTTTCCGGATGTCAGATTGTCTGTTTGTCCTTCCTGAGGGACCTCGGAAGGGTACAGAGGCGTCTGCGGCAACCATTTTCAAATGGATCAGACAGACGATTGTGCAAGCCTATTCAATTAAGGGTCGGGTTCCTCCCTTCCCTGTTAAGGCGCCCTCTATTAGAGCTGTTAGTGTGTCTAGGAGTCAGTGGCTCAGGTGTGCAAAGCGGCGACCTGGTCCTCTGTACACACCTTTTTCTACGTTTTACAAACTTGATGTGTTGGCATCTTCGGATGCTTCTTTTTGCCGCAAGGTTTTGAGTGCGGCTGTGGTCTAAAGAGACATGCTATTTTTTTCTATCTCTTAGTCATGGGGTTTATTTAATTTTTTCCTGAGTTAGCTCCTGTTGAGCTTGTTGCCTTTTGTTCTGTGTACCTGTGCATACACCCCAATTATTTTCTTAGCATGCACCTATACACATCTAGATTTTCAGAGAGATCTTTACACAAAAGAGGTAGTTCAATCAGCAATACACATTTATTGAATGGGTTACATAATAAATATATATATATATATATATATATATATATATATATATATATATATATATATATATATATACAAATTACACACTAAACAGTATTTACAACACATTGTTAGTACAGATCTCTTGGCTTTCAATGTTTTTTACAAATTACCCACAATAGCCCTATTTACAATACCATGTGCGTATTGAGCATGGAGTTAAGTTACCTTTTCACTTCAGGCATGGTGCCTGCAGTGTGTATTCAAACACTAAAGAGAAAAAGCATGTATACATTCTAAGTGTGAGAGGTATAGTCTATATTTACCATCCCCAGTATCTTCATCCTAGTCTGCTTGCCAGAGAGTGATCTCTTTCCTCAGCTATATTAATATAGACCCATCTCGTCTTGCTCAGAACCATTCTGATTGGTGTACCCTATATTTAGCATAACTCAGCCTCTCGATAGCCCTCCTCTCTGGGTGGGGATTAATCATGCTAGGTCGTCTCCTGGGCCAAATTGTCCATCCTTGGACAGCCAACCAACTTCATTACATATCTAAAGAGACAGTCTTTGAAGTAGAGGGCTAGATAAAGGAATGACCTGTCATGGAAGATTATCAATTATTTTCTGGCCCCGTAATGTCTGGGGAAAAGGAACATAATTACGGGGCTGTACTACCGTTTGTTTATCAGTGTAAATAGCAGACCCCTCCTAGGTTTCCCAGGCATGCATTTCAAACGTACTTATCCATTTGAAATCAATACTCAATATCTTGAAAAATAAATATTTACATCCATCTATTTACAATTATTATAGGAGATTTATACATAACTCCTCATCCTCACAACATGGTAAGGGAGATTACGCCTAAACGCCTAAGTCAACAAGCTTTACTTACCCCGTTTTGATTCAGTTCAGTTTTTTCTCTGACCTGGGTGCTGCGTTGCCTATTTTAAGGTTGCGTCTTCCCACCCCTCACATCTACACTGCTTTGGGACGTCCCAATCGTGAAGACTGTATGAATGGGCGGCAACTGTCAGAGGACGTAAGAGAAAATAGAATTTTTGTAAAATCTTACCGCAAAAATCTTTTCTCTGAGTCCTCTGACAGTCGCCGCCCCTGCCCCTCTCTTTGGGGTTGACGGTTTTTCATGGACTGCTTACTGCATAACTAAATTAGAATGTTACTGGCTGGAGGATATTGGCCAGAGGGACGGCCCCCTGTGGGTGTGTCTATGTGTTAATGTTGTATTAAAAAAATTACTGCCTAGCTTGCTCCTGCGGAGAAGGCCAATACCCAATCCTGAAGACTGTATGAATGGGCGGCGACTGTCAGTGAACTCAAAAAAAAAAATTTACGGTAAGATTTTACAAAAATTCTATTTTTAGGCCTGAAAAGGTAAAACCCCATACCATTGTATAATGACAGAAATATATTTAAATATATTAAAAAGTTTACGGAAACACTGTTTTTGGGTCTCTTTGTATGTACTCATCTGTGAAAATAATAATTCACAGTATATATTTTTCAGTATACATTTCAAGATATTTTTGCCTCACATATTGTTTATGGGTAAGTGGATAGTGCGTGTGTATGTATGTGTGTATATATATATATATATATATATATATATATATATATATATATATATATATATATATATATATATATATATATATATATATATATATATATATATATATATATATATAAAAATGTGTGTGTGGTTTATTTTTTGCACATATGGTATGATTTTTTTTTTCCCCAAGTATTTTAAGGAGCTCCTTTTTGCTGACACACTTCTGCCTGCCATTTTTTATTGGGAATTGGGAACGAATGTTCAAGAAGCACATCTGCTCCTTACTACTGGCTTCTTTAGATACAGGCACAGGACATCATCAGCACCTGGGTTATAGTGACTTCTTTCCTGGCTCCTCTCATTCTGTTTCCATTTCATAAGTACCCCAAAGGGGAACCCCTCACTTGGCAATGACAAGTGCATTGGAGCTGAGAAAAAAAAGAACTAATAGTCTGCTAATTCTAGCTCCCTGCAACAAATTACCTAACTGACCAAGATAATTTTCACTCCAGCTATGTCTGATTTCTTTGGAAACCTCTCTGCCCTTCTGAAGCCTTTGGTCTTAAGGGCCCAAAAGCACCCTACTGCCTCTCTGCCACCTGAATCTTTATGACCCTAACCTCCTTGAAAAAGATTTTGAAAAAGGTGAGGTGGACAAAGAGAAGGATTCTGCAGAGAAATATTCACCTTCTGCTTGATGTGGTTTCTACTAGCCTTTGTCTAGCACCACTGAAATCTCCTCAACAAGCTCCTCTGGGCACTAAATGGCTGACAAAATCTAAAAAAAAAAAAAAAAACCTTTTTTAATCATACCGTGCAGGATACAGGCAAAGTATTTCTAGACCTGGGTTATAGGCTTGTACCTTCAGGTGATCGGACTCTGAGAAGCTCTGCGCCTCCCCCTATATCCCCTACACGCTCTGAGTCCTTAATTGATAGCCAGTTTCAAGGTGATGGGCCTCTTTTCATTTACAAAGAAACCACTCTTAGCTTAATTTGTTTATTATTTTCCATTATTATTGTTCTTCAAATTGTTTAATCAAATCCTTCTACATCTAGATCTGTGCAACCTTGGTAAGACCTTGGGGGCTGTATGAAGACACCATGCTGTTGGGACAGCTTGTAATGTTGCTTCAGGCACTAGATCCTGCAAGGACACTACCCTTGGCACTTGCAGTGTAATCAGCAACAGGAACTATACAGGTCCCGGGGTATGCCAACTCTCTCAAAGCCTGGACTTTATATACAACTCACTGTTAAGGACATGTAATACCCTGTATCTGTCTGTTTTTGTAAAAGACCAGGGTTATATTTGCATTGTATTTACGTTGGTGTAAACTTTAAAAATTTGGTGCTAAATATCAACCACTCAGAGCTTAGTCTCTCAGGTAGATGACCAGATGCCCCCTCTTCTGAGGAGGGCTCTTATAAAGTACTCCAGAGCTTCCTGTCACCCTTGCCTCACCCTTGCCTCAAAAGGATTAATTTACAGAATGCTCTACAACCAATTTGGGGCATTTTCCTTCTGGACATATGTACCGTATATTCACAATCCTACTCTGTGAGTACCCCATAGGAGAGTATCCTTACTCTTAACTATGGGGAAGACCAGGCATAAGGGAGCTATTGCACAACCACAAGCAAACATTCAAACTGTTGAAACCCTGCACAGCACTCAACCTGAGTGATGATGCACCCATTGCATTGGAGCAGGAGCCAATTTTAACCATTCAAAAACAGACTTCACCCCCTTTCTCCCCAGGCCATTTTTCAGAGTTCAGCGTTGTCACACTTTGGCAATTACTCAGTCATGTAGCACTTCAGTACAGTACACCCAAATTAAATTGTATCACTTTTTGGGACAGATAGAGCTTTCTTTTGGTGGTATTTATTCACTATTAGAATTCCGAATTTGTTTTCCTATATGAAAAAATACCGAAAATTTTAAAGACAGAAAAAAATGTTTTCTCTTTTAGTCCATTGACATACGCAGCAACAATGCTTCTTTACCCTTGGGTTATGCGCCATCTACAGGAGTAGACTAGGCAGTGAAAAAATTCACTGACACGGCTATAGGGGCTATCCTTCTCGGCATAACCCCCCACACACTGTGCTCTCAAATCAGTTTCTTGCTGCCTAGTGAAGGAGTAGGACCTAGGTTTGCTGCTTTGACTTCGGTCTCATTTTTTTTATTCTTGTAAGAATGTTTATATATATCTTTACTCACTATCCCTAGCTAGTGTCGGGGATCCTCCTGGTGAACTACAAGCGACATCCGGCTGCGGTTTTGCCCTAGATAATCTAGATCCTTACTGTCCCCCAGCCTGGCCAACAAGCGTGAGCAGGTTATGGTCCGACTAGGCCTTGCCAAGTTGAGCCCCCGTGAATGGGGACGAGCCTGCAAGCGGCTGTCTTGCCGGGACACATCGACCTGGAACGCCCCAAGTCGCAGCGTACCCCTTGGCTTGCAGCACCCCCACTCAAGGTGGGAGGCGATCTGCCCAGAGCGGAGCCTACCTGATCCATGGTATGTTGAGTAGTACAAAACCCCTCACGTGCCTAGCGGCCTCTGGGTGGGGGGGGGGGGGGGGTTGTACACTGTTATCTTGTCCTGTGGGGTCTTTTTAGGTAGATCCCTGTGGGGTGGCCTCATGCCTGGGTCCTGAATGCATGGCAGCGTTTTCAGCCGCCATCATAAGTGTGGGCATCAGCTTTCGTGTGTAAGGTACTGCATTGGTATCATTTTGTTGTAGCCTAGAGCTACATAGGCAGTCTTCGGCCTCTTGTAATTCTGTCACTTCCTGTGAGACGTTTCATGCTGAATCTCAATGCTGCAGAGTTGCTGATTAGACTTTAAGGTGGTACAGTATAGGGGTCTTCTTTTGGGCATTCCTCGGGCACACTCTGCTCCTGCCACTATTTAGGGGTGACTCCGGTTACAGCAAGATATAGTGGTGCAGACCGCAATCGCGATTTAAAGTGGCGATACACTTTTTTTTTTTTTTTTTTTATATACAACTTGCAAAATGGAGTCCCAAGTCAGTGCGACTGCCGGTGCATCCGGATCACGGTCTTTCATGTCTCTTCCTGCAGCATTGGAAAATCTGGCGTCAAAAGTGGATTTTGTAATGAAACATGTCATTAGCCAAAAACAGCCACTGCCTTCTCTGTCAAATGGGTTCACGAACGGATTAGTTCAGGGTACAAGATCAAATTTCAGTCTCGCCCAGCAGACAGATTTTTTCCCTCAAATCTTCGTCTGTCTCCGGATCGCTTGAAGGATCTCAGGGAGGCAGTGCAGGATCTCCTTTAACAAGGGGTGATTGTGCCAGTTGCTCAGCGGGAATGGTTTTGTGGTTTTATTCAAACCTGTTCATATTGCCCAGAAAGGAGGGCAAGGTGTGTCCAATTTTGAACCTCAAGTCACTGAACCGCTTTGTGCAAGGGAATACGTTTCAGATGGAATCCATTCGGTCGGTGGTAGCATCTTTAAATCAAGGGGACTTTCTAGCCTCCATCGATTTTCAAAGATGTGTATCTGTCCATCCCTATATACGGGGGACATCAGAGGTATCTCCGTTTTCTAGTGGCGGATGAGCACTTTCAATTTGTGGCATTACCCTTTGGTCTAGCCTCCGCTCCAAGAGTCTTCACCAAGGTTTTGGCTCTGGTGTTGGCTTTGCTCCGCAAAAAAGGGATTACAATCCTCGGATATCTGGACGAACTCCTGTTGAGCAAACTCTCACCCAACCTTGTGGGCGACCTGTCAATCACGGTCCAGACCCTTCAGGGGTTCAGGTGGACCATCAACTTAAAAAAATCTGCGCTGACCCAGTTGGTGCGACTGAATTACCTGGGTCTGACTTTATACTCCTCTCTGGCGACGGTCTTTCTTCCTGGGGACAAACTTCAGACCTTGCAGGGAGAGATCAGGTTGCTGATGGAGAATGATCGCTCATCTCTGCGGACTTGCATGATAGCCTTGGGGCTGATGGTGTCAACCTTCGAGGCAGTCCCATTTGCTCAATTTCATTCCAGGCCTCTGCAAAAGGAGATTCTTGTCAAGTGGAATAAGGATCCGCAGTCCTTGGACAGAATATATTTGAACCGCCTCACGAGGTCAATGCTATTGTGGCTTCTGTCGCCCGCCCTAAGCCAGGGCAAGTCCTTTCTACTGCTGTTGTGGATGGTGGTCACCACAGATGCCAGCCTGTCGGGCTGGGGTGGAGTGCTGGACAACCTCTGTGCCCAGGGAGTCTGGTTGACAGAGAAGTCCTCTTTATCGATAAATGTCCTGGAACTCAGAGCAATCAAGCTTTGCCGTTTCCACTGGACGAATCCGTTACAAGGTTCACTGGTTTGGTTTCAATCCGACAATGCCACGGCTGTGCCTACATCAATCTCCAAGGGGACACAAGGATTGCCCGGGTGGCCCAGGAGGTGGCCGAGATCCTGAGTCGTCAAGTTCTGGACCAAGGGGAATGGTCCCTGTATCCATAGATATTTCATCTCCTGTGTGTCCGGTGGGGCACCCCGAAGGTCGACCTGTTTGCGTCTTGTCTTAACAAGAAGGTACGAAGGTTCGTGGCCAGGGTTCGAGCCCCCTTGGCCGATGCCACAGACACATTGGTGGCTCCTTGGAGCCAGTATCGGCAGCTTTATGCCTTTCCTCGGCTAGTGGTGGCCTCGCCAGTCTTGGTATGCAAACCTGGTAAAGATGGTCGTCGAGCCTCCCTGGCGGCTGCCTCTGAGGGTGGACCTTTCGGTCTCAGGGGCCAATCTTCCTTCCTGCTTTACAGTCGCTAGCTTTAACAGCATGGCTGTTACAAGTCAGGTGCCGAGAGGCAATGAACTCTGAGTCTGTGATTCCCTACCCTGCTGAGGGCTAGGAAAGCGACTTCCAGGAAAATTTATCATCGTACTTGGAAAATGTATATTTCCTGGTGTGAATCGCAAAACTAGCACCCTTGCTTGTTTTCGGTTGCGAGGGTCTTGGCTTTCTTGCAGAAAGGAGTTGAGCAATGGTTGGCCTTGGGCACGATCAAGGGCCAAGTGTCGGCCTTAAGTATTTACTTCCAATGCCTGTTGGCAACTAATTCCTTGATCCGCACCTTTATTCAAGGGGTGCGTCATCTGGCTCCTCCAAGAAGATCCCCTTTGCCTCCGTGGGATCTAAATTTGGTTTTGACTGTTCTTCAAAAGCCTCCTTTTGAGAATATTAGGGACATATCTCTGCCTTTGTTAGACGGTTGCCTTTCTGGTGGCTATTACTTCTGCCCGCAGAGTGTCTGAATTGGCGGCGCTTTCCTGTAGTTCCTTACTTGGTCTTTCATAGAAATAAAGTGCTTCTCCAACCTAATCAGTCCTTCCTAAAGTGGTTTCTGATTTCCATTTAAATTAAGACATTGTTTTGCCTTCACTCTGTCCTAAGCCTAAGCATCCCAAGGAAATTGCCTTGCATTCCCTGGATGTGGTTCAGACGATCAGGGTTTACCTGTCGGCCAGGGAGCCTTTTAGGACATCAGATACCCTTTTTGTCCTTACTGAGGGATCTCGTAAGGGTTTAGCTGCGTCTGCTGCGACCATATCCAGATGGATTCGGTAGACGGTTATTCAGGCTTACTCATTGAGGGGTCAGGTTCCTCCTTTCCCTGTGAGAGCGCATTCTACTAGAGCGTGGAGTGCCTCTTGGGCTTTTCTTCATCTGGCATCTGTTACTGAAGTGTGTAAGGCGGCGATTTGGTCGTCCGTGCATACTTTTACAAAATTCTACAACATTGATTTATTGGCATCTTTGGATGCCCCTTTTGGCCGCAAGGATTTGCAGGCTGCTGTGTAAAGAGACTTGTCTTTTTCTCTTTAAAGGGTCAAATTTTGTTCGTGGGTAAGCTCCTGTTACTGGTTGAGCTTTGTTCTTACCCAGTTGGCTAAAATTTTAGCCGTGGAAATTCGTTAACTGTTTTTTTTATTATTTTGTTTGCATTCTTTCCACCCCTCATGCCTATACTGCTTTAAAGAGGCATTGCTGCTGCGTCTGTCAATGCATGGTAGAGAAAACTTGATTTCTCTATCGTTCATCGATAGACGCAGCCTCATCTCCATGAACTGAGTGGGTTATGCTGCCACCTGCCAGACTTGTATAAAGTACTCAAAATTTCTACTTGAGTAAAAGTACAAGTGCTCGATCAAAAAGTGACTTGAGTAGAAGTGGAAGTGCTCGCAGAAAAAGTTACTTAAGTAGAAGTACTAAAGTATTCAACATTTTTTTTACTTAAGTATTGCAAGTAATTTTTTCAAAAAATTTGCTACTTAAGTACTAAAAGTAAAAAGTACCAGTAGTTTTGAAAAAAAAATTCTACTCAAGTACTGAAAGTAGAAGTACTGTGTTATGTAGTTATTAAAGAAAGAAGTCAAAAGTTTGAACATCATATTGTTTTTTATTATTTCAAATTATTTATTCAAATGATTAACCTGTGTTTGTTAGTAGTTTCTTGATGCACTTTAAGCGCTGTAGCACCATTTATTTGTGTTTCATATTTTCTTTTTATTGGAAAGATTTGGTATAGCAGCTTTTATTATACACAGCCTTTATTTTCGTATGCACTGATTTACAAATGACATTATACACATTTTTTTGAGCTTTATGCAACCTGCCATCTACTGTTCTGGCAGTGGTAATTTTTTTAAAAGTAACGAGTAACTATGCAGCACAAAAAAAAAAATACTTGAGTAGAAGTATCGAAATCATCGAAAAAATGTAGTGAAGTAAAAGTAGAAGTAGGAGAAAAAAATTCTACTCTAGGAAAGTACAGATACCGCATTTCGGTACTTAAGTACAGTACTTAAGTAGTTCTACTTCGTTACTATACATCTCTGCCACCTGCAGGAGTGATCTAGACAGTACGTTGGTACAAAACTTTTAACATGTACACACCCATGGGGCTGTCCCTCCAGACATAACCCCCTCTGCCTAAGCCCAGCACATCAATTTGTTTCTGCCTAGAGAAGGAGTAGGACCTAGGTTTCCTGCTGGGACTCTGGTCTCAGTTTTTTTTTTTTTTTTTTTTAGTTAGAACATTTTCTTTTTATTTATCTTTACTCGCTAGCTAGTGTTCAGGGAAGAATTTTCCTGGTGATCTACAAGCAACGATGCTGGCTTGGGCTTCGCACTGGATAATCTAGATCCTTATGGTCCCCCCAGTCTGGCCTACGAGCATGAGCAGGTTATAGTCCTGACCTAGGCCTTAGCAGAACGGTGTAAACTTTCCGAATGGAGACGAGCCTGCGAGTTGATGCCTCGCCGGGACACGGCGACCTAGAACGCCCTGAGTCGCAGCATACCCCTCGGCTGGCAGCACCTCCACTTGGGGTTTCGGAGCAGACCCCCCCCCCCCCCCCGGTACATGGTATGGTGAGTAAATGTGTCCCCTCGCCTCTGCTGGCCTTGGGGGGGGGGGGGGGGATGTGGGCACTCTCCTGGGGATAATGGTATTTGTGCCTCCCAAAAGATCCCTCTGGCCTGCAGGGTCTGTGTGTCCTACTCTCCCCCTTTTCCTGTCCCTGCGGTGGCTGTGTGTCTGGAGCCCCTTGGGCGAGGTGACATGGTACCTTGGGCTTGCTGGTCCCTGTTGTGGTTCCTGAGGCCTTCATGTGTCTGTCCCTGGCTGCATGGTTCGCCGTGTGTTCAATGTGAATTTCTCTTACGTCCTCCGACAGTCGCCGCCCACTCATACAGTCTTCACCAATGGGGTATTGACTTCCTCTCCTTAGGAGTAGCTAGGCAAAAGACTTGTTAAAACAAAAGCATTTACATACACACCCATGGGGGCTGTCCCACTGGTTCAATACCCCCCTGCAATAGCCATCCCAACTCAGTTTGTCTTCTGGCTAGTTCAGGAGTAGTCAGGCTTCCCTGTGCTGGGGCTACAGTCTCAGCCTTTTTCTTCTATTTTATGATTTTATTTTCTGAAAATGTAATTTTTTCTTTGCATTACTAGCTGTTTATTTTGTCAGCTTTTAGTTAGTCGGATCTTCGGATGAAGATGGAGTTTGCGGAGCTGGGAATCGGACTGGTCGTCCTGGTTATCCAGGACAGAGGATCCGATGGAATCCCAGCCCGCCATCGAGCGTTTTGCAGGCTATATGTTCGCCCTGGCCTCACAAACGTCCCATCCCTGTCCTCAGGGATGCAGCCTTGTGAAGTGGCTACCTCACCAGACACATGCACGGTTCGTCCGTGCACTCCTGGTGTCCTGCGTTTTTGGCTGGCGGCACTCCCCTGCCATCTGAGGGTGGGCGGTTTTCCGTTTGATATGAGGCACCCCACGCCATAGGGTACAGGTAAGTACACTCTGTGTGGGGCCTCTGTCTGGGGTCGGCAGTCCTGTGTGTCTGTGGTGTCCCCTATGTCTGTGCGTTTTGGGCTCCCTGATCCCGGTCCCTGCGGGGGTTTTTTCTCTCACAGCCAGCGCTGTTTGGGTGATCCCTCTCCTGTGTCACTAAGGGTGCTTGGAGGTACAGACACCTGCGGTGACCGATGCGGGGTTAAAAACCGCCGGTCTGCCATTTTTGGTGTGGGCAGCATGTCTGGCTTCACTGTGGGTGCTTATTCAGCATTGTATGTAGTGTATTTTGGCACCTTGTGGCGCCATCTTGTGTGTGGCAACGATCGTTCCGGGCACATGTTGGCGGCCATTTTGCCGAAGCCTCCCATTGCTTTGCATAGGGATCCATGTTTCCTTAGCCTGCAGCCTCAGTTCAGTCTCTGTGGTGACATCACTTCCTTCCTTTACTCAGGAGCGACCGAAGGAGCTGGTAACACACTTGTGGGGCTCTGTCCTGCTGTCCTTTCTTTTTCTCCATTGTGCAATCTTCCTGGCTTCCACAGTCATTGTAGCGGTGTGCTGCGGGGTCCGCGGCGCACTTAAAGGGCCAGTACCAAAAAAAAAAAAAAAAACTTTTTTTGCAATGGAATCCCAGGACCGCAAATTCCCTCCAGCCTTGGTGGGGGATTCAAGTTCTTCTGAATCCTCTACTCTAATTTGGCTGCTGTTGTGGCGACTTTGGTGTCCAAAATGGACGTGCTGATGTCTGAGCGTGCTGCTAGAAAAAGGCCTAGGATTTCTTTTTCTTCTGATTCTGAATGTGACATGGTTGCTGTAGGTAGCGTACCCCTTTCAGGGTCTCGCTCTTCTCAGGACCCGCAAGAGTCTGAGGGGGAGGCGGAGGTTACAGGGGTGGATGATTTCCCCCCTGGGACGCCAGAGGAACGCGCAGCTATGGACGCGCTGATTTCTGCCATTAAAGAAACACTACATTTAGAGGATGAGCCCCATCCTCCGGGCATTGTCATCTTTGGTACATACAGAACCCGCAAGACGGCGCAGGTTTTTCCCTGCCCCGCTGAGTTTCATCACACTGTGAATGAGCAATGGCGCAATTTGAAACACACCTTCACGGTGCCTAAAAGTTTTCAACTTCTCTATCCTTTTGCGTCTACTACGGTTGCGCGCTGGTGTGTGGCTCTTCAAGTGGATCACACTGTAGCCAGATGGAACAAGGCTACTCTGGTTCCTACCGAAGATTCTCCGGTATTTAGGGATCCTACGAATAGGAGGCTGGAATAACTTGACCTCCACACTTATGTGGTGGCGGGTTCCATGCTCAAGCCTATTTTCGCCTCTGTCATGGCGGCCCAGGCTGTGGCGGACTGGACCAAGGTTCTCAGACGCACACTCGTGGCTGATTCTGCCCCCCCCACTACCGTGGAGATGGTAGACCAGATTTATCAAGGGGTCATGTATTTGTGGGATGCGGCCTTAAATGAGGCCCCTTTGGCTGCGCGCCTGTCCAGTGTCGCGGTGCTTAACCGTCGGCTGATATGGTTGAAGAGCTGGTCAGCTGACCAGAAATCTAGAAAGGCGGTGGCTGACATTCCCTATGCGGGGTCTCGCCTTTTTGGAGAATCCCTGGATGAATTGGTTAAGGGAGTCACTGGGGGCAAGAGCATTCTGCTGCCCCAGAATCCTAAGGGCAAGTTTTTCCGCTGCAAGCGGGGTCCCTCCTCTAAACCTAATAGGGGGTCCTTTCGTGCCTTCAAGACATAGCACAAAGGGGAAACCCTTCAAGGGCAAGGGTGGCCAGAGAAAGCCCTGGGCCGGCAAACAAAAATCCGGCCAAGCTGGTGCGGCGGCTCAGTCCGCCTCTGCCTGAAGGGGCGCCCTCACCCATTTCAGGGGTGGGGGGACGTTTGCGCGGTTTCCGCTAACCTTGGCTGCTCCGAGTTCAGGACAGTTGGGTTCAGGAAATCATTTGATCAGGGTACAAGATCGAACTTCTTTCACGGCCGGCAGACAGATTCTTTCCCTCAAACCTTCATTTGACCCCAGGGCGGTTACAAGACCTGCATCAAGCGGTACAGGATCTCCTCGCTCAGGGGGTAATCGTCCCGGTGCCTCATCGGGACAGGTTTCGGGGGTTTTTACTCGAATCTGTTCACTGTGCCCAGAAAGGAAGGCAAAGTGCGTCCGATTCTGGACTTGAAAGCTCTGAACCGCTTCTTGCGCGTTCGAAAGTTCCGCATGGAATCGCTCCGCTCGGTGGTGGCCTCCCTGAGTCCGGGAGAATTCCTGGCCTCTATCGACCTGAAGGATGCGTATCTACACATCCCCATTTTCGAGGGTCATCAGAGGTACATCCGGTTTGCTATCGCCGAGGATCATTATCAGTTTGTGGTGTTACCCTTTGGTCTCGCTTCAGCTCCAAGGGTCTTCCCCAAGGTGTTGGTGCCTGTTCTGGGCCTGTTACAGGCACAGGGCATTTCGGTCTTGAGTTATCTGGACGATCTCCTGTTAAGATCGAGTGCCAGTCAGAGCCTGCTGCGCAATCTGTCCACTACGGTCCAGACGCTCCAGGAGTTCGGTTGGACCATCAACGTTCAGAAGTCGTCCTTGTCTCCTTCGGTTCGTCTCCCGTATTTGGGAATGGTTCTGGACTCTGCTCAAGCAAAGGTGTTCTTGCCGGAGGACAAGCTCCGGACCCTGCAGTCCGAGGTCAGGTCCCTCAGGGACAATGAATCCTAGTCACTCAGGACCTGTATGCGGTCCCTGGGGTTGATGGTATCGGCCTTCGAGGCGATACCATTTGCATAGTTTCACACGTGGTCTCTCCAAGCGGAGATCCTGGCCAGGTGGGACAGGCTCCCTCAGTCCTTGGACCTGAGGGTGTCTCTGAGTCGCCAAACCAGAATGGATCTCTTGTGGTGGCTTCAGTCCCCGGCTGTGTCGGAAGGGAAATCCTTCTGGCCATTACTGTGGACGGTGATTACCACGGATGCCAGCCTGTCGGGCTGGGCTGGCGTCCTGGGCAACCTGTCTGCCCAGGGCACTTGGTCGGAGGAGGAATCCTCCCTCCCAATCAACATATTGGAATTGAGAGCAATCAGGCTGTGCCTGCTCCACTGGTCGAATCGTCTTCAGGGCCGTCCTGCACGGGTGCAGACGGACAATGCCACTGCGGTGGCGTACATCAACCACCAAGGGAGCACCAGGAGTGCCCGGGCGGCCCAGGAAGTGACCAGTATTCTGTCTTGGGCCGAGACTTTTGTCCCGGCGATATCGGCAGTTCACATTCCGGGTGTGGAGAATTGGCAGGCCGATTATCTGAGCCGCCAGACCCTGGACCAGGGGGAATGGTCCCTGCACCCGGAGGTATTTCAAATGTTTTGATGTTTTGTGCGAAGTGGGGATCCCCGGACTTGGATCTGTTCGCGTCTCGGCTGAACCGCAAGGTGGAAAGGTTCGTGTCAAGAACACGCGATCCTCTGGCAGACACCTCTGATGCGCTGATGGTGCCTTGGCATCAGTATCGTCTGATCTATGCCTTTCCCCCGATTCAGTTGTAGTCCAGGTTCCTTCGCAGGTTGGCCTTGGAACAAACGCTGGTGATTCTGGTGGCGCCGGACATCGTTCACCTGGCCGTCGAGCCTCCATGGCGGCTGCCAATGCGAGAAGATCTACTGTCCTCAGGGACCGATCTTCCATCCTGCTTTACAGTCGCTGGCTTTAACGGCATGGCTGTTGAAAGCTAGGTCCTGAGAGACAATGGTCTCTCCTCAGAGGTCATTCCTACTTTAATCAAGGCTAGAAAAGCCTCGTCTGGTAAGATTTATTACCGTACGTGGAAAGCTTATTTTGCCTGGTGCGAGAGTGTTGGCTTTCCTCCAGTCTGGTGTGGACCAGCGCCTTGCATTGGCCACGATTAAGGGCCAGGTATCTGCACTGGCGGTTCTTTTCCAACGCCCTGTGGCGTCTCATTCCTTGATTCGCACCTTTATTCAAGGTGTGCGTCACTTAGCCCCTCCTCGAAGGGAGCCCTTACCTCCATGGGACTTGAACTTGGTTCTGTCCGTGTTACCACGTTCCCCGTTTAAAACATCAAGGAGATTTCGTTACCTCTGCTGTCTAAAAAGGTTGCCTTTCTGGTAGCGATCACTTCTGCTCGCAGAGTGTCGGAGTAGGCGGCGTTGTCTTGCCGCTCCCCTTACCTGGTGGTTCATAGGGATAAGGTGGTCTTGCGACCTAACCCGTCCTTTCTTCCAAAGGTGGTTTCGGATTTTCACCTCAATGAGGACATTGTTTTACCTTCGCTCTGTGCGAATCCTAAGCATCCTAAGGAGATTGCCTTGCATTCTTTTGGATGTTGTCAGGGCGATCAGGGTTTACCTGTCGTCGACTGAATCCTTTCGAAAATCGGATTCTCTTTGTCCTTCCTGAGGGACCTCGGAAGGGTATGGCTGCGTCTGCGGCGACCATTGCAAATGGATCAGACAGGCAATTGTTCAGGCCTATTCGTTGAAGGAACGGGTATCGCCCTTCCCTGTCAAGGCGCACTCTACCAGAGCGGTGAGTACGTCCTGGGTCCTCCGGCATCAGGCTTCGGTGGCCCAGGTGTGCAAGGCTGCGACTTGGTCGTCGGTGCACACCTTTTCCAAATTCTACAAACTTGATGTTCTGGCATCAGCTGATGCCTCCTTTGGCCGCAAAGTTCTCTGTGCGGCAGTACCGTAGGGGACCCAGGTTTTGTTTGGGTCCCTGGCTGTTGGGGTTGTTAACCCCCTTGGTTATTTGCTTTCCTGGGTTGTTGCTCCTGTTGAGCTTTTTTGTTGTCCAGAAGGTTCCCTTGCTGTTCACGTAAGGTTCCTTTTCTCTGATGTGGGTACTGCGTTGCTTTTTCTGACGGTTGCGTTTCCCACCCCTCATGTCTACACTGCTTTGGGACATCCCCATTGGTGAAGACTGTATGAGTGGGCGGTGGCTGTCGGAGGACGTAAGAGAAAACTGAATTTTTGTAAAATCTTACTGTAAAATTCCTTTCTCTGAGTCCTCCGACTCGCCGCCCCTGCCCCTCTTTTGGGGTTCTTATACACTTAACTGCTTGCTACCAAACTGAGTTGGGATGGCTATTGCAGGGGGGTATTGGACCAGTGGGACAGCCCCCATGGGTGTGTCTATGTAAATGCTTTTGTTTTAACAAATCTTTTGCCTAGCTACTCCTAAGGAGAGGAAGACTGTATGAGTGGGCGGCGACTGTCGGAGGACTCAGAGAAAGGAATTTTACAGTAAGATTTTACAAAAATTTAATTTTTTCCCCGTAGACTTGTATGTGGCAGCCATTTTCCCTGTAGCTTCCTATTGATATGTATGGGCATCCATTTTGTGTAGCCCTTGTGCTATGCTGAGCAGCATGACCTTCCTCAGGCAACATCACTTCCTGTGTTTTTGTTTCCTGCTGCTAGCAGAGGTCACTTCCTGTCTTTCTCTCCATGCTGCTGGAAGAATCAGGACAGTTTGTCTGAGGTAGTACAGTACTTGGGGTCTCTGCGGGCATATTCCTGCACGTTCTGCTGTCAGTTTAGTTTAAAGAGGTTCCCTGCAGACCGGTGCGATCGGTGGTGGGTACCTTGATCAGCGCTCTTAAAAAGACAGTACTCTGTTTTTTGAAAATTGCAATATGGAGTCCCAAACTGTGAAATCACCATCAGACCCACTCTGTGTGACTCCTGGACAGTCCAGATCAGTCGCTGGCCGCGATTTCAGCAGCCCTGGAAAGCCTGGCGACTAAAATTGCTTTAGTCATGAAAAAGGTTGATAGCCGAAAAACGGCCACTGCCTTCTCCATCTATGGAGGTGTCCGTGTCCTCTATTCAGAGGCTTATGGGAAAGCCCCCCCTACCTGAGGGGTCGCTGTCCTCGCAGTCAGATGGTGAAGAGGACCTGTCATCTTTAGCTGCAGCGTGGGAACGCACATTAGTGTAAGCCCTGATTATTTCAATATGGGATACTTGAAAATTGGCTGATGAGCCCATGCCGGCAGAGACGCGGGTGGCTTTTGGCTCTCAGAAGTCTCCAAAAGCTGACAGGGTTTTCCCTTGTCCCGAAACGTTTCATGATATTGTGAATGACCAGTGGTGGCGCGTTAACCACGTGTTAGTGGTGCCAAAACGCTTTAAACGCCGGTTCCTCTGTTGAGAAGCGTTGGATGGTGCCCCCTAAGGTGGACCATGCTTTCTCCAGATTAAACAAATCTACCCTTGTGCCTGTGGAGGATTCCTCAGTTTTTACAAATCCAGTGGACAAGCGGTGCAATCCCTTTCCCGCCACATGTTGGCGGGTTACATTTTGAAACTGGTGTTTGTGTCTGTGTTAGTCACAGACGGTGATGGAATGAATTTGGGGTTTGCAGGAGTCTTTGGACCCCCGGGACTGTTCCTCCGGAACAGCTGGAACTGTTGGACCAGGTGATCCAGGCTGTGGTGTTCCTATGTGATGCGTCTTTGGATGTGGCTTCCCTGTTGGCCAGGGTTTCGGCCATTGTTTTAAGATGCATGGTTTGGTTGAAGAGCTGGTCGGCTGACCAAGCTTGTAAGAAAGCCCTAGCTGATCTCCCGTTTCTGGGAGAACGGTTGTTTGGCGACTCATTGGTGAGTTAATCAAGGGCCCGACTGGCAGGGATGAGTACTCTTCTTCTTAAATCCTCCAAGGGTAAGACATCCCGTACTAAGCGGGTCCCTATTTTTCTGCTCATAAACATTTTTTTCGTGCCTCCAGGGTTCAGGTGTTCAACCTGTTAACGGTGCCCAGAAAGGAGGGCAAAGTGCGTCCAATCCTTAACCTCAAGGCTCTGAACCGCTTTGTGCTGGTGCAGAAGTTTCGAATGGAGTCCATTCGGCCAGTGGTGGCATCTTTGAATCAGGTGGATTTTCTGGCTTCCATCGATATTAAAGATGCATATCTCCATGTCCCCATATTCAAGGGACACCAGTGATTCTTCCGCTTTGCGGTGGCAGAGGAGAATTTTCAATTTGTGGCATTACCCTTTGGTCTCGCCTCGGCTTCCAGAGTTTTTACCAAGGTCCTAGCCCCTGTGCTGGCCTTGTTACTTCAACAAGGTATCCCCATTGTGGGATATCTGCACAATCTCCTGTAGCAAGCAGACTCCCATTCGGATCTGCTGGACAAAGTCTCCAACACCCTTCAGACACTGCAGGAATTTGGATGGACTATCAGTTACCAAAAATCTGCCCTGACCCCGTCCGTGTGGGTCATTTATCTGGGGCTGATCCTCGACTGTGCTCTGGCGAGGGTCTTTCTTCCCTTGGACAAGCTTCAGGTTGCAAAGGGCGGTTCGGTTGCTGATCGAGACCGATCAGTCCTAATTGCGGGCTTGCATAAGGGCCCTGGGTCTGATTGTCTCGACCTTCGAAGCGGTCCCGTTTGCTCAGTCTAACACGAGGCAGTTGCAGAAAGAAATTCTGGCAAAATGGAACAGATATCCTCGGTCTTTGTACCTGAAGATTCGGTTGAGCTATCACTCGAAGTAGGCTCCCTTGGTGACTCCACTTACCTGTCCTGTGCCAGGGAAAGTCCTTTCTGCCGGTGTTTTGGACGGTGGTCACCAAAGACGCTAGCCTGTCAGGCTGGGGTGGAGTGCTGGGGAAGCTCTGTGCCCTGGGAACTTGGACGACGGAAGAGTCTTCCTTGTCGATCAATATTCTGGAGCTGAGAGCGATCAAGCTCTGCCTGCTTCACTGGACGAGTCGGCTACGCAGCGCTCCGGTTCGGGTTCAGTCAGACAATGCCACAGCCGTGGCTTACATCAATCACTGGAGTGCCCTGGCGGCCAAGGAGGTGGCCGAGATTCGGGTGTGGGCGGAACCCAATGTTCCAGCTCTCGCCGCAGTCCACATCCCGGCTGTGGAGGATTCGCAGGAGGATTACATAAGTCATCAGGTGTTGGATCAAGGGGAATGGTCCCTTTTATCTGGAGGTGTTTTGTCTCCTGTGTGCCCGGTGGGGGACTCCTGGGATTAATCTGTGTCCCGTCTCAACAGGAAAGTTCAGGGGTTTGTAACAGGTTTTGGTATCCTCTGGCCGACGCCACCACAGAAGCTCTGGTGGCTCCTTGGATTCAATATCGCCAGTATCTCCTGCCACGGTTTCTTCGCCGGGTGGTGATGGAAGGCATTCCGGTCATTCTGGTGGCACCAGACTGACCTTGGCGGTCCTGGTACACAGAACTGGTAAAAATGGTCTTGGATCCTCTGCGTCTTCCTCTGCGGGAAGATACACTATCCCAAGGACCGATCTTGCATCCTGCTTTACGGTCGCTGGCTTTAACAGCTTGGCTGTTGAAAGCAAGGTGTTGAAGGATAAAGGAAGGATAGAGGTCTCTCAGATTCGGTGATTCCTACCCTTTTGAAGGCCAGGAAGTCGACATCTAGGAAGATCTATCATCGTACGTGGAAATCGTACATTTCATGGTGTGAATCGCTGCAGCTGCACCCTCGCTTGTTCTCTATAGCTAGGGTTTTGGCCTTTTTTTTTTTTTTTCAAAAAGGGGTTGAGCAGCGCCTGGTGTTGGCCACCATCAAGGGCCAGGTGTCGACCTTGGCTATTTACTTCCAACCTCCATTGGCTGCTAATAGTTTGATTCGCACTTTCATTCAAGGGGTGCGTCATCTGGCTTTTCCGTGGAGATCCCCGTTACCACCGTGGTAATCTAGTTTTGTCTGTTCTTCAAAAGCCTCCTTTTGAGAATAGTAGAGAGATTTCTCTGCTTTTTTTGTCACAGAAGATTGCCTTCCTAGTGGCTATCACTTCTGCCCGCAGAGTCTGAGTTGGCGGCGTTGTCTTGTCGTTCGCCTTGTTTGGTGGTCCACAGGGATGAAGTGGTCCTCCGACCTAATCCGTCATTTCTTCCTAAGGTGGTTTCGGATTTTTACCTGAATGAAGACATTGTGTTGCCTTCCTTATGTCCTAAGCCTAAACATCACAAAGAAGTTGCCGTGCACTCTGATGTTTACTGATTCCTTCAGCAAGTCAAGACTGTCTCTTTGTCCTTCCGGACAGTCCTCGCAAAGGTTTGGCTGCGTCCGCTGCTACCATTTCGAGATGGATCAGGCAGACAGTTGTTCAGGCTTATTCAATGAAGAGTCAGGTTCCTGTTTTCCCAGTGAAGGTGCATTCTACTAGAGCGCTGAGTGCCTTTTGGGCTTTTCGCCGTCAGGCCTCTGTTGTACAAGTTTGTAAGGCAGCGACTTGGTCATCTGTGGCACCTTTACAAAATTTTGCAAGGTGGATCTTCGGATGCCTCTTTTGGCTGCAAGGTTTTGCAAGCTGCTGTTTCATAAGAGAATGTTTTTTTGTTATACTCCTTTTACTTGGGTGAGCTCCTGTTTGGTTGAGCTCCATGTTTCCCGGTTGTCTAGGTTTAGCCTCTTGGAATTGACGTTACTGTCTGGTTGCGTTTTTTCCACCCCTCATGCCTATATTGCTTTGGGACGTCCCACTCAGCTCATGGAGATGAGGCTGCGTCTGTCAGTGGACGATAGAGGAAAAAAAGATTTTTGTAAGATCTTACTGTAAATCTTTTTCTCTGATGTCCATCGACAGACGCAGCACCGGCCCGTCTGTATGGGGATGGTTCTTTTGTCTTCACTGCTTGCAACCAAACTGATGTACTGGGCTGTGGCAGTGGGGTAATGCCTTGAGGGACAGCCCCGTGGGCGTGTACATGGTAAATGTTTTGTACTAACATACTGCCTAGACTACTCCTGCAGGTGGCAGCATAACCCACTCAGCCCATGGAGATGATGCTGCACCTGTCGATGGACATCAGAGAAAAAGATTTTATGGTAAGATCTTACAAAAATGTTATTTTTTGTAAGAACCTACCGTAAAATCCTTTCCTCTGAAGTCCATTGACAGATGCAGCACCCGCCCCTCTATTATGGGGATGGTTTGTGTCGTCTTTAAACTGCTTGCTACGAAACTGATTTGAGAGCACAGTGTGTGGGGGGTTATGCCGCAACGGACAGCCCCTATAGGCGTGTCAGGTAATTTTTTCATGGCCTAGTCTACTCCTGTAGATGGCGCGTAATCCAAGGTTAAAGAAGCATTGCTGTTGCGTCTGTCAATGGACTAAAGAGAAAAGGATTTTACGGTAAGTTCTTGCAAAAATCCAGTTTTCTCTTTCGTTCATTGATGTACACAGCTCTTCTTCTTCATGACCATAAGGTTATGCTGCCCCTTCAGAAGTAGAATACTAGACAGAGAAAAGCTTGAGCTCGCCTATGGGGCAGTCCCTAAGGGGAATACTCTCACTTCCTGCTATAGGTATTCAGTTTTTTCTCTAGCGTTCGACAGGTGTAGCTCCATAATCTTTACACCAATGGGTTATGCTCCTCTTATCAGGAATAGTTTAATGGGGGTGTACGTGACCAGTGTTCATTGTGCCACATCCCTGATACAAGATACAGGACGAAAGGGGGTTCCCCTGAGTGGGACTTTTCTCTATCGCTCATTGACAGACTTAGTCTTCTTGATTCTCAAGAGCTGGGTTATGTTGTCTCCGCAGGAGTAGGACTAGGCAGAATGACAAAACGTTCTGGCTCCACCTTAGGGGCAGTCCCTGAGGGTATATCCTCCCTCTCTCTGCTACAGGGAATCAGTTTTTTTCTGTCTAGTCAGGAGTAAGGACCTAAGTTCCTTGCTGGGATCTTTTGGTCCTGGCAAGACTTTTTTTTTCCTTCAAGAAAAAGACTTTTTTTTAGGTAGTTTTCTCCAGTGTTTTTTTCCTGTGAAATCTTCAAGCAAAAATGCCGGACTGGGCGACACTTGTGGTCACCCCAGCCGGCCTACGAGCGCGCGCAGACCATGGCATTGCGCTTGGTCGGCCGCGACATATTCAAGTAAGTATGCGGGGCCGGGCGACGGGCTGGATGTTGAGATCCAGTGGTCACCCCGGTTTCTGCCTACGAGCGCGTGCAGACCAGTGCGCTGGGTCGGCCGTGACGGAGTCCCAGTAAAGGGACTGACTTTGCGAGTTAAAAGTCTCGCTTGGACGCCAGGTACCAGAGAGTCGAGGCGTCCACAAACCCCCACCCCGGTGGAGAGGGTATTGTGAAGAGAGGGTGCCTGTCAGTTCGGTATGGTGAGTAAACGTTCCCCTTTTTCCTCATTTTGAGGCAGTATATATTATGGGCCCCTCCATATATGGTCAGTATATATCTGATACTTACAAGTCCCCCTTGTAATACAGCATGTGTTTGTGGGAAGTGGACTTGGTTCAAGAGCTAACACTCTACCCAGCAGACTGTAACATTACAGCAGACATAGGAGGTATAATCCTACCTTATGTGCAGTGTATCTCTGTAGATCCATATGTCACCTCTTAGCAGAGTGCAGGTGGATGTGCTGGGAAGACGATATCGGCGGTCCGCCGCCATTTTGCCGTAGACCGAATGCATGTATGTCCTCAGGTCACGCCGGCCGCCATGTTTTTGGAGTCTTATGTCTCTTCTATGGGGGCGGCCATGTTTTGTGAGCCCAGCTACCTCGTGGAGGGCTGGGAACGCCGGAAGGCGTACACAGGGGGCGGAGCCACGCCTTCTGCCCGGGAAAAAGCAAACAGCTCCTTCCAGTCTGTGTAAGACAGACGCTGACTGCAGTTTGTTGGAAACTGCACTGCATCGGTTGGTGAGCCTTGGGGGTCCCTCTCTCTCTCTCTCTGGGATCGAGAAGCAGGTACTCTGAGGGGCGCTATTGCGCTAGGGGGAAACACACAAAAAAAAAGAAAAAGTTTTTTTGTTTTGCTGGCAAAGGTGTCCTGTATTAACATGGACCCTGCCACTCATGTATCTCCTCCGGATCCCCTCGAGGGGTCTGCGGGATCCTCCAGCACCCCATTGACAATTGAATCTTTGTCAGCTATTATGGAAACTTTTGTGTCCCGGGTGGAAGTGGCTTGTCAGGGACAGGGCGCAAGAAAGCGACCCCCGCCTAACCCCTTATTATCTGAAACCTCGGATTCAGACTCTGAGCCTATTTCTGCAGTTGCAGGTACTTCATCTGGTATTGGTGTCTCGGGTCCTGTCTCTTCAGACAGTGAGGAGGATGTTTCGGCATCCGCCATAGCCCGAGAGGAAGCGTTGGTAAACGCACTCATTGTATCTGTTCAAGAGACTTTAAGGTTACAGGGTATTCCATCAGAAATAGCTGAAACTGAGATCCCTTTTGGGACTAAAAAGCACATCAAAGTGGCGAAGGTTTTTTCCATTGCCCAAATGTTTTGGCAATCCAATCGAAGAAGAATGGCGTCTGCCAAAACGCACTTTTAATATTTCTAAACGCATTGACAGGCGTTATCCGTTTGAGGAAACCCTTATTAAGAAATGGACAGAACCACCTGTGGTGGATTCACCTATTGCTAGATTGAATAAAGCCACGGTTATTCCTTTAGAAGACGCTCCGTCTTTTAAAGATCCAGTGGATCGCAAGATAGAAGCTATGTCTCGCACCATGTTTTCCTTGATTGGATCAGCTTTCAGACCAATAATTGCTATTGGTCTGGTTTCGCAGGCTGTAACTGAATGGACCAAGTGGTTACGCCGGGACTTAGAAGAAGTCCCTCAGGCGGTATCAGATTTGTTGGAACAAATGATACAGGGGTTACAGTTTGTATGTGATGCGGCGTTAGACGCCACTCCATTAATGGCGCGAGCATCAGTCTCAGCAGTGGTTCTCAGGCGTACACTGTGGCTAAAAGGTTGGTTAGCCGACCAAGGTTCCAAAAAAGCATTGGCTAATATCCCCTTTTCAGGAGAGCGTCTATTTGGAGCCAACTTAGATGAGATCATTAAGGATCTCACCGGTGGAAAAAGCACCTTTTTACCGCAAAATTTTAAAGGTAGAGGAACTCGTCAAAGACGAGGGCCTTCTTTTTCTGCTCACAAGAGGTTTTTTCGTCCAGCGGGTGAAAAAACTAAGCCCTCCAAAGCTCCTGCAGGAGGCGTCAGGGGTCGTTGGTCGGGCAAGCAAAAGCCCGCCCCCTCCAGACCTGAAGATAAACCATCCAAAGCCTGAAGGTGCGCCCCCACCCATAACTGGGGTGGGGGGACGTCTTCGCCGGTTCCCGGATCCATGGCTTTCCAGAATCCCGGACAAATGGGTTTGCGAAGTCATAAGGTCAGGGTACAAGATCGAGTTTCGATCTCTCCCACCGGCGCGATTCTTCCCTTCCAATATCCGACTATCCGCAGATCGTTTAGAAGATCTGCGGAGAGCAGTCACAGATTTACTACAACAAGGAGTGGTAGTCCACGTTCCTTGGACAGAACGGTTTCTAGGGTTTTATTCAAACCTGTTTACAATACCCAGGAAAGAGGGCAAAGTGCGTCCAATTCTGGACTTAAGAGCACTCAATTCTTTCGTCAACATAAGAAGATTCAGAATGGAGTCCATTCGCACGGTAGCAGCCTTCCTGCATCCAGGGGATGTCCTAGCGTCCATAGACATCAAGGATGCCTATCTTCACATTCCCATTTTCGCAGGACATCAGCGTTTTCTACGCTTTTCCGTAGAGGAGAACCACTATCAGTTTGTGGCGTTACCTTTCGGTCTCGCCACGGCTCCGCGGGTCTTCACAAAGGTGTTGGCCCCAATGTTGGCACTTCTGCGCCAAAGAGGTATATCGATTCTAGGTTACCTAGACGATCTTCTGCTTCATGCAGAGTCTCCTCAGACCTTGCTACAAAACATAGAAATTACTATGATTTCTTTACAGGAATTCGGGTGGCTGGTGAACCAGCAAAAGTCATTTCTGGTTCCCACCCAGAGGCTCGAATATCTGGGTCTAATTCTAGACACAGTCAGGACAAGAGTTTTTCTTCCGGTAGGGAAACTCCGAAAGATTCAATCAGCAGTCCAGTTGTTACTGTCCAACAGCTGGTCTTCCCTTCGGACTTGCATGAGGGTTCTGGGGTTGATGGTGGCTTCGTTCGAAGCAGTCCCATTTGCCCAGTCCCATACCCGAATTCTTCAGCAAGAGATTCTTCTCAGATGGAATCGGAATCCGGAATCCCTGGACAATCAGATCCGATTGAGCAAACAGACCAGAGAGTCTCTGGTATGGTGGCTTCGGTCTCCGATGCTCAGCCAGGGAAAGTAATTTCTGCCAATATATTGTACGACAGTGACCACGGATGCCAGTCTATCCGGATGGGGAGGAATTCTCGGTCAGTTATCTGTCCAGGGACTTTGGTCCCCGGAAGAATCCAGGTTACCGATAAATGTATTTGAACTGAGAGCGATCAGACTTTGTCTGATTCACTGGACCGAGCAGCTCCAGGGCAGCTCGGTTCGGATCCAGTCGGACAATGCCACGGCCGTGGCTTATGTCAATCACCAGGGGGGCACCAAGAGTGCCCGAGCGGCCAAAGAAGTGGCTTGCATTCTTCGCTGGGCGGAACGATTTGTTCCAGCAATCTCTGCGGTGTTCATTCCGGGGGTGGAGAATTGGCAGGCAGATTATCTCAGCCGTCAGACCCTGGATCAGGGGGAATGGTCCCTCCATCCAGACGTTTTCCACCAGTTGTGCCTACGGTGGGGCACCCCGGATGTGGATCTGTTGGCATCACGATTCAACAGGAAAGTTCAGAGATTCGTGGCTCGCTCCCGCGATCCTCTAGCAGAAACCGCAGACGCACTGATCGCCCCGTGGGGGCAATACCAGCTAATATATGCCTTCCCTCCTCTCGCGTTACTGCCAAGACTTCTTCGCAGAATAGAGGAGGAAGGAATCCCAGTAATCCTGGTAGCTCCGGACTGGCCTCGTCGAGCTTGGTACGCCGACATGGTCAGACTGGTGGCGGACGTCCCATGGAGACTTCCTCTCAGGGAGGATCTACTGTCTCAGGGACCGATCTTCCATCCTGCTTTACGATCGCTGGCTTTAACGGCCTGGCTATTGAGACCCAGGTGCTGAAGGACAAAGGTTTGTCAGCTTCAGTTATTCCTACTCTAGTTGAAGCAAGGAAAGCGACTTCCAGAAAGATTTATCATCGCACATGGAAGTCCTACATTGCATGGTGTGAACCTTTGGGGTTCCGTCCTCGGTCTTATTCGATTAGTCGAATATTGGCTTTTCTGCAACAAGGGGTTGAGCAGAAACTGGCCTTGAGTACTATCAAGGGTCAGGTCTCAGCATTAGCCATCTTCTTTCAGAAGCCTTTGGCTACTCATTCCTTGGTGCGGAATTTCATCCAGGGGGTGCGACATCTGGCTCCGCCAGTGCACGCGCCGTTACCCCCCTGGGATCTTAATTTAGTGTTGTCGGTTCTTCAGAAACCTCCCTTTGAAGATATTAGGGAGATTCCTCTACCCACGTTGTCCCAGAAGGTGGCCTTCTTGGTGGCTATTACTTCTGCACGCAGGGTGTCAGAACTGGCCGCATTATCTTGTCGTTCACCATATCTGGTGGTTCATAGAGATAAGGTGGTTCTTCGTCCGAATCCATCCTTCCTACCAAAAGTGGTTTCAGAATTTCATCTGAATGAAGAAATTGTATTACCTTCCCTGTGTCCTAAGCCCAGTCATCCTCGGGAGTTTGCGTTACACTCCTTGGATGTGGTCCGGGCGATCAGGGTTTACTTGAAAACGACAGACTCGTTTCGCAAGACGGATTCACTTTTTGTGATCCCAGATGGACCCAAAAAGGGGTTGCCTGCATCTGCCGCGACCATTTCCAGATGGATCAGACAGACGGTAGTACAGGCTTATTCTATCAAGGGTCGGGAGCCCCCGTTCCCTGTTAAGGCGCACTCCACTCGGGCACTTAGTGCGTCATGGGCCTTTCGCCATCAGGCGTCAGTGGTCCAGGTGTGCAAGGCGGCTACCTGGTCGTCGGTGCATACCTTTACAAAACATTATAAAGTTGATGTAATGGCATCGTCTGATGCCTCGTTTGGCCGCAAGGTTTTGCAGGCCGCAATTTGAGGAGACCAGTGGTCTACCTCGAGGGTTTTTTCCGTTGGAAAATTTTTCTTTAGTCTCATTCTTTGTTTATAATGAGCCTTTAAAACTTCTAGTTTGGCACCGGTTGGGCCTTCTAGATTGGATTTGATTTTGTCAATCCCACCCCTCATTTGTGGCACTGCTTCTGGATGTCCCAGCTCTTGAGAATCAAGAAGACTACGTCTGTCAATGAGCGATAGAGAAAAATGGATTTTTGTAAGAACTTACCGTAAAATCCTTAGCTCTTAAGCTCATTGACAGACGTAGTACCCGCCCCTCTATCATTGAGTTGGGTTGGGTTAAATTCTCTGTACTGCTTTAAACAGAACTGATTCCCTGTAGCAGAGAGAGGGAGGATATACCCTCAGGGACTGCCCCTAAGGTGGAGCCAGAACGTTTTGTCATTCTGCCTAGTCCTACTCCTGCGGAGACAACATAACCCAGCTCTTGAGAATCAAGAAGACTACGTCTGTCAATGAGCTTAAGAGAAAAGGATTTTACGGTAAGTTCTTACAAAAATCCATTTTTTAGGCACAGTGGTATATAAACCAATCAAAAAAAAATGATATAAAGATCAAAAAGTGATATTTTATTAAATATGTGCAAAAAATCAAGAGATAAAAACATATACAAGCATGACCAGATAACTGAAATACAACCAGACACTAGAACTTTAACCCGACATGTTTCGAAGATAATAACTTTCTCTTCTTCTTCAGGGGTAGCTCATGTAAGTGCTCTATTAATAGAAAAATATGCATATAAATACTGTGTAGCACTATTTTAATATACATAGAGATTAGGAAAATTGTATTAGAGGCACTCACAAGGTTGATCATATCTGGACTTAATAGCTTGTAAAAAGAGTAAAACCAACTGGCTGGGCTTGATCTGACTGGCGGTGTGGGCTGCTGGTATAATCATGCAGATAAGGTCTTATCAAGGAAGGTCAGGCAAGAGTCTCCAATTGCAGACATCTGAAGTCCAAGGAATTAGGAAGCCAAAGAAGGTGCCATAAATTCCCTCCACTGGTGTTGGATAAGCCATTAGGAGGGATAAATAAAGCTAGATTTAGATTTCTTGGTGAAAATCTTTCAGCATATGTGAGCAAGATGTGAGCAAAAATGCTCAATGACTCAGAGTCACAGACATAGTAATTAGAGTAAAAATGGCAGTATTTTACCTTTAAGATACTTGGTCGGGTAAACAGATCCTCCCCAGCAAGCAGACAGCAATGACTGTGCTGCCCGAACGCTGGGAGGAAGTTTGCTTACAGCCGACCTGATTAGGGAGGAAGTGGCAGCAGCTGGCGTCCAGGAATGGGCTTCCTGGATCGCCGGGGCCAGGCCCGCCTCCATCGCACGTACACGTCGCGTAGCGGCGTGACGTGGTGTGGGCGGGGCCGGTGCTTGCGTTCCACTGGCACGGCGGCCGAAAACCGGAAGTCCTAATTCCTTGGACTTCAGATGTCTGCAATTGGAGACTCTTGCCTGACCTTCCTTGATAAGACCTTATCTGCATGATTATACCAGCAGCCCACACCGCCAGTCAGATCAAGCCCAGCCAGTTGGTTTTACTCTTTTTACAAGCTATTAAGTCCAGATATGATCAACCTTGTGAGTGCCTCTAATACAATTTTCCTAATCTCTATGTATATTAAATTATTGCTACACAGTATTTATATGCATATTTTTCTATTAATAGAGCACTTACATGAGCTAACCCTGAAGAAGAAGAGAAAGTTATTATCTTCAAAACATGTCGGGTTAAAGTTCTAGTGTCTGGTTGTATTTCAGTTATCTGGTCATGCTTGTATATGTTTTTATCTCTTGATTTTTTGCACATATTTAATAAAATATCACTTTTTGATCTTTATATAAATTTTTTGATTGGTTTATATACCACTGTGCCTAAAAAGTCCCACTCAGGGAAACCCCCTTTCGTCCTGTATCTTATCAGGAATAGGCACTAGGCAGGAAAAAAAGCTTAACCACGCCTATGGGGCTGTCCCTGCAGGCATAACTCCACACACTCTTATCAGCAATCAGTTTGTTTCTGCCTAGTTTTATGAATAGAACCTAGCTCCCTGCTTGAACTTTGGTCTTAGCTTTTAGGGAAATGTATGTGTTTGTATTTTCTATTTTCAGAAGTTAGTTCCTGAAGGTCCAAGATCCAGAGGAACTACAAGCAGCAGTCGGCTGTGGTTTCGTACTGGATAATCTAGATCCTTAAGGTCTCCCAGCCTGGCGTGAGCAGGTTATAGTTCAGAACTAGGCCTCGCCAAGACAGTGACCCGTCGAAGGGGACGAGCCTGCGAATGGACGTCTTGCTGGGTTGCGGCGACCTGGTACGCCCTGAGTCACAGCTTCCCCCTTGCTAACAGCAGCCCCATCCCAGGTGGGAGGTGAGCTGTTTCGGAGTGGCGCCTGCACGGTATCCTGATTTGTTGAGTAGATTGTCCCCCCAATCCCTCTGCGGTCTCGGGGTGAACATGGGCCCCCTCCCGGAATAGTCAAACCCATGGGCTCCCTTGGTTTCCCTGGCCTCTCAAAGGACTAGACCTGTATACTCAGCAGTCCACTGCCCCTAGCAGGTTTTTACTTTGAGGGGCGGTAATATTGCGGCCATTGTAGCTCTGCTTTGGGGGGGAGGCTTGTCCTGATGGGGTCCCTGTTGAGGAACCTTCCGTTGCCTACTGTTCTAGGACCCCTTTTAGGGGTCCTGGAGACCGCATGGCGTGCCGTGGGGGCCGCCATCTTACTGTGGATAATTCCGATTATGCTTCATGGGCAGCCCTTTTCTATAATTCCCCAATCTGAATGCATTGAGCGACCATTTTCTTGTGGTCCACAGGCTGGAAAGGGGTGCCACATGGCTTTTAATTTTAGAGGCAGATTTTGTTCTTCCTCTTCTTATGAAGTTCAGTGTCACTTTCGTTTTGCACAGAACGGGCTGGCAGTCTCCTAAACCGTTTGGTAACGTTTTGTTGGGGTTCCCTGTTATTTTTTCCTTATCCACTCTGCTATTAGCTGATATTAGTCAGGGATTGAGAGCCCGCTGTGATAGTGGTGAGATTGCCCTTTTGGCGATTTTTAAAGGGACACTGCTCTTATTTTAAATCGGTGTAACATGGAGTCTCAGGATAAAATTTCACCTATTTATTGAACATATAAATGTTCATCTACCTCCAGCGGGTGGAGGTCTGAGGAAGGAGCTGAGCTCCGAAACAGGTAACCGCCCACCACCCGCTCCACTGAACACCGGCTGCTGCGTCCCCGCCCTGCCTTCAGGAAATCTCATGCCGAATCAGCTGGGGCTCAGCTGAGACACAGACAAGAGGACGCACCTACAGGAAGCGGAGCACCGGATGTCCACATTACAGCCACATAGCACAGCGGATGGGAAGACTCCAGACGGACCTTTACCATGCCCATGTCACATTTATCATATGTGAGTGCTTTTAAACTTTTAACTCAATAAATACTTAGAGCTTACTGCACTTAGAGGCGCCTTGTCTTCTTATCCTTGTCACTTTCAGAGCAGCTTCTCCTCTAGTGCTGCTGAGGGGCAGTATCTCACCTAAAGCCTGCAGTACTCCACGGATGCGCCCATACAATAACCCTTGTTGTAGGATCAAGGGGAGTGGTCCCACACCCGTAGGTGTTTCATCTCTTATTTGTTCGGTGGGGGACACCCAAAGTCAATCTGTTGGCTTCTCGTCTCAGCAAGAAGGTTCAGCGGTTTGTGGCCAGGTCTCGGAATTCTCTGGCCGACGCCACAGACGCACTGGTGCCTCCTTCGGGTCGGTACCGACTGATTTATGCCTCCTGCTGAGGCATCTATGCAGGATAGAGGTGGAAGGCTTTCCGGTCATTCTGGTGTCTCCAGACTGGCCTCGTCGGTCTTGGTACCCAGACTTGGTAAAGCTGGTCGCCGACGCTCATTGGAGACTTCTTCTCAGGGAAGATCTGCTGTCTCAAGGCCCGATCTTCCATCCTGCTTTACAGTCGCTGGTCTTGAGAGATAGAGGTCTTTCTGACTCTGATTCCTACACTATTGAAGGCTAGGAAGTCGACTTTTAGGAAGATCTTTCATCGTACGTGGAATTCGTACATTTCATGGTGTGAATCATTGAAGGTGCACCCCTGCCTGTTTTCAGTAGCTAGGGTTTTGTCCTTTCTGCATAAAGGGTTTGAAGAGCGTTTGGCTTTGGGCACTATCAAAGGCCAAGTATCGGCCTTGGCTATATATTTTCAACGCCCGTTAGATAAGCATGCCTTGATTCGTACTTTCATTCAGGGAGTGTGCCATATGTCTCCTGCTACCTCCGTGGGATCTAAATCTGATAATATCTGCTCATCAAAAGCCTCCTTTTGAGAACATTTGGGAGATTTCTCTATTTTCTTTGTCTCAGAAGGTTGCCTTTTTGGTGGCTATTACTTCTGCCCGCAGAGTATCTGAATTGGCGGCGTTGTCTTGCCACTCGCCTTATTTGGTGGTCCACAGAGATAAAGTGGTACTCTGACCAAGTCAATCTTTTCTTCCTAAGGTGGTTTCTGATTTTCATCTGAATGAAGACATTGTGCTGCCTTCACTCTGTCCTAAGCCCAAGCATTCCAAGGAAATTGCCTTGCATTCTTTGGATGTGGTTTGGGCGATCAGAGTTTACCTGGAGACCACTGAGTCTTTTAGAAAGTCCGAGACTTTTTGTCCTTACCGAAGGACCTCATAAAGGATTGGCTGCGTCTGCTGCAAACCTATCCAGATGGATCAGGCAGACAGTTGTTCGGGCCTATTCACTGAAGGGTCAGGTTCCTCCTTTCCCAGTGCAGGGGCATTCTACTAGAGCGCTGAGTGCTTCCTGGGCTTTTCGCCATCAGGCGTCAGTGCTGCATGTTTGCAAGGCGCAACTTGGTCGCCTGTGCATACGTTCACAGAATTCTACAAAGTAGATGTGTTGCCATCTTTGGATGCTTCCTTTGGTTGCAAGGCTTTACAGGCTAAAGAGAATTTTTTTTTTTTTTTTTTTTTTTCTCTTTGAGGATGTATCTTTTTTCAAGGTAAGCTCCAGTTGTTCCTGGTTGAGCTCCATGTTACCTGGTTGTTTAGGATTAGTCTTTGGGGACTTGTGTCTTTTTGGGTTGTCTTCCCACCCCTCATGATTGTACTGCTTTGGGACATCCCATTGGTCTAAAGATGATGGAGCTGTGTCTGTCGATGAACGATAGAGAATACTGGATTTCTCTATCATTCATCAACAGACGCAGCTCTGCTTAATTATAGACTATAGGGTTATGTTCCTCCCACTAGGGATAGGCACTAGGCGGAAAAAAGGCTCGTCCACTCCTATAGGGGCTGTCCCAGCATAACCCCTCTGGCTCTCCTATACTCAGTTTTGTTCTGCCTAGTGACAGGGATAGGTCCTAGTTCCCTGCTGGAACTTTGGTCTTAGCTGTAACAGGGAAAGTTTGTGATTTTTCTTATTTTTCTAGTTATTTCCTGACGACCAAGATCCAGAGGAACTACAAGCAAGAGCCGGCTGTGATTTTTGCACTGGATAAATTAGATCCTTAATGTCTTCCAGCCTGGCCTTTGAGCATGAGCAGGTTATAGTCCAGTACTAGGCCTCGCCATGACAGTGCCCCGATGGATGGGGACGAGCCTGCGACTGGATCATCTCGCCGGGAAGCTGATGACCTGGAACGCCCTGAGTCGCAGCTTCCCCTTGGATAACAGCACCTCCATCCCGGGTGGGAGGTGACATGTTTCGGAGTAGCGCCCGCCTGGTACCGCAGTATGGTGAGTAACATGTCCCCCACAACCCCTGGAGGTCGCAGAGTGGGCGCGGGGTCTTCCCTGGAATGGTCGGACCTTCGGGGCTCCCTCAGTACTCTGGCACCCCAGGAAGCCTAACTGGCGTACCCCTTGCTCCCCCCCCCCTTGTGGGTTTTCGCTGTGGGATAGGGGGGGGGGCGGTAATAATGTGGCCGGTTTTCGGTACATATATGCGGGGGAGGGGGTCCTTGAATGTTCTCTTAGCTGCCTTTAGTTCTGGGATCCCTTTTGGGGGTCCCGATGACCGCATGGGGGTTGCCATTTTTCCAAAGTTCATGACCTCTGTGTTCCCGTTAGAATGTATGGGCAGCCATTTCTCTTTCGTCCACCGACGGACGTAGCTGCTGCTTTAAATCTTAGACAGTTGGGTAATAGCTCCTCCCACCAGGCAGAGCCAAAGGCTTTAACTCGCCCAGTGGGCGTACCCCCAGGCTGTTACCCCCGGCCTCATGGCTGCATTATCAGTTTTTTCCTGCCGGGTCTCAGGAGTGGCCAAACAGCTCCCTGCTGGGACGTTTCTCCTAGTTTCATATTTAAATGTCTTAAAGGGAACCTTTTTTTATCTTGGATTTTTTTAATTTTGTTTTTGATGCTGCTGTCTCCGGTTCCTGATAGATATGCCGGCTGGGTTTCGGACTGGCTATATGAGAGCCTTAAGGTCTCCCAGTTTGTGCCAGCGAGCATTTGCCGACAGTAGCTCTGCGCTGGGTCTGCCCAGCGACTATAGTTCCATGGACGGGGACTGGCCTGGGGTGATATGGCACTGGGACGCACACACCTGGCATGCCGGAGTCGCAGCGTACCCCTCTGCCGACAGCACCCTCACTGCGGTGCAGAGGCTGCCTGTCTAGATGGACGCCCACCCTCAGCAGCGTGGTTTGGTAAGTACAGTCCCCCCGTCTGGTTAGCGTGCCTGGGGTGGCCGTGGGTGTTCTCTGAGGTGAGTAGGTCTTTAGGTACCCCCCCTTCATATGCGGGTTTCCTGGGATCCTTCCCTCCTGCCATGACCTCTCCCTACCCTGATGGACCCCAGGTCACTGATTTAGTGGGGGCTTCCCTTTAGTGTAGCCGCACCTGTGGGTGCTAAATAGGGTAGTAGATGGGGGCTTAGGGGGTGTGTGGGCTGCACTGACAGCTACGGGGGGGATCTTCACCGTGTAAGACCCCCGCCAGGACCCCCAGGCCTTTTACTAGGCGGGCCTCACTAGGCCAACGCCGCATGTTATTGGGCGCGCGGCACCATTTTTTTGTGGTCTGGCGCCATTTTATAGTACAGGCCTCTGCGGCTGGGGTTGTCTCCTTCACTAGAGCCAGGGGCCATTTTCTTGGAGACCGGGGACGCTTAGTGAGCATGAAGCCGCTGGCTCTATTGGGCGGGGGCTCAATGGGCGTTTCTTGTTACACTGATCCGCGCTATCCAGACATGCTGCTCTCATGGTGTTGTAACTAGCCTGGGGAAAGTGCTATTTCTTGGCCTCATTACTGCATTTACAGGGGGGTTTCAGGCCCTGGAAGGGCTTTAGTTATTCCCTGATTTATTCTGTGCACAGCGATCGCCTCTTACGGGCGTGGTACACGTGGGGGGGGGGGTGTGGTCGTTCTTGCTAGAACCTGTGGTGCTTCAAAGTTTTGGTGCTACAGGAGGCCTTTGTCCCCTTATTAATCCTTGTGGTACAGGTTCCAGTGCTTCCACGTTCCCTGTCTGGTCTGTGTACGTGCACATAAACTGCTATGCCATGTTTCTAACATGGACTCCTCAAGTTTATCTACGACACCTGATGTATCCTGGGGCCAGCATCTGACGCTCATGATGTGTCTTTACCTCAATACTGGGCACTTAAACCCCCTTCCTTCCCAGACCAATTTTCACCTTTTAGCGCTGTTGCATTTTGAATGACAATTGCGCGGTCATGCAACACTGTACCTAAACCAAATTTGTGTCATTTTTTCCCCACAAATAGAGCTTTCTTTTGGTGGTATTTGATCACTGACAGGTTTTTTCTTTTTTGGTGCACAAATAAAAAAAGACCGAAAAGTTTGAAAAAAAAAAAAAAAAGTTTTTTTGTTTAGGTTATAAAATTTTGTGAATAGATACGTTTTTTCCTGCACTGATGACGCCGCACTGACAGGCACTGATGAGGAGACACTGATTGGGTGGCACTGATGGGGTGGCACTGATATGCAGCACTGATGGGCACTGATAGGTAGCACTGATATGCAGCACTGATGGGCACTGATATGTGGCACTGATAGATAGCACTGATATGTAGCATTGGTGGGCACTGATATGTAGCATTGGTGGGCACTGATAGGCAGCGCTGATGGGCACTGATAGCGGCGCTGATGGGCACTGATAGGCGGCACTGATGGGCACTGATCGGCGGCACTGATGGGCACTGATCGGCGGCACTGATGGGCACTGATCGGCGGCACTGATGGGCACTGATCGGCGGCACTGATGGGCACTGATCGGCGGCACTGATGGGCACTGATCGGCGGCACTGATGGGCACTGATCGGCGGCACTGATGGGCACTGATCGGCGGCACTGATGGGCACTGATCGGCGGCGGGGCACTGATGGGCACTGATGGGGGTGGGGCACTGATGGGCACTGATAGGCAGCACTGGTGGGCAATAATGGGCACTGGTGGGCGGCACTGGTGGATGGCAATAACGGGCACTGGTGGGCAGCACTGGTATATGGCATTTGTGGGCAGCACTGATAGGAGGGCACCACTGGCAGGCTGTTTGCCATCCCTGGTGGCCATGGTGGGCATCACTGGTGGTCATGGGTGGGCATCCCTGGTGGCTCTAGTGGCACCCCACCCCCCCCCCCCCCCCCAGGGCTGCACTGGTAATCAATGTTCTGATTACCAGCACAGACCCCCCTGTGATCAGTGAGTACTTAGAAATACTCACTGATCACCCCAGCTCCAGTATCGATCCTCTTCTTCTCCTCCCTGACAGGATCTGTCAGGAGGAGAAGAGATCGAAGCCATTACAACGGCTGTATTTACATTGCATGACGGCTGTGATTGGACACAGCCGTCATGTGATCAGGAGGGCCAATCACAGGGCCCTCCTGACGCATCTTGTTGCGCTGTGCCTGAGGGACACAGGCACATCAGCGGCGCGATCTCGCTCCTTCTGAAGGACGTTCCGGAACGTCCATTCAGAAGGACGAGACTCCCACCCGGCCGTATATGTACAATGGCCGGGTGGGAGGTGGTTAATGTCTGTTATGTAAGAACTGTCCATAAAAATGGACAAAGTCATTGCAGCAGCATTCTCTAAGAAACGCCCTCGCCTGTCTCCTTTCAGACCTCAGATTCTGAGGCTGACATGGTCACCGGCGACGCAGACCCTCTCCCGGAGGATGTGACCCTGCATTCAAATGCTTCTGATGCAGAGGAGGATACTTCTATGCCCGCCTTAGCACAGGAAATGGCTTTGATGGATGCTTTCATATCCTCAGTGAGAGACGCCCTAAAACTCACAGATGCAATTTTTAAATCGCAAGGGGACTCAGTCTTCTTTGAATCCCTCAGAGCAAAGCAGTCGGCCAGGGTTGTTCCCTGTCCTGAAGTTTTTATCCACCTTGGTGGAAGATATATTAAGGGGGATATGAGGAAAAAATGGGAAGGGAAGGGGATTGGACAATATGGGAAAAAATGGGGAAGTGGGACTTTATATGAGACCCGTGCTAAGGAGTCTCCATCCCTAATATGGTAGACATAGAGCATGGGGAACACATAGTGTTCAAACTAAAAACGTGGGACTTTGTATGAGATGTGACCAGTATACACGTAATGATGTATTAGTAATGCATATACAACTGCTGGTAAGCATAAAGAGGCATATGATTATTCATCACATGTTTATTAGCAAATACTATAGCACTTAAACATCAGTATAATGGATATACATTGATTCAAAGGGGGTGTACACAATGTACAGAAAAATACAATATTAGGAACATGATAAATTATAAAAACATATACAAAATAGACCAACAAACAAAAAATTGGAATTATGAATGGTAATTGGATGCATGTTGAAATTGGCATATAGTTCAATGGCCTCTTAGGCTCTACGCGTTTCGTGAAAGGAATTTCACTTCATCAGGAGCTGGCACATGTGGATTTCTAAAAAATATGGCATAATTAGTATTGCATCCAATCAAGGGTTGTACTCAGAGGTTAGATGTATCATGGGAAAAATGACTTACAAAAAAATTGTATGAACTGTCAAAGGAGCTGCTGGCCACCCAGGAACACGTCCATGGAGGGAACTGAGGGGGCGAATGCTCCGCACAAGGCCAGTGCGCAAGGTCCACAGGCAATGTGTGAGTATCCATTAGGTCAGATAGGGCTGTATTGAAATCTAGTAAAAGAAGTAATGGATGATCAGGTAAGCCATAGTAGTAGTATAAGAATACAATACTGGTACTAAGCCCAAGACCAGAAGTGAAATAAAGTAAACCCAAGACCAGAGGTGCAAAAATAGGAAAAGGGAAAACAAAATGAAGCTTAGTGTCAGGGGGGTTGAGTGTTTGGAAGGTGAACCATGGAAAGTGCCACATCCAAGATGGGTAGATCATAGTGTGCCTGGTACACATGTCATACAAAGTCCCACATTTTTAGTTTGAACACTGTGTTCCCCATGCTCTATGTCTACCTTGGTGGAAGAACAATGGCAGCGTCCTAGTCGCACGCCTACGATTCTCACACGTTTAGCCAGGCGCTATCCGTTTGAGGGAGAGATCTTGCACAAATGGACGGTTCCCCCTCAGGTGGACCCCCAGATAGGTGGTTTTCATAAGGCCATGGTTTTCCCAGTGGCAGAATCCTCATCCTTATCTGGTGTGTCTGATGGATGGATTGAGGTCTTATCTCGCCACCTGTATACGGTGGTGGGCTCTATTTTCAGGCCTGCCATGGCTACAATACTAATCTCCCGGACTATGTTTGCATGGGTGAAGGCTCTGAGAAAGGCACTGATGGCTCTTCAGGTACCGTCAGCTACACTGGAAATTACTGAGCACTTATCGCAGAGTCTGCAATTCGTATGTGATGCTCATCTGGTTGTCCTCCTGTGTGCAGCTAGTGGTTAGCATTCTTATCAGACGTGTGATATGGTTGTATTCTTGGTAGGCTGGCCAAGCTTCCAAACAAATTATTGTCAGATCTCCCATACCAGGGGGATCGCCTCTTTGGTTCCGCCTTGGATGACTTGATCAATTCAGTCGCTGGGGGTAAAAGCATGCCCTTTCCTCTAAGCCAAAGGCCCCCTCGCATGAGCGGGGTCCTTCCTTTACTGCCCAGAAATGTCTCTTTCGTGCGACCGGGTTGCAGCTATCACAACAGATGTCAGGTGGTAAAGGCTCCGGAAAACGATGGGCTGGGAAACCGAACCCTTCCGCTCCCTGCATCCCCAGGCAGACCTCCTCTGCCTGAATGATGGGGGCCCCCATCCGTTTCTAGAGGTGGGGGGACGTCTCCGTTTTCTTTCCGGATCCGTGGCTTTCCTTGTTACACGACAGTTGGGTTCACGAGGTGATTTAGTCCAGGTACGAGATAGAGTTTCGTTCCTGTCCTCCGGACGGATTTTTTCCTTCCAATCTTCGGCTTTCCTCAGACCATCTTTCTGGGTTGCAGAATGCAATTCGGGACTTGCTTTCCCGAGGAGTGCTTGTCCCAGTCCTTCATACTGGACCCTGTCTAGGTTTTTATTCAAACGTCTTTACTGTTCCACAGAAGGAGGGCTAATTGCGTCCAATCTTGGACCTCAAACTGTTGAACCGCTTTGTGCACGTCCAGAAGTTTTGCATGGTATCCCTGCAATCAGTGGTGGCGTTCCTGCATCAGGGGGACCTGTTGGCCTTGATCGATATCAAGGATGCCTATCTTCATGTTCCCTTTAACAGGCCCATCTACGGTTTCTCAGTTTTGCGGTGGGCCTAGGACCATTTTCAATTTGTGGCATTGCCGTTTGGGCTTGCCTCTGCTCCCAGGGTCTTCACCAGGGTGTTAGCCTAGGTATTGGCTCTGCTTCGGCAGCGAGGGATTGCAGTCCTGGGTTATCTGGGTGGTCTCCTTTTCCGAGCGGTGTCTTCTGCACACTTGTAACGAGATCTGGAGGTGATTTCTCACACTCTGTTCGGTTGGAATCTCAATATTCAGAACTCTGCTTTGGTTCCATCGACCAGATTGGAGTACCTAGGAATGATCCTGGACTCCTCTACGGTGAAGGTGTTTCTTCCTCCTGCGCAGTTGCGGATGTTGGAGACGATTCTGGCTCTGCTGGCTTGCATCCGGTTTTCTCTCCGGTCCTCCATGCAAGTACTGGGCCTTATGGTGTCTTCCTTCGGAGCCATGCCCACACGTGAATTCTTTAACAGGAGATCCTTGTTCAATGGGATTCCTGGACAATCTGCTTCGTTTTGGTCAGGGCTCCAGGGACACCCTGCTTTGGCGGCTCAGTTCTCCGAACATCCTTCACGGGAAGTCCTTTCTTCCTGTTCTGTGGACGGTGCTGACAACGGCTGCCCGTCTGACCGGTTGGAGCTGAGTGCTGGGCACTCTGACTGTCCAGGTACTTGGAATCAAGTTGTGCTTGATCCATTGGACGGCCATTCTCAAAGGGTGTCCTGTCCGAGTCCAGTCGGGCAATGTCACGGCTGTGGCATTAACATCTAGGGCGCACCAAGGGTGCCTAGGCGGCTCTGGAGGCAGCCGAGATTCTGAGTTTGGCTTAGGCTTATGTTCCAGCCCTATCTGCCGTGTATATCCCCGGCATAGACAACTGGCAGGCGGACTACCTGTGTCGACAAACCCTGGGTCAGGGTTTGTAGTGTCACCCCTTGTGTCTCCAATAGGGAACCCTGGATGTGGATCTGTTCGCCTCCAGGTAAAACAGGAAGGTTCCACAGTTTGTGGCTCGGTCCCGAGATCCTCTGGCCGAGGCCGTGGCCACTCTGTTGGCTCCTTGGAGTCCATACGGGCTCATTTATGCGTTTCCTCCGCTGAAACTGTTGTCTCGCCTGCTACGCAGGATCGAGCTGGAGGGGATTCCGGTAATTATGGTGGAGCCAGATTGGCCTCGGAGATCCTGGTACGCCAACGTTATTCGGCTAAGCATAGCAGGTCCGTGTGTAAATTAATCCACAGACACGACGTGGTTCTGCACTCCGTCCTTTATTTCACCTCCACACAAACTGAACAGGAAAAGGAAATTCAACCAAACTAGACAGGAAGGGGAAATACATCATAGAATAGGAGGGAATACTGAAAAAGATGCAGTAACCGAAATGACCACAAGATGGCAGTATATTAAACAACTATATCCCTTGTACATGAAGTTAACAATCTCACTCTCTTCTTAAGATAAAAAGAACGGGTGAGTTTGACATAAAACATTGTCACACAAAAATGATTTTCAGAACACAGTAGCATTCAAGTAAGTGTGTGTATTTAAACAAACAAAAAAATACCAAGATATATGCTCAATGGACCAGATTTTACAGTTTCCATACACCCTCATACAGCGCTTTAAGAAGCATAAGAGAGGAAGCACCTTTTTTCGTCAAACAGTCAGCAAGTTGTGACTTGGCCGTTGACCAACGCACTTCTTTGATTTTATTAGCATGTATGAGCTCTTTGACACCGCTTATTTCTAATCTTAGTCTCTTCTCTGTGACCTGTTTTGTAGACTTAAGAGCGTCAAACAGGGAATGGTTATCAGTAACACAGATAAGAGGAAGAGCATTAAGATCAGCTTTACCAGTAGTGAGTTCAGAGTAGAGCATAGCCAAGAACATAGCATTGTCAATACCATCCGACATGGCAAGGGTTTCTCCTGCCAGTGTGCTTCTTACCACACGTCTAATTTTTTTAGATTGCCAAAACAGTGGGGAGAACTTTCCTGATTTTTCCATGAGGGCAATTAGAGCCCCACCCTGTGTACCTCCATCTGGAAGATTGCCCAGTGAAGCATCACTGAATACTACCAAACTCAAATCCTCACTGTTACCCAAGTATTGAAACTTAAGTGTTACCTTCTCTGATTTAAGTTTACGGATCACTTTGTTCACTTCATGTATGGACTGAACAGTAGCATTCTTAATGTTGGATGCTAGGCTACATGTGTCAAACATAACATCTGGTCTTGTTTGTTTAGCAACCCACAGAACCTGCCCTATTTTGGATCTGAGTTGTTCTCTTTCTTTCTCATTCAGTGGGGCCTCTCTCTGTACAGCACGTGTTGCCTGCAAATGAATTGGTTGTAGGTTTTCAATATAACTGTGCTGATGCACCTGCACTACACCACCCACAGTAGCAATGTTCATCCCCACATATGAAAAACTCTCACACTCTTCACGACCCACGTGAAATGCAGATTTAAGCACAGGGATGACATTGGTTACAAAATGCTCTGAACCTGCCCAAAAAAAATCATCCACATGGCATGCCAGTACTCCTGTTACCTCAGACTGCTCATTCTGCCAATAAAACACTGCAGGATCAACCCGTGACATTTTACCCCCACTGTTCAGCATGAGTTCTTTGACCTTGTTGTACCAGTAGAGGGAAGCATCTGCAAGTCCATACACACATTTCTTTAGTTTCCACAACACATTGTCCACGCTCGCTTCTGGTGGGGGACGAATGTAAATGTCTCTTGAGAGTTCCATTCCCTGCAAAAAAGCAGACTTAACATCCATAGAGTTCACTTGCCATTTATTTTGACAAATAACAGCTAACAGCAGCCTGAGTGACTCTGATGCACATGTGGGAGAATCTTTCTGTAGTTCATGCATATTGGCCTCTTCAAAACCTCTCGCCACAAGACGGGCTTTGGGAACAACACCACTAGAAGTTTCCTTTAACGTACAGACCCATCTAGTAGAGATACATTTTTGACCTTTGTCTGTGACTACTTCGTAAACATTATTAATTTGCCAGTTTTCAATCTCTTGTTGTTTAGCCGCATCAAAAGAAATGTCTTTGGTGATAAGTACATCATCATCAGTGTTTTCACACCCAGTGAGAAGATCGTCAACTTGTGACATGTCTAAAGCTTCCTTTTGACCCTCGCTGCCATTTGGTTCTAGATACTGCACATTGTACCAGTTTCTATATTGCCCTCTTGCTTTCCCTGCTCTGCCTAAGACTCTGGCAGTGTGTTCAGCACCATCATCTCTGTTTGTAAATGTCACTGTCTGACCTTTTCTCAGTTGGACACCCGTGGAACCCCCTGTATTAGTAGTAGTAGTTTGTCTCACATCTTCTCTATCGTCAGTTTCTGTGTTTTCAGGGATTTGCACTTCGCTATTGACACTCATTTCATCATCTGAATTCTCTGACCCATCAGTGTGGATTACATTTTCTTTTTCTTTACTATTTTCAGTGATATCAGGTAGTACAGGTGTATCCTCATCCTGTGCATTAACTTTATTCAGTCTGGACTGGTGTGCTCTAACAAGGATACCACCATGTCTGACAAACACTACAGAGCCATCTTGACCGATAACTACAGCTGGACCTTTCCACTCTGTACTGTCTGCTCGTTTGTAGTACACTCTGTCTCCTGTCTCATACTTTTCATCTGTAGGCCTGAGCTGCTTTCGTAAAGCTCTTTTTATTCTTTCTGAGCATTCCACCTCTGTGAATGCTCTTCTGGAAGCATGCAATGCTGCTAGGTGCTGTCCTACTCTAGTACTCATAGAAGTGCCTTCTAGAGCAGGCAGTTCATTAACCAAAACGGAGGGAAGATTAGGATTGTGACCAAACACCAGCTGGTGTGAACTATAACCATGCACATTAATCATACTGTTCTTGGCCATTAAAGCCCAGTCTAGAGCAATCTGCCAGCCACACCCATTTTCCCTTTTCACCTTCAGGAGTATCTCAGTCAGAGTCATGTTGTGTCTCTCCAGCAGCCCGTTGCTCCAAGGACTGTATGCCGCTGTAGTCTTCATCTCGATGTTGAATTTTTCTGCCATCTCTCTTATCTCCTCATTGTTGAACTCACCACCGTTGTCAGTGTATATCCGTTTTGGGGCACCATGAACACTTATCCACGAGTGAATGAAAGAGTTGACGATCTCAGATGCTTTCTTTGTTCTCACAATGTTTCCAGCGCTGAAGCGTGTGAAATGGTCGATGATGTGGAGGTACCATATGCCAGGTTCCAGCTCATGTAAGTCCATTGCCACCGTCTCATTATACTCTGAGGCTAAAGGCAAACCGACAGCAGGCCTGGGCTTGGTCCTGCTGTATCTTTGACATACCTCACAGTCACGGATGATCTCTTGCAGAATAACTGGACAGTCTTTGTCAGTATTTCCAGAGCTGGTGATAAGCCTTTGCAGCCGGTCTGCAGATGCATGGCCAAACTGCTTGTGAAGCTTCAAAAGGACTTTACGCTTCTCTTTTGTAGACATCGCTGCTGTGATGACAAGGACTTCACTTACATTGGTGTCCACTTCAGTATTACCATCTCTAATGTCAACACAGTAGTGTCCCGAACTAGTGAGCTCAAGAGGCACTGGTTGCTTGAACATGACAACTTTGTCATTCTCCATGTCTAAGACAGTTCCCGCTCTCTTTAGAGCCATTTTGCTCAGCAATAAAGGAATATCTACAGGAACAACTTCCGTTTCAATGTGACATTTTGTTGGTCCGATCTTAGCGGGAAGCTTTACCTTTCTGTTGGAGTGTACCACCTGACCATCACCAAATCTGAAAGGTCTGCAGCTTGAAGATTCTGTTTGCATCAGTTTGTTTATTTGGCTTTGGCTCAGGTCTTTCATGTAACTATCCAGCCACTTTTCACCACAAACAGTACGTGTGCATGCTGTGTCAATGATAGCTGATCCCAGTGATTCAGTTAGGAAAATCTCAGAGTCCGTCATAACTTTTGTAAACAGTGTAATGTTACATTCCTCAACATTTTCATCTTCTGCTAGCTTTACTTCATTTCTCCGATGAGGACAGTCTTTGGCCCAATGGTATGTGCTCTGACAAATTGCGCATTTTGATCGCTTACCATATTTGTCGAGTGGGTTAGTACCTTGCTGTGGTTGCCACTGCCTGCTCTGTGACTGGCTGTTGTTCCGTTTGAATTTACCCGGTGGCCTCTGCTCCGTGAAAAACGCTGCATCTTGAGTCTCACTGCCTCCGCTCACTCCACTGGTTTTTCCTCCGAAAATCCGTTTTAACGCTGACTTCATGGATGCAAATGTTAAATCCGTGCACGCTGTAAGTGCTAGTTGCCTACTCTTTTCTTCAAGACAAGCCGTGTCCAGTAGTTTAAATGCTAACACAGCATCAGGCAAGGTCATGGTGTACCTCTTCATGCGGTTGTATCTCTGCTCAAAGTCTATGATGTAGTCTGTCATGGACACCTCACTGTCTTTAGAAATCGAGTCGAAATGAGAGTACGCTTCATAAGCCCGGTCTTTTTCTTCTCTCAAAAATACAGAGTCCAGCTTAGCTATCAAAGTTTCCATACCATTGTCCTCGTTTAGATCGCTCGCAGGTATCTCCAAAGCGGTCTCTCTGGCTCGCCCCTCAAGCCCCAACACAACCGCGAGTGCCTGCTTCTTCTTGTCCAGATCCGTAACAAGTTTCCAAATACTAATTTCATTCTTCCAGCACTCGTATGGTCTGGCTTCGTCAAACTTAGGCGGTACTCTATAGTTGGAAACCATCCTCTGCTACCATGTAAATTAATCCACAGACACGACGTGGTTCTGCACTCCGTCCTTTATTTCACCTCCACACAAACTGAACAGGAAAAGGAAATTCAACCAAACTAGACAGGAAGGGGAAATACATCATAGAATAGGAGGGAATACTGAAAAAGATGCAGTAACCGAAATGACCACAAGATGGCAGTATATTAAACAACTATATCCCTTGTACATGAAGTTAACACGTGTGCTCTTCCTCTGAGGGAAGATCTTCTTCTGTCGCATGGTCCCGTCTTCCACCCTGCCTTTCGTTCGCTGGCTTTCACAGCTTGGCTGTTAAGAGCTTGGTGTGGATGGACAGGGGTCTGTCCGACTCGTGATTGCTACCTTGCTTGAGGCTAGGAAGTCCACTTCTAGGCAGGTCTGTCACCATACTTGGAAAGCGTATATTGCTTGGTGTGAGTCTTTACGTCTACATCCTAGATCATTTGGTGTTGGCAGGCTTCTGGCCTTCTTGCACACAGGAGTGGACCAACGCTTGGCTTTGGGCACTCTTAAGTGTCAGATCTCAGCTTTGGCTGTGTATTTCCAACATCCGTTGGCCACTCATTCTTTGATTCGTGCCTTTATTTAGGGGGTTTTCGCCATTTGGCTCTCTCCCCCCCAGAGGTCCTGTTGACTCCTTGGGAAACCTCATTTGGTTCTGTCAGTTCTTCAGCATCTTCCCTTTGAGAAGTTTAGGCGTGTTTTGCTTCTTGACCTGTCGCAGAAGGTTGGTTTTTGTTGGCTATCACCTCTGCTCGGAGGTTGTCTTAACTGGCAGTGTTGTCTTGCCGTTTCCCTTTTCTGGTGATCCATAGGGATAAGGTGGTGTTATGACCTGATCCGCCGTTCCTACCTGAGGTGGTTTCTGCCTTTCATCTGAATGAAGGCATAGTGCTCCCTTCGCTCTGTCTGAAACCTTCCCATCTGAAGGAAATTGCCTTGCATTACTTGCATGTGGTTCGGGCAATACGGGTGTATCTTGAGGTTACTGAGTCCTTTCGTGATTCAGACTCTGTGAATACGAATGGACCCCGGAAAGGTCGGGCTGTGTCTACGTCGGCCATTTCCAGATGGGTCAGACAGACGGTGGTGAAGGCGTATTCTTTTATGGGCAAGGTTCCGCCTTTCCCTGTCGCTGCTTACTCTACGCGGGAGTTGAGTGCCTTCTGCCATCAAGCGTCAGTGCTGCAGGTTTGTACGGCAACCGCCTGGTTGCCGGTACACGCATTCATTGTACTTTGTAGAGGGGATGTGCTGGCATCTGCAGATGTCTTTTGGCTGCAAGGTTTTGCAGGCCGCCATGTAAGGAGTGATCTCCTTGTTATCCTCCTTTTTATGGTTTTGTTACATGTTTTATTGTTGGCTATGTTAGCCATGGGAATTGCATTCGTTTAAGTTTGTCCTTTTCCCATCCCTCAGTGCTTACTGCTTTTGGAAGTCCCAACCGTCTAAGATTTAAAGCAGCAGCTATGTCTGTCGGTGGACGAAAGAGAAAATGGGATTTTTGTACTTACTGTAAAATCCATTTCTCTGACTCCGACGGACGTTGCTCCCGCCCCTCTGATTTTCTGAGGGTTTTTGGTTATTGTCCACTGCTTGCAACTAAACTGATAATGCAGCCCTGAGGCCGAGGGTAATAGCTTGGGGGTACGCCCCCTGGGCGTGTTAAAGCCTTTGGCTCTGCCTGGTCACTCCTGGTGGGAGGAGCTTTTACCCAACTGTCTAAGATTTAAAGCAGTAGCTACATCCATCGGTGGACTCAGAGAAGTGGATTTTATGGTAAGTACAAAAATCCAATTTTTTTGCATGGCCGGCTCTATGGTAAACCGCCAGTAGGTTCATTCTCCAGTTCTCCGATGATACAGGCGACCCGGGAGAAGCGGTGGGGGGACATCCCCTTCCCCTGCCTGTAAAAAGCAATCAAGTGGCTGAACAGCTGCTATGGTTGCTTTTTACATTGCAGGGAATTGCCTGCTGAATATATATATCTGGATGATAGCTGCAGGCATCATTCAGATAACACCACTTAAAATTTCAGGAAGTCATATGAAGCCCACCCAAGTCCTAAGGACAAGTGGTTAAGAAGCCTATTTTGTAAAGCTTGTTTGGTGATTTCAGAGGCAACAGGGAACTGTCACTAAAATGCAAAAATCTCATAGTCCTTTTCTAGTGTGTCCTGGTCATAATTGGGGAATACAGTGGCATATAGTGAATGGGGTGTATGGACCAATAGTAGTGCAGTTCTTTTTTTTTTTTTTTTTTTCTTGTCACATTTTTGGGGTAAAGCCAAGAAAGACTTTAAATTTAACTGTGATGGGCTTAAATGGGATTGTTTGCAGTGTACTGCTGGGCGTCCCACTTACATTGGTCTAATTTAATTGAATAAACATACAGTTTACAGTTTTTACTGCCTGGTTGCGCTGTAAATGGGGGGATGATAGGTGCTGCTGAGTTAAAAGGAAGCCATAAAGGATCTGCAAGTGCCTCTGGGACACTAGTCCTAATCTTTCATGGCTGATGTGACAAACCACTACTTGTACTTTGCCTTTCATCTTGGTGTACTGCGCTTCTGTTGCTTGCCACTTCACCTAGATGTGCTGCACTGCTGGTGCTTGCCTGCTGCTGTTTAGAACCCTAATGGACCCTTTCATCCTCTGAATTGGTTACTGAACTGCTGCTCTCGACGGGTTCATATTTAGAATTCAAATCTGACCGCCCCCCCCCCCCCCCCCCCGCTGCTTTCATCTGTCATGCTCAAAATCTAAAAGGCCGCCTTGTTTGATATACCTTTTTTTTGGACGTTGTGTTCAGTTTATGATGGCTCTGGTGACTCTCAATGGTCATCAGGAACAAGGTTGCTGGTGTGCACTGATCTGACGCTGATACCGATGTTGCTGGCTGCACTAGTGACACACTACTGGTGTGACTTGCATTTCAACAGATGTTGCTGGCTGCACTGGTGACACTGGGGCAGATGTGGGAAGCAATCAGGGACACAATGGCTTCACTGGTGTATGTTTCACAGTAAAAAGTCACAATAACTCACTGCAGGCACAGATTGGCTCTCCTTCCTTTCACACCCGCCGTCTGTGTGACCGGAATGAAAGCTGATGGCTACAACATGCAACCTATGTTTGTGATCACTGTGATTGGTCACAGGGTACAAAGAGACCTGAAAAAATCTTTAAAGACGTTTCCCTTTTATGAACAGCTACCATGTGCAGTCTCACATGTTTGGATCACTTCACCCAAAATCTTTGCCGAAATCTACCCAATGGACAACTAAAAAGTTGTCTCTTCCTGTAGTTGATCCAGCCCATTTTAGTCTTAAACATCTCTCTGTACATTGAATTGGGCCATAAATCCCAGCAAGTCTTCCCCAAAGCCCTCTTCTAAATGAGTTGCCATCCTCACTTCTAAAACTGGTATCATACATCTATTACAGTTTGCATCTCTCTAGTGTCCATACCAATGGAATTGTATTAAAGAGTTAAACTTTGTTGCTTCTTTGTTGCTATATTTTAACCTTTCTAATATGTGGATGTAGTGCAATAATTCAAACAAATAAAAAGTATATAAAAAAAGGAAATTTACTTAGCTAGGTTTAACCACTTAGGCTGTGGAAGACTTTACCCCCCTTCATGACCAAGCAATTTTTTTGCTATTTGCCACTGTGCTACTTTAACTGGAAATTGGTTACTGCGTTGCGTGACTGCGCAAACAAAATTATATAATTTCTCTATCGTCCATTGACAGATGCAGCCTTCTTCTTATCTATTGGGTTATGCTGCCCCCTGCTGGAGTAGTTCTAGGCAGGAAACAATTAATTCTCCACGCCCAAAGGGCTGTCCCGATAGGCATAACCCACATCCTCTGCTCCAGAAAACCAGCTTGTTTCTGCCTATAGAAGGAGTAGTATGTATTTTTTTTTTTTATTTGTTCCAGAGTATTTTGTTTTATTTCTCTTTACTCCTCTAATTAGTGTTCAGGGGGATCCCCCTGCTGATCTACAAGCAATGCCGGCTGGGGTTTCGCACTGGATAATCTAGATCCTTAACCACTTAAGCCCCGGAGGATTTGGCTGCTAAACGACCAGGGGGTATTTTGCGATTCGGCACTGCGTGACTTTAACGGACAATTGCTCGGTCGTGCGACGCTGTACATAAACGAATTTGGCGTCCTTTTTTTCCCACAAACAGAGCTTTCTTTTAAAGGTATTTGATCACCTGTGCGATTTTTTTGATCATGCGCTATAAACAAAAAAAGAGCGTCAATTTTGCAAAAATAGCAATATTTTTCACATTTTTTTATATGAAATTCCCCCCAAAAAAATGTAAAAATCAAAATTTTTTAACATTTTCGGCCAATTTGTTTTATGCTACCTATGTTTGGTAAAAAAAAAAATCGCAAAAAGCGTATTTTGATTGGTTTGCGCAAAAGTTATCGCGTTTACTAACAAAGGGAAGGATTCTTGTCATTTTTGTTTTTTTTTTTTTTAACGCGTAATGGCGGCGATCTGCGATTTTTTTTTTTTTGCGGTACTGCGACATTGGGGCGGACAGATCGGACCCTTGACTGACATTTTTGACACTTTTGGGGTTACCAGTGACATTTCTACAGTAATCAGTACTATACATATGCACTGTTACTGTAAAAATACACTGGTAGTGAAGGGGTTAACTTTATTTGGGAGGGAGGGGCTGTGTGTGTCCCTAGGGGCGTGCTTTCTACTGTGATTGGCTGTGGCTTAAGCTGTAAGGACACTGATCAACGGATCTACATAGTAGATCCGTGTGATCAGTGTCTTTACACCGAGGAGAATGACAGGCAGCTTGTTTACACAAGCTGCCTGACTTTCTCCCTCTCCCCCGCCGATTGCAGAGTGGCCGGCGGACATCGCCGGTGGCGCGCGCTCGCTCCCCAGACCCTCCCAGGCTAGTGACGTACCGATACGTCACTCTGCCTGTGAGGGGCTGACCGCCGCAGTATATAGTCGTGCGGCGGTCGGCAAGCGGTTAAGGTCTCCCCAGCCTGGCCTAAGAGTGTGAGCAGGTTATTGTCCTGCACTAGGCCTCGCCACAGTGGTGCCCCTTTGCGAATGAGGACAAGCCTGTGAGTGGTGGATATCTCACTGGGACGCGACGACCTGAGTCACAGCGTACCCCTCGGCTGGCAGCACCCCTGCTCCAGGTAGGTGGTGGTTCTGCCCAGAGCGAAGCCCACCCAGTCCATGGTATGGTGAGTAAATGTAGCCCCCTTGCCCCTCGGTGGCCTTGGGGTGATGTGGGCCCTCTCCTGGGAATAATAGGACCTGGACTTTCTAAAAGATTCCTCTGGCCTGTCAGGTACCTGGCCCTGTCCTCCTTCCCCGCCCCCTATATAGCTGGGGCGCCTGGCAATAGTACCTTTTTTTCCTGCTGGGTCTGGTTGTAGATCATTGAGGCCTTCATATTGGGTTTCCCTGACCGCATGGCACGCCGTGGGCGCCACTATCTTTAGTGTGGGCAATGTAAGATATTTTTCCCATTGACTTGTATGGGGCAGCCATTTTCCTTGTGCTTCCTATTGATTTGCATTGGCAGACATTTTTGTGTAGCCCTGTGGAGCTACACAGGCAGCATGACTTTTCACATGCCCCACCACCCCCCCCCCCCCCCCCACACCTGAGTGGTGGCTGCCCTCGCAATCGGATGGTGAAGAGGACCTGTCATCTTCAGCTGCAGCGCAGGAACGCGCTTTAGTGGAAGCCCTGATTGTTTCAATAAAGGGAAACTTTAAAAATGGCACATGAGTCTATACCAGCAGGGACACGAGTGTCTTTTGGCTCCTGCAAGACCCAAAAATCGGGCAAGGTTTTCCCTTGTCCCGAGACTTTTCATGATATTGTTAATGACCAATGGCGATGCATCAAACACATGCTAGTAGTGCCTGAACACTTTAAATGCCGTTATCCCTTTGCTGAGACGGTCTCCAACCGTTGGACGGTACCGCCTAAGGTGGATCATCCCATTTCCCGGTTGAACAAACCTACTATAGTGCCTGCGGAAGATTCCCCCAGTTTTTACGGTTCCGGTGGAAAGGCGGGTGGAATCGATTTCCCGTCATCTTTAGGTGTTGGTGGGTTCTATTCTAAAACCGTTTTTCTCTTACGTCCTCCGACAGTCGCCGCCTCTTCATATTCGTCACAATGGGGGTATTAGACTTTGCTCCGAAGGAGTAGCTAGGCAACAGAATATGTTAACATTAAAGCTTTTAACATATCCCACCCACAGGGGGTAGTCCCCTCAGTCAATACCCTCCTACTTCCTGCAACCATATCTCAGTTTCAATGTCTAGCTTGTCAGGAGTAGCTGGATCTCTCTATGCTGGGGCTTTTTGCCTCAGCCTTTCTCTTCTTTTTTGATTTTTTGTTTGAGTTTTTTCTCTCTCTTTACTTAGCTGTTCTTTTTGTCAGCGTTAGTTAGTTCTTCTGATGAAGAGGATTCGTGCGGGCTGGGTCTCGGGCTGATTCCTCTGGTCGCAGGTCGTGGGTCAGTGGCTGTGGGCTGCAGGGGGGGGGGGGGGCTGTGTGACACTGTCTGTGTCAGCCCGTGTACAGTGTGAAGGGCTGTGCGCTGTGGGGCATGTTTTTGTCATGTTTGGGGCACGATACAGCGATCCGCCATGTTTTTTTACATGGGTGGTGTTATATGCATCACAGTAGTGGGGGAGCGGCGGTTTCGGCGCCAAACGGCACCATTTTGCCTGCGCTCGCTCCAGCCGCATGTTTTCACTGCGGGCGGCCATTTTCTTGTAGCCTTCCATAGGCATTAATAGAGCGCCCTGATTGCATCACTTCCTCTTTCCTGGGTGCACCGATCGAGGCGGCAGCAGCAGCAGGGGTCTCCTCAGGTTTTATCCTTCTGTTCCTTCCTATATCCATTGCCTGTGTTCAGTTTTATCCCTGTGGGGGTCTCATTGTGTGTGTGTGCGGTGGGCTGCGCTCGCCGCGCTTGTTAAAGGGGCAGTTAACCCTTTATTCTCCGGCATATTTTTTTTTTTTTTTGGGGCAAATGGATTCTCAGGAGGGCAAATTTCCTGCCACCTTGGTGGGAAGCCAGGGGACTGCTGTTTCCCCCCCAGGGGGGGGTTTAGCCGAAGTGGTGGCTAACCTTGCTGCTCAGGTGCAGATGCTGGTGGCTGCTCAATCCACTAAAAGACCCAGAGTTTCTATTTCCTCTGATTCTGAGGGTGACGGTGATGGGGCTGCTATGGCTGGGGTCTCCTTATCAGGGTCCCGTTCCTCCCTGGATCTCGTGGGGTCCGAGGTGGAGGCTGAGGTTGAAGGGGTTGATAATTCTCCCCCTGGCTCGCCTGAAGAGCTTGCAATCATGGATGAATTGGTTGCTTCTATAAAACAAACGCTGCGTTTGCAGGATGAGCTGTGTCCTCCCGCTGCCTTGGCGGCTTATGGGACGCAGAAAAGACGCAAGACATCGCAGGTCTTTCCCTGCACTGATGATTTTCAGCGCGCTGTTAAGGAACAATGGCGCAATTTACGCAAACCTTTTGCTGTGCCAAGTAGGTTCAGGCTGCGTTATCCTTTCACGCCTACCACTGATGAAAGGTGGTGTGTGCCACCCCCGGTGGATCACGCCATTGCGGTTTTGAACAAATCCACTGCGATTCCTGCAGAGGATACCCCGGTGTTCCGAGATGCCATGGATAGGAGAATGGAGTCTCTTGCCCGTCATACTTATTCTGTTACGGGTTCGATGCTTAAAGCTCTGTTTTCCTCTCTTATGGCAGCCCAGGCTGTCGCAAGTTGGACGCAGGTGCTTAGGCGCGTCCTAGTGGCTGATTCGGCCTCGCCAGCGACATTGGATATGGTGGATCAAATCCATCAGGGTGTCATGTACCAGTGTGATGCGGACTTGGACTGCACGTGTACAAAGCGTGGCGGTGTTGTCTCGCCGCCTGGTTTGGTTGAAGTGTTGGTCGGTGGACCAATCTTCGCGCAAGACCTTAGCCAATCTGATTTATGATGGATCTCGCCTTTTTGGGGAGTCCTTGGATACGTTGATTAAGGGGATCACGGGCGGTAAGAGCACGCTCTTGCCCCACTTCCCCAAGGCTAAGGGGGCTCCTGGTAAGATGCATACTAATTTTCGGCCTCCTCAGGGGTCCTTTCGTGCCTTTCAGTCGCACTACAAGGGCAAACCGTTCAAGGGTCAAGGCTCCCAAAAGAAGCCGTGGTCTGGTAAACAGAAGTCCGGTCAGTCCGGACCCTCTACCCATAACAGTGCGGCCTGAAGGGGCGCCCTCACCCAGCTCTGGGGTGGGGGGACGCTTGCTCTTTTTTCTTCAACCCTGGCTGGCCCGCGTGCGGGACCGGTGGGTTCAGGAAATCGTTCGATCTGGCTACAAGATCGAGTTTCTCTCTCGGCCGGAGAGCAGATTCTTTCCCTCAAATCTTCAGCTGTCTCCGGAGCGTTTGCGGGACCTGAGGGCTCAGGGAGTGGTGGTTCCGGTGCCTCATCGGGACAGATTTCGGGGGTTTTATTCCAATCTGTTCACTGTGCCCAGAAAGGAGGGCAAGGTTCGTCCAATTCTGGACTTAAAGGCTTTGAACCGCTTTGTGCGGGTTCGCAAGTTCCGCATGGAATCCCTGCGGTCGGTGGTGGCTGCCCTGGTTCCGGGGGAATTCATGGCCTCCATCGATCTGAAGGATGCGTACCTTCACATCCCGATTTTCGAGGGTCACCAGAGGTTCCTTCGATTCGCCATTGCGGAGGATCATTACCAATTCGTGGCGTTGCCTTTTGGTCTCGCCTCGGCTCCTCGGGTTTTCACCAAGGTGCTTGCTCCCGTTCTGGCTTTGTTGAGAGCTCAGGGCATCTCTGTCCTGGGGTATCTGGACGACATTCTGGTTCGGTCTGCGTCCAGCCAGGGTCTGGAAAAGGACCTGTCCGTCACGATGCAAACTCTACAGGAGTTCGGTTGGACGATAAATTTTCCAAAGTCGACGCTGAGTCCGTCGGTTCGTCTTCCCTACCTGGTAATGATCTTGGACTCGATCCAGGCGAAGGTCTTCCTGCCGGAAGACAAGCTCAGGACTCTTCAGGAGGAAGTCAGGTCCCTCAGGGACAGTCCGTGCTCGTCCCTCCGGACGTGCATGAGATGTCTGGGATTGATGGTCTCGGCTTTCGAGGCGATTCCCTTCGCCCAGTTTCACACGCGGGGTCTCCAGGCGGAGATCCTGTCCAAGTGGGACGGGCGACCCCAATCTCTGGATCTTCTAATTTCGTTGAGCTTTCGCACCAGAAGGGTTCTTCTGTGGTGGCTCCAGTCTCCGATGATATCGGGGGGCAAGTCCTTTCGTCCTATCTCATGGACAGTGATCACCACGGATGCCAGCCTGTCGGGCTGGGGTGGTGTTCTGGGCGTTCTGTCCGCCCAGGGAACTTGGTCGGAGGGGGAGTCCTCCCTTCCGATCAACATTCTGGAATTGCGTGCGATAAATCTCTGCCTTCGTCGCTGGACGGACCGACTGCAGGGCTGTCCGGTTCGGGTGCAGACGGACAATGCCACGCCGGTGGCCTACATCAACCACCAAGGGGGCACCAGGAGTGCCCGAGTGGCTCGGAAGTGGCCGACATTCTGTCTTGGGCCGAGACTCATGTCCCGGCGATAACGGCAGTTCACATTCCGGGGGTGGAGAACTGGCAGGCGGACTATCTGAGTCGCCAGACCCTGGATCAGGGGGAATGGTCTCTCCACCCGGCTGTCTTCCAGATGTTGTGCGCGAAGTGGGGTCTTCCAGATGTGGACCTGTTCGCGTCTCGTCTGAACAACAAGGTGAGAAGGTTCGTGGCAAGGACGCGCGACCCTCGGGCAGACCCATCAGACGCGTTGGTAGCCCCGTGGCATCAGTACAGACTGATGTATGCGTTTCCACCGATTCAATTGCTGTCCAGGTTCCTCCGCAGGTTGCACTCGGAACGCAGCACGGTGATTCTTGTGGCACCGGACTGGCCTCGCCGGTCCTGGTACGCAGACCTCGTGAATCTGGCGGTCGACGCCCCATGGCGTCTACCTCTTCGAGACGATCTCCTGTCTCAGGGCCCGATATTCCATCCTGCTTTACAGTCGCTGGCTTTGACGGCCTGGCTGTTGAGACCGAGGTCCTGAAGGATAGGGGTCTCTCCCCTGAGGTCATTCACACTTTGATCAATGCGAGGAAACCTTCCTCAGGGAAGGTCTATTACCGTACTTGGAAGGCCTATTTTGCTTGGTGTGAGTCCAGGGGGTTTTCACCTCGCACGTACTCGGTTTCTCGAGTGTTGTCCTTCAAACGGGTGTCGACCAGCGTTTGGCGCTGGCTACGGTCAAGGGTCAGGTGTCTGCGCTGGCCGTTCTTTTTCAACGTCCTGTGGCTTCTAACTCCTTAGTTGCCACTTTTGTTCAAGGAGTGCGGCATCTGGTCCCTCCTAGGAGGGAACCTCTGCCTCCTTGGGACTTGAATCTCATTCTATCTGTGTTACAACGTGCTCCTTTTGAACAGATCAGGGAGATCTCGTTGTCTATGTTGTCCAAAAAGGTCGCCTTTTTGGTGGCGATCACTTCGGCTCGCAGAGTGTCGGAGCTGGCGGCTTTGTCCTGCAAGTCTCCGTATCTGGTCATTCACTTGGATAAGGTGGTCTTGCGACCTAATCCTTCTTTTCTTCCGAAGCGAGTTTCGGAATTCCATCTCAATGAGGATATTGTCTTACCTTCGCTGTGCGCGAAGCCTAAACATCCGAAGGAGGTGAGGTTGCACTCTTTGGATGTTGTTCGGGCAATAAGGGTTTACCTTAAATCGACTGAGTCTTTTCGCAAGATGGATTCTTTGTTTGTCCTTCCGGAGGGTCCTCGGAAGGGTATGGCGGCGTCGGCTTCTACCATCGCCAAATGGATCAGACAGACCATTGAACAGGCATATGCTTTGCAGGGAAAAGTTCCTCCTGTGCCTGTGAAGGCGCACCCTACTAGATGTCTGAGTACGTCTTGGGCCTGTCGTCATGGGGCTTCTGTGGCCCAGGTGTGTAAGGCGGCGACCTGGTCGACCGTACACACTTTCACAAAATTCTACAAAGTAGATGTTCAGGCATCGGCAGATGCTTCCTTTGGCCGCAAGGTTCTTAGTGCGGCAGTTCCTTAGGGTCCTTTGTTTTGGACCCCTGGCTGTTTGGGATACGTTTTTATCCCTGGGTTATTTGTTTTTCCTGGGTTGTTGCTCCTGTTGAGCAAGTTTTTTTCATGTTGCCCCGCTGGTGTCCTTCCTTTGGTACGGTTCCTTTCTTTGATGTGGAGACTGCGTTGCCTTACGGCGCGGCTGCGTTTCCCACCCCTCATGTTTGCACTGCTTTGGGACGTCCCCATTGTGACGAATATGAAGAGGCGGCGACTGTCGGAGGACGTAAGAGAAAACTGAATTTTTGTAAAATCTTACCTGTAAAATTCCTTTCTCTGAGTCCTCCGACAGTCGCCCCCCCCCCCCCCCGCCCCTCTTTTGGGGTTTGGTTGTATACTCTACTGCTATTCCACTGAAACTGAGATATGGTTGCAGGAAGTAGGAGGGTATTGACTGAGGGGACCACCCCTGGGGGTGGAATATGTTAAAAGCTTTAATGTTAACATATTCTGTTGCCTAGCTACTCCTTCAGAGCAAAGTCTAATACCCCCATTGTGACGAATATGAAGAGGCGGCGACTGTCGGAGGACTCAGAGAAAGGAATTTTACAGGTAAGATTTTACAAAAATTCCGTTTTTTTTTTTTGTCTGTTTTAGTATCACAGACGGTTACGGAATGGATTAAGGTTCTGAAGGGGAACTTGGATCCTGACATAGTTCCCCCAGAGCTGATGGAACTTATTGGCCAGATAGCTCAGGCCCTGGTGTTCCTGTGTGATGCGTCCTTGGATGCGGCTCCCCTCGTGGCCAGGGTTTTGGCTGTAGGGATTGCCCTAAGATGCATGGTTTGGCTGAATTGCTGGTCGGCTGACCAGGCTTTCAAGAAAGCCCTGGCAAATCTTCATTTTTTGGGGAGAGCGATTGGCGACTCACTGGATGAGTTGATCAAGGGTCTGACTGGTAGGAGGAGTACTCCTCTTCAATTCTCCAAGGGTAAATCACCCCGTACTAAGCGGGGGCCTTCCTTTATCGCTCATAGGTGTTTTTTTTTTTTCTCATGCCTCCAGGGCTCAAGAAAAAGGTAAGCCATTCAGAGCTTCTGAAGGGACTAAGAAGCACTAGGGCAAGCCCAAGACCAGTCAGTCCGGTTCTGCGGACAAGTCCCCTTCAGCATGATGGGGCATCCTCCCCCGCATTTGGGGTGGAGGGACATCTGCGCTTCTTTCAGGAACCCTGAACTTCCTTCATTCACGACAAATGGGTTCACAAACTGATTAGTTCAGGGTACAATATCAAATTTCGGTCCCAGCCGGTGGACAGGTTTTTTCAGTCAAATCTTCAACTGTCTCCAAATCATTTGAAAGATCTCCGGGAGGCTTTGCAGGATCTCCTGGCTCATGGAGTGATTGTGTCAGTTTCTCCACTGGAACGCTTTCACGGCTTCTATTCCAACCTGTACACGGTGTCCAGAAAGGAGGGCAAGGTAGGTCCAACTCTGAATCTCAAGGCTCTGAACTGCTTTGTGTGGGTGCAGAAGTTTTGAATGTTTCGAGTCCATTCGGTCGGTGGTGGCGTCCTGGAATCGGGGATTTTCTGGCCTCCATCGATACCAAAGATGCGTATGTGCATGTCCCCATATTCGAGGGACATCAGCGATTCCTCCACTTTGCGGTGGCAGAGGAGCACTTTTAGTTTGTGGCGTTACCCTTTAGTCTCGTTTCGGCTCCCAGAGTTTTTACCAAGGTCCTGGCCCCGGCGCTGGCCTTTTAACGCCAGAGAGGAATTTAAATTTCTCTTACGTCCTCCGACAGTCGCCGCCCCCTCCAAGTCCTCACCAATGGGTATTGACCTTTGCTCCGTAGGAGTAGCTAGGCAACAAGAATTGTTAATACAAAAGCTTTTAGCATAGACACACCCCTAGGGGCTGTCCCCTCAGTCAATACCTCCCTGCACCAGCATTCCCAACTCAGTTTTATCTTGCCTAGCTTAGGAGTAGCTGGCTTTCCTGTGCTGGGGCTCAGTCTCAGCCTTCTACCCTTTTTTTGATTTTATTTCAAGTATTTTTTTCTTTTCTTTACTAGCTGTTATTTTGTCAGCTTTAGTTTTAGGGATCTTCGGATGAAGAATCGTCATGCGGAGCTGGGTCTCGGTCTGGCCGCCCTGGATCCCAGGGCTGAGAGCCAGATGGATCCCCAGCCTGCCATCGAGCGTTCAGCCTAGGTTTGCCCTGGCACATTGAACGACCCATCCCTGTTCGCTGCAGGGATGCTGCCTGTGAGGTGGCTACCTCACTGGACGCCATACTGCGGTCTATGGCTCTGCTGTGAATTATGCTCTGGGTGCAGTTTTGTGTGCAGACATGTGTGTGTGCGGCGGTCGCTGCGGCGATCCGCCATTTTCTTTGCCTGAATGCTGTGACCGGCCCTGTCCCTGTGCAGCGCCGTATTTTGGCAGGCGGTGCTCCTCCGAGCACATGTCGGCGCCATTTTCCTGTAGCCTTCTCCCCCAGCCGAGCGGCCATTTTGCTGGAGCCTTCATAGGCTATATCAGTCAGCCAGCATTGCATCACTTCCCCTTTCTCTGGGAACAGCGATCGGTGGCAGCAGTCTGTTGTGCTCTCTCCAGGTTTTTACCTTCTTGTCCTGTCATTCCTTGCTCAGTGTTATCTATCCCTGCGGGGTCGGTGCATACAGTAGTGTGCGGTGGGCTGCGCTCGCCGTGGTATTAAAGGGCCAGTACCTTTATTACTTTTCTGTGTTGGGGCATGGATTCTCAGGATATCAAGTTTCCCCCCGCCCTGGAGGGGGACCAGGGGGCTGCTGCACCCCCCGAGGGGGCCGATCTGACCGCTGTAGTGGCTTCCTTAGTGTCTCAGGTGCAGATGCTGATGGCTGAACGATCCGCAAAAAGGGCCAGGGTGTCCGTTTCCTCTGATTAAGAGGGCGATGTGGCTGCTGTGGCTGGCGTACCCTTCTCGGTGTCCCGCTCATCTTTGGACTTTCTGGGGTCCGAGGGGGAGGCAGAGGTGGAGGGGGTTGATGTTTCTCCCCCTGGCTCGCCTGAAGAGCTTGCACTCATGAATGAGCTGATTGCTTCCATAAAAGATACCTTGCACCTGGAGGATGAGCCTACTCCTCCTGCTAGGGTGTCCTCTTTTGGAACGCAGAGGACTCGCAAATCAGCGCAGGTTTTTCCCTGTCCTGCTGAATTTCACCATACGGTTAATGAACAGTGGCGCAATTTAAAGAAGCCCTTTACTGTGCCAAATAAGTTTAAACTGCTTTATCCGTTTGCGCCCTCCACCGACGAGCGTTGGTGTGTGGCGCCTCAGGTGGATCACGCGGTGGCCATTTTGAACAAGGCTACAGCGGTGCCTTCTGAGGATACCCCGGTTTTCCGGGACCCTACGGACAGGAGAATGGAGTCTCTTGCCCGTCATGCCTATATGGTTGCTGGCTCTATGCTGAAGCCTATTTTTGCTTCCATTATGGCGGCGCTGGCTGTTGCAGATTGTACTAAGATGCTCAGGCGCACCATGGTGGCTGACTCAGCTTCGCCTACCACGTTGGCTATGGTGGACCAGATCCATCAGGGTGTCATGTACCTGTGCGATGCGGACTTGAATTTAGCTCCCTTGGCTGCGCGCCTGTCCAGCGTGGCGATACTGAACCGTCGTCTGATTTGGCTGAAGAATTGGTCGGTCGACCAATCTTCTCGCAAGACGCTGGCGGATTTTCCCTACGCGGGATCTCGCCTTTTTGGCGAGGCTTTGGATACTCTGATAAAAGGGGTTACGGGGGGCAAGAGTACTCTCCTGCCCCAGTCTCACAAGCATAAGTCTTTCCGTGGTAAACGGAATTCCTCGTCTAGACCCTCTCAGGGGTCCTTTCGGTCACAATCCAAGGGCAAGCCCTTCAAAGGCCAGGGCTCCCAGAAGAAGCCGTGGGCAGGGAAGCAGAAGTCCGGCCAGTCTGGGTCAACTTCCCATACCACTTCCGCCTGAAGGGGCGCCCTCACCCGTTTCTGCCCTGTTGTCCAAGAAGGTTGCCTTTTTGGTGGCGATCACTTCGGCTCGCAGGGTGTCGGAGCTGGCGGCTTTGTCCTGCAGCTCTCCCTACCTGGTGATTCACAAGGATAAGGTGGTCCTGCGGCCTAACCCATCCTTTCTTCCGAAAAGGATCTCGGCTTTTCACCTTAATGAAGACATTGTCTTGCCTTCGCTCTGTGTGAAGCCTACGCATCCGAAGGAGGTTGCCTTGCATTCCTTGGATGTTGTCCGGGCGATCAGGGTTTACCTGTCGTCCACTAAATCCTTTCGCAAGTCGGATTCCCTCTTTGTCCTTCCTGAGGGACCTCGGAAGGGCATGGCGGCGTCGGCTGCGACCATCGCCAAATGGATCAGACAGATCATTGAGCAAGCCTATGCCTTGAAGGGGAAGGTTCCTCCTTTCCCTGTGAAGGCACACTCTACCAGATCTTTGAGTACGTCTTGGGCTTACCGTCATCAGGCTTCTGCGGCCCAGGTGTGTAAGGCGGCGACTTGGTCGTCCGTTCACACCTTCTCAAAATTCTATAAAGTGGATGTTCAGGCATCGGCTGATGCCTCCTTTGGCCGTGAAGTTCTCAGTGCGGCAGTTTCTTAGGGACCCTTGTTTTTTGTGGGCCCTTGGTTATTGGGGTGTTTTACCCCTAGGTTACTTGTTTTCCTGGGTTGTTGCTCCTGTTGAGCACGTTTTTCCTGTTGCCCAGTTGGTTCTCTTACTGTGGTAAGGTTCCTTTCTCTGATGTGGGTACTGCGTTGCCTTTTTCTACGGTTGCGTCTCCCACCCCTCATGTCTACACTGCTTTGGGACGTCCCATTGGTGAGGACTTGGAGGGGGCGGCGACTGTCGGAGGACGTAAGAGAAAACGGAATTTTTGTAAAATCTTACCGTAAAATTCCTTTCTCTGAGTCCTATGACAGTCGCCGCCCCCCGCCCCTCTTTTGGGGGTTTTTATGTACTCTTACTGCTATGCTACCAAACTGAGTTGGGAATGCTGGTTCAGGGAGGTATTGACTGAGGGGACAGCCCCTAGGGGTGTGTCTATGCTAAAAGCTTTTGTATTAACAATTCTTGTTGCCTAGCTACTCCTACGGAGCAAAGGTCAATACCCATTGGTGAGGACTTGGAGGGGGCGGCGACTGTCAGAGGACTCAGAGAAAAGAATTTTACGGTAAGATTTTACAAAAATTCAGTTTTTGGGATATCTGGACGATCCCCTGTTGAGAGCAGACTCTCATTCGGATCTGTTGGGCAACATCTCAGTTACAGTAATGTAAAGTAACGCACTTGGGGGCCAGAAACCAGAAAGCAAGCTACTCACAAGGGGGGGAACCTCTGGGTGAGTCTAGGATGGAAAAGGACTTGGGGGTACTGGTAGACAACAGGCTTGGCAGTGGCATGCAATGCCAAGCCGCCGCAAGCAAAGCCAACAGAATACTGGGTTGTATAAAAAAGGGGATTCACTCCAGAAATAAAGAGATTATTCTCCCGCTCTACAAGACTCTGGTCCGGCCACATCTGGAGTATGCTGTCCAGTTCTGGGCACCGGTCCTCAGGAAGGATGTGCTGGAACTGGAGAAAGTCCAGAGAAGGGCAACAAAAATAATTAGGGGAATGGAGGACATCAGCTATGAGGTAAGACTACAAGCACTGAACCTATTCTCTCTGGAGAAGAGACGATTAAAGGGGGGATATGATATCAATGTACAAATACTGTACTGGTGACCCGAGCATAAGGAACAAACTATTCAGAGAAAGGAGATACAATAAGACACGTGGCCACTCACTAAAACTTGAGGAAAGGCGGTTTAACCTTAAAGTGCGTAAGGGGTTCTTCACTGTAAGAGCGGTAAGGATGTGGAATTCTCTTCCACAAGCAGTCGTATCAGCAGGGAGCATTGATAGTTTCAAAAAACTATTAGATGGACACCTTAAAGACCGCAACATACAGGGGTATACAATGTACGGTTAAAAGCAAACACACACACACATCATAGGTTGAACTGGATGGACTGATGTCTTTTTTCAACCTCACTAACTATGTAACTATGTAACAGTTCAGACCCTTAAGGAATTCGGGTGAATGATCAATTTCAGGAAATCTGCTCTGTCGCCATTCGTACGGGCCACTTATCTGGAGCTTACTCTCGACTCTGCACTGGGGAGGGTCTTTCTCCCCTTGGAAAAGCTACAGAAGTTGCAAAGAGCGATCAGGTTGCTGATGGAAACCGATCAGTCCTCCTTGCTTGAGAGCCCTGGGCCTGATGGTATCAGCCTGATGGTCCCGTTTGCTCAGTGTCACTCGAGGCCTCTGCAGAAAGAGATTCTGGCAAAATCAGGGATCCTCGGTCATTGGACCAAAAGATTTTTTGGAGCCATTTCACGAAGTCGGCTCTATCCTGGTCTATCCAATCACTGGCTTTGTGTCAGGGCAAGTCCTTCCTGCCATTGTTCTGGACGGTGGTCACCATGGACCTCAGCCTTTCAGGCTGGGGAAGCTCTGTGCCCAGGGGACTTGGTCGACAGAGGAGCCTTCCTTGCCGATCAATATTTTGGAGCTGAGGGCGATCCAGCTTTGCCTGTTCAATTGGACGAGTCGGCTACACAGTTCTCCAGTTCGGATACAGTCGGACAATGCCACGGCTGTGGCTTACATCAATCATCAAGGGGGCACCAAGAGTGTCCTGGTGGCCGAGATTCTTGTTTGGGCGGAAGACAATGTTCCGGCTCTTTCCACAGTTCACATTTCGGGTGTGGAAAATTCGCAAGCAGATTACCTGAGGAGTCAAGTGCTTGATCAAGGGGAATGGTCCCTTCATCCGTTGGCGTTTCATCTCCTGTGTGTCCATTGGGGGTCTCCAGACGTGGATCTGTTTACATCTCGCCTCATCAGGAAAGTCCAGCATTTTGTGGCCAGGTCTCTGGATATTCTGGCCGACGCCACAGACGCCCTGGTGGCTCCTTGGAGCTAGTATCGGCTGCTTTATGCCTTCCCTCCGCTCGTACTCCTGCCGAGGTTTCTTTGCCAGGTGGCGGTTTAAGGAATTCTGGTCTTTCTAGTGGCACCAGACTGGCCCCGGCGGTCTTGGTACGCAGACCTGGTAAAATGATCTTCCATGGAGACTTCCTCTGTGGGAAGATCTGCTGTCTCAAGGACCAATCTTCCATCCTGCTTTACGGTCAATGGCTTTAACGACTTGGCTGTTGAAAGCAAGCTATTGAGGGACAAAGGCCTTTCTAACTAGGTGATTTCTACTTATTTGAAGGCCAGGTAATAGGCGTCAAGAAAGATCTATCATCGTACATGAAAAATCGTACATTTCATGGTGTGAATCGCTGCAACTGCACCCTTGCTTGTTTTCTATAGCTAGCGTTTTGACCTTTTTACAAAAAGGGGTTGAGCAGCGCTTTGGGCACTATCAAAGGCCAAGTGTCAGCCTTGGCTATTTATTTCCAACGTCCGTTGGCTACTAATAGCTTGATTTGCACTTTTCGTCTCCAAATACGGAAAGGTTTCTTCATTGTAAGAGTTGTGAAAATGGTAACTAGACTCCCTTCAGAGGAGTTTCTGGCCAGCTCACTAGATTGCTTTAAAAAAGGCCTGGATTCTTTCCTAAGTGTACATAATATAACTGGGTACTAATATTTATATGTAAAGTTGATCCAGGGAATATTCGATTGCCTCTCGAGGGATCAGGAAGGCGTTTTTTCCCCTGCTGTAGCAAATTGGATCTTGCTTTGGTGTTTTTTTTTTTGCCTTCCTCTGGATCAACTGCTGGTAAAGGATTGTGTATATGGGATTTTATGGTTGGTTTTTCTTTAGTTTTTTTTTTTTTTTGTTTGTTGTTTGAGCCAGATGGACTTGTCTTTTTTTTAACCTGACTAACTGTTACTTTTATTCAGGGGCTGCATCGTCTGGCTCCTCTGAGGAGATTCCTGTTGCCTTTGTGGGATCTCAATCTTGTTTTGTCTGTTCTTCAAAAGCCTCCTTTTGAGAATATTAGGGAGATTTCTCTGCTTTCTTGCCTTCCTGGTGGCCATTACTTCTGCTCGCAGAGTGTCTGAGTTGACGGCGCTGTCCTGTCGTTCCCCTTATTTGGTGGTCCACAGAGATAAAGTGGTTCTCTATCCTAATCCGTCCTTCCTCCCTAAGGTGGTTTCGAATTTTCATTTCAATTAAGACATTGTGTTGCCTTCCTTATGTCCTAAGGTTTCCAAGGAATTTGCCTTGCACTGATGTGGTTTGGGCGATAAAGGTTTATCTGACGGTTACTGAGTCTTTTAGGAAAACTGACTCTTTGTCCTTACGGACGGACCTCGAAAAGGTTTGGCTGCGTCTGCTGCGACCATATCAAGATGGATCAGGCAGACGGTTGTTTAGGCTTCTTCACTCAAGGGTCAGGTTTCTCCTTTCCCTGTGAAGGCGCATTCTACTAGAGCGCTGAATGCCTCTTGGGCTTTTCGCAATCAGGCCTCTATTGTACAAGTTTGTAAGGCAGCGACTTGGTCTTCTGTGCACACTTTTTTTTTTTTTTTTACCAAACATATGTAGCAGAAAACAAATTGGACTAAATTGTTAAATTTTGATTTTTAAATATTTTTTAGGGGGAATTTCATATGTGAAAAATATTGTTGTTTTTGCAAAATTGTCGCTCTTTTTTTGTTTATAGCGCATGATCATAAAATCGCACAGGTGATCAAATACCACCAAAAGAAAGCTCTGTGTGAAAAAAAGGACGTCAATTTCATTTGGGTACAGCGTCGCACGACCGCGCAATTGTCCGTTAAAGTCACGCAGTGCTGAATCGCAAAATAGGCCCTGGTCAGGAAGGGGGTAAAATCTTCCGGAGCTTAAGTGGTTAAAGTCACCTATGGAGATTTTTAAGTAACATAATTTATCGCCATTCCATAAGCATGTGCAATTTTAAAGCGTCGCATGTAAGATATCTAAAAATAAAATGCGTTTAAAAAATGACTGAGCAAATACCGTGTGGCATACAAAACTGCAATGATCGCTGTTTTACTTCCTAGGGTCTCTGCTAAATCAATATATATATTATCTTTGGAGGTTAGAAGTAATTTTATAGCAAAAAAATACGGATTTAAACTTGTAAACAAAATGCCCAGAATAGGCTTGGTCTTCAAGTTGGTTAAACAGTGTGGGCACTTATTTTTTAATGTTTTACACAGGTATACCTGCAAATGGGGCCAGCCTGAAGTGATCTAGCAGGACCTAATTTTCTGACTAAAGTTCCACTTTATTCATAGACAAGGTAGTTCTGGTTATTTAATTGATGAACAGTATACTGGAAACATACTAAAATGTTTTTTAATAAGTTGTATAATCCACATATTATTTAAAATGTATATGCTGCACCCACTCTTTTTATTGTCTGAATGCATTCCTGATATATTAACAAATATAAGCTAGTGTACACTTATTTTCAATAAAAATTACTGGATCGAAAACATCTGTACATAGTACAAAAGACCAATGGGGCATTTGTCCCGTGGTGGAAATTAACAGCGTCTGGTGCATAGAAATTTGCTTGGTGCGTGGACAACGTTGGTGCGCTGAACAGCACTCTTGCAGATCCTAATATACGCCAAGGGCCATAAATCCCTTGTATTGAAAAGTAAAATGTACAGCTCTTTTGTATAAAGAAAACCGTAGCAAGCTCGGCGACAAAAAGAGAAACAGGTAAAAAGCTGTGTCACGGTCGATGTCAATAGAAGCAGTCCTGCTCCAACAAAGGATGCTTGATAATTCTATGCTCAGGCAGAAAGGGTTTTACAGGGAGAGGTGTCATCAACACAACCAGTCACAGACGTGTATATTTTCAAAAGCACAATACAAATGGTATGTTAATGGACAGGCTGAGCCACATGCAAGAGTCATCGGCCGTTGGGTGCGAGGGGGAACTATTGCTAACAAAGGGACCCACGTGTAATGACCGCTAAACACCATACAATGGAACTAGTCTGTATTCACATGAACGCGGCCCCACCAAAACATGCGCATGCACTCCCTTCATAACCTGCTAGAGTGAATCCTATATAATATAGTACATATCCATATTTGATAGTAAATATGCTACTGTTCCAGTAAATAAGACTAGATCTGCAAAGGAAATGGCAGCAGTAATTCAATCATGTGGATCAAGCATAACAGAAAGCTACCAGCCATTATTCCAGCAAAAGGGCAGTTACTTTTAGAACGTTAATAATTCCACATCACAAACATATCTTCGCCAGTGAATACTGGGGCCCCGGCTGGGTGATGTACATTTGCGCGGTGGAGTTTGCATCACACTGCCATAGACCCGGACCAGTGATCACTCGTTCACTAGGCGCTCAGAGAGCCCGCTGTTCAGGAGATCAGGTAAGTGGTATGCAGTCTCCATTTAATGGAAGGTTTCCACTTCTACAGGGTCTTTCCTCAATGCTAGTTAAAGCCGTATTTGCTGTGCATAGCAATTACCGGTAAACTGACACTGGGAGACATACTGGCAATTTAAATAAAACACTTCCTAAAAAATGTCCACATGAATTTAAATAACATTTCCACAACAAATCTTTGGTCTGTGGAAACATCCTATGTCCTGTACTGGCATATCCCTTAGTAAAAGCAGCTCACACACAAACACTGGTTAGGCACACATTTAACAGTTTGATCGCCCTAGATGTTAACCTTTTCCCAGCCAGTGTCGATAGTACAGTGACAATATATATTTTTAGCTATGATCACTGTATTTGTTTATTTAATCTCCGCCATTACTAGTATATAAAATAAAAAAATAAAACTAAAAATTCCAGTATATATACCATAGTTTGTAGATGCTAGAACTTTAACACAAACAAATCAATACGCTTTGTGGGATTTTTTTTACCAAAAATATGTAACAATACATATTGGCATAAATTTATAAAGACTTTTTATTTTTTTGTTATTTTTTTATTGCAAAGTAAAAAAAAATATATTTCTCGTACGTCCTCTGACAGTCGCAGCCCGTTCAGTATTCCTTCACGAGTGGGTAATGCGCCCTCTCTGCCGGGGAGCCTACCTCGGGGGAGCCAGATGCCGCACCCCTTGAATAAAGGTGCGAATCAAGGAAACAGTCACCTGCAGGAGCAGGCTACACACCTCTAGGGGGCTGTCCCTCAGGCATTACCCATCATCCTCTAGGTACTGCTCTTCAGTTTCTTGCTGCCTAGCGTCAGGAGTAGGTCTAGGTTTCCCAGCTGGGACCTATGTCAGTTTTTTTTGTCTTTTTCTTTAAAAAAAAGCTAGCAACACATGGGCGTTCCGGAGTTGAGACATCCCGGCGAAGATGAATTCTCTGCAGGCTAGTCCCCTTCCTCAGGGGCACTGTCGTTGCGAGGCCTGGGTGCACCCATGACCTGCGATGCTCGTTGGCAGTCTGGGACACCATAAGGATCTATATTATCCAGTGCAAGGCCCAGCTCTGCTGTCGCTTGTAGTCCTCCAGGGATCCCCCTGACTAACTAGCGATAGTGAGTGATGAAAGAAATAAAAAGAAAAATATAATTTTTGTAAGAACTTACCGTAAAATTCTTTTCTCTGAGTCCTCTGACGGTCGCCGCCCATTCATACAGCCTTCACTAGTGGGTAATGGCGCCCTCTGCAGGAGTAAGCTAGGCAGTTTGAAATGTTATTAAAAACCTTTCTATACTTAGACACACCTTTAGGGGGCCGTCCCCAGCCATTATCCTGATCCAGTTACCACTGGTCCTCAGTTTAATGCTGTCTAGCATCAGGAGTAAGCTAGCTCTTCCTTGCTGGGACCTAGTGTCTCAGTTTCTTAGCTTTTTTTCCCAAAATATGTTTTTTTCTTTTGAACATAGCGTTTTATTTCTCTCACTATTGGTAGTTAGTCAGGGAATTTTCCTGAGGACTACAACAGAGCTGGGCCTCGCACTGGATAATATAGATCCTTATGGAGTCCCAGCCTGCCAACGAGCGTCACAGGTTACTGGTGCGCCCATGCCTCGCAACAACAGTGCCCCTCGGAATGGGGACGAGCCTACGGAGATCCATCTTTGCCGAGGGTGTCTCAACTCCGAAACGCCCACATGTTGCTAGCATCCCTCCTTGGCTGACGGCACCCCCCTCAAGGTGGGAGGTCTCCCTTAACAGAGCAGAGCAGTTCCCGCTTTTCTGGACTGGTGAGTACTACTACCCCCTTGTCCCTGGGACTAGGACCTTTAGGGGGCTTCTGTGGGCCCACTCTTAGGGGATGGCAGTGCTAGTGGTCTCTGTGATATCCCCCTTCTGGCCAGCTTGGTTTCTATCCCTCCCTCCCTAGCCTGGCTGAGGGTGCTGTGCGGGGCACTTGCTGTGCGTGGGGGGGGGGGTCTCCATAGCATTAAGGGGTTCTCCCTGGGGTCCCCTGTGGTGGCCAGATTGAATGGGAGTACTGGAATTTAACGTGGCTTCCATCTTGGATAAGGGCAGGTGGTCTGGGCTCAGTGTATGGGCTGCAGCAATTTTAGGGCCTTGTCCTGGTTCCGAACATGCGCCATCTTGGCTATGGGCAAACGCCTAGTAAGGGCAGCGGCCATCTTGCCTGTGATTCCTCCCATTGACTTCAATAGACACAATTTTTTTGTGGCTCAGGGTGGGCATAGGCCTCTAGAGGTGTGAGGTCACTTCCTCCTTCCCTTCCATTTTCTTCACCGAGCAGCGTGTGGCAAGTACTGACACTGTGGGTGGATTTTTACTATTTTCTCTGGCATTTTTCTGATAAAACTGTTTTCTCTTGTTGCTCTTGCCTTCTCTGAAGGGGCTCTTTCAAGTTGTGGTGGAGTCCGCAGGAATCGCCAATTTAAAGGGCCAGCATCCCATTAATTTTATATTGGCAATATGGACTCCCAGGAGAACAAATTCCCCACAGACCTGGTGGGGGCTTCAGGTTAATGCAGGTTACTGCTGAATCCTCTTCCATGGCCTCTTATGCTTTGGCGTCCCAACGTAGTTCTGCTGCGGTTTGAACGCACTTATTATACACGGCCTATGCCCTCAGTCTTCTGACTCAGAGCCCGTTTTGGTTGCCACGGACAACGTCCCCCTTGAGTGTTCCCAGTCCTCCCATTCGGATGGTGAGGTGTCTTCCTCCATGGCGGCGCAGGAACGTGCTGCGGTTGATACACTCCTTAGCTCCGTTAAGGAGACTTTGCATCTTGATGATGAGCCCTCCCTGTCAGATAAGCAAGTTCCTTAGGGTCCCGCACAGCCCAGAAGTCGGATCAGGTTTTCCCCTGTCCCCAGGAGTTTCAGGAAACTGAACGACCAGTGGTGTCGCATTAAGCATATGCTGACAGTACCTAAGCGGTTTTCATACCGTTATCCTTTTGCGGATCCTGTTGATAACCGTTGGACGATGTCTCCTGCTGTGGACCACACTGTTTTTAGACTATGTGATTCCACTTTAATGCCGTGGAGGACTCCCTGGTGTTTTCAGGATTCGGCAGATAGGCGTGGGAGGCGCCTTGCCACCATATCTACTTGGTGGTGGGCTCCCTGCTCACGCCTGTGTTTGCTTGGGAGATGGTTTCCCAAGCTGTTGCGGAATGGACCGGGGCACTAAGACGCACGTTGGTGGCGGAGTCAGTAGCTCCGGCTGCCCTGGACATGGTGGATCAAGTGACCCTGGCCGTGATGTCCCGGTGTGTCTGATGTCCCTTATGGGGGTAATCGACTTTCTGGGGACACTCTAGATGAGTTGATCTAAGGGCTTACGGGGGGCAAGAGTGCTCTTTTGCCCCAGACCTCTAGGCGTGAATCCCCCCGCGCCAGGCGGGGCCCTCCCTTTAAAGAGGAAGTAAACCCGCTGAAACATATGTGAAAGAAAAAACTAAAGACAAAGGCATAATGAGCTAGTATGCATCGCATACTAGCTCATTATGAAGTACTTAAAAACGAAGCCCCAGCAGTGCCAACAGGACAGCCGACATGTTCGGCCGTCCTGGATTGCATCCTCAGGCCATTTGATCGGCCGGAGGCGCGATTACATCACTCCCGTGTATGCGCGCGGGAGCCGCCGTTCACGGCACTGGGCTCTGAAGGAACGGCACGGGTGGCCGTTCCTTCAGAGCGCATGCGCTGATGACGTCATCCGCTGAATGCACTGTAAAGATCTCCTAAATGGTGCAAGTTTAGGAGATATTTAAAGCACCTATAGGTAAGCCTTAATATAGGCTTACCTATAGGTAAATATCAACAAAGTGGGTTTACAACCACTTTAAGACTCATCGTGGGTCCTTTCATGCCTTCGGGGCACAGGATAAGGGAAGTCCTCAGGTGGTAACGAGCAGCCATGGTCAGGTAAGACCGAGGGTGGTCGGGCCGGTTCAGCAGCTCAGTTCACCTCTGCCTGCAGGGACACCCTTTTCAGAGGTGGGGGAATGTCTGCTTTATTTTCGGGAACCATGGTTGTCCCGAATCAGAGACAGGTGGGTTCAAGAACTGATTCATTCAAGGTACAAGATCGTGTTTCGATCTCGCCCCGCAGACAGGTTCTTTTCCATCACAGCTCCATCTGACTCACGCAGGGGGAGGTTCAAGATCTTCGTGCCCAAGGGGTCATTGTGCCAGTCCCTGGACGGGACGGGTTTCACTGTTTTTTCATCCAATCTGTGCACGGTGCCCTGAAAAGTGGGCAAAGTGCGTCCGATTCTGGACCTAAAGTCTCTGTACCGTTTTTATGAGGGTACAAAAGTTCAGGAGGGAATCCTGAACTGGTGGCTTAGTTGATTCCGTGGGATTTTCTGGCCTCCATCAACTTGCAGGATGTGTATCTGCACATCCCTATCTGCGAGGGTCACCAGTGGTACCTTCCCTTTGCGGTGGCAGAGGAGCATTATCAGTTTCTGGGGTTGACCTTCAGCCTCGCTTCAGTTCCCAGGGCATTCACCAGGGTTTTGGCTCCAGTGCTGGCGTCACTGTGTTTAAAGGGGATTGCGGTCCTCAGTTATCTGGACGACCTCCTGTTAAGGTCGAGCTCGTGTGCCACTCTGGCGAGTGATCTGTCGCTCACGGTTCAGATACGGTTCGCCTCCCATACCTGGGGATGATACTGGAATCCGCTCTGGCATAAGACTCTCCCGGAGGACTAGCTCCGGACCTTACAGGACGGGATCAGGTCCCTCAGGGATACCGATCTCTCCTCTCTACGGGCCTGCATGCGGTCTCTGGGTCTGATGGATTCAGCTTCTAGGCTATCCCTTTTGCTCAGTTTTCACATGAGAACTCTGCAAGCCAGATTTTTGCCAGGTGGGACAGAACGCCTCAGTCGTTGGACAGGAGGTTTTCTCTGAGCCAGACCAGATCGGATCTTTTGTGGTGGCTCCTGTCACCAAATCTGACACAAGGCAAGTCCTTCCGGCCTCTGCTATGGACGGTGGTCACCATGGATGCCAGCCTGACGGGCTGGGTTGGAGTTCTGGGCATGCTTTGTGCCCAGGTGATGTGGTCGGCGGAGGGGGCTTTCTTGCCGATAAACGTTTTGGAGCTCCATGCAATCAAGCTGTGCTTGTTCCGTTGGTCAACTTGGCTTCAGGGATGCCCAGTTCAAGTACAGGCGGACAACGCTGCGGCTGTGGTGTTCATCAATCACCGAGGGGCACTGAGAATGCCGAGCGGCCAGGGAAGTGACCGAGATCCTATCTTGGGCCGAGACACGTTCCAGCGATTTCAGCGGTCCACATTCCGGGTGTGGACCACTGGCAAGCGGACTATCTGAGTGGCCTGTACCAGGGGAAATGATGGTCCCTGCATCCGGAGGAGTTTAGTCTCCCGTGTGCCCGGTGGGTGGACTCTGGACGTAGATCTGTTAGCATCCTGTCTCAACAAAATGGTGGGAAGGTTCGTGACCTGAACCCGCGATCTTTTGGCAGACGCCACGGATGAGTTAGTGGTGCCTTGGCACCATTGACGGCTGTTTTATGCCTTCCCTCAGATTCAGCTGTTATCCATGTTCCTCCGCAGGTTGGCGTCGGAACGGATTCAAGTCATTCTGGTGGCCCCAGACTGACCGCGCCGGTCTTGGTATGCAGACATCGTGCTGATGGTCGTCAAACCTCCCTGGCGGCTTCTGCTACTGTCTCAAGGGCCGATCTTCAGTCCTGCCTTGCAGTCTCTGGCTTTGATGGTGTGGCTGTTTCAAGCCTAGTCTTGACGGGCAGAGGCCTCCCGAATGCTGTTTCTTCCGACCTTATTAAAGGCTCGGAAAGCTACCTCCTAACAAAATTTATCATCACACCTGGATGGCGTAATATTACCTGGTGCGAGTCGCATGATTTCCATCTCCTTTTCGGTGGTGGGGGCTTTGGCCTTCCTGGAGGAAGGTGTGGATCAGCGCCCTGCGCTAACCACGATCATAGGTCAGTTGACGGCTTTGGCCGTTTCTTTTCCAAGGTCATTTTGGTGACTGTTTCCTTGATTCGCACCTTTATTCAAGGGATGCGGCATCTGGCTCCCCCAAGGTAGGCTCCCTTACCTCCCTGGGACCTGAATCTGGTTTTGTCCGTTTTGCAACGGCCTCCCTTTGAGGACATCAGAGGCATTCCTCTGCCTGTGTTGTCCCAGAATTCAAGGAGATGGGTGTTGGGCGCTAATTACCAGAAGGAGTGTCCACCAAAAACACAGACAGATGACCAGTGGGTGCTTCCAGACTTTCCAATAATAGCCAACGTTCAGGGCAGCACTGGCGGTCAAAAAACAGGAAATCCCGCTGGCAACAATAGAAAAGAACAGGCGCCACTGTAGTAAGCCAAGACTTTATTGCATAACAAACATGATATAGTAACTCACATGAGGGATAGCTTTAGTCCATGTTCCGTGTGTGGTAGTTCCTAGGATGTAGTGTCCAATGTTCCGGCCGTCCTGCAGCCAGGAAGTGACGTTCCAGGAAGCTGAACCACAGAGCTGGTTAAACCGGAAGCCGCAATGGAGAGCAGGCTAACCGGAAGTGACTTAACGCGTTTCGGAGCATGCGTACTCGGCTCCTTCTTCAGACGTCTGCAGGACGGCCGGAACATTGGAGACTAGATCCTAGGAACTACCACACACGGAACATGGACTAAAGCTATCCCTCATGTGAGTTACTATATCATGTTTGTTATGCAATAGTCTTGGCTTACAGTGGCGCCTGTTCTTTCATGTGTTGTCCCATAAAGTTGCCTTTCTGGTGGCTATCGACTCTGCCCGCAGAGTATCTGACTTGGCGGCTCTGTCTTGCCGTTCAATTTATCTGTTGTTTATAGGGATTAAGTGGTCTTGCGACCCAGTCAATCTTTTCTCCCCACGGTGGTTTCTGCTTTCCACCTCATTGAAGATATTGTTCTGCCTTCGCTTTGTGCGAAGCCCAAGTTTCCCAAGGAATTTGCCTTGCATTCCTTGGATGTAGTTCGGGCGATCAGGGTTTAACAGTTTGCCACGGAGTCTTTTAGGTCGTCTGATTCCCTGTTTGTCCTTCCTGAGGGACCTGGGAAGGTTTTGGCTGCTTCCGCGGCAACCATTTCTACATGGATCTGACAAGACAATTGTTCAAGCCTATTCAATCAAGGGTCAGGTTCCTCCTTTCCCTGTACAGGCACATTCTACTAGAGCCGTCAGTGCCTCTTGGGCGTTTTCGCCATCAGGTTTCTGTGGCTCAGGTGTGCACAGCGGCGACCTGGTCGTCTGTGCACGCTTTCACAAAATTCTACGGAATTGATGTACTGGCATCTTCGGATGCTTTCTTTGGCCGCAAGGTTTTGAGTGCTGCGGTTGTTTGAGGAGGCGTGTTTTTTTCTGTCTCCTCCTGGGGTGTTTTTGTGGTTGTTTCCTTACCTTTTCGGTAGGTTGCGTCTTCCCACCCCTGACACCGGCACTGCTTTGGGACATCCCACTAGTGAAGGCTGTATGAACTGACTCGTTGGATGTAAGAGAAAATAGAATTTTTGTTAGAACTTACCGTAAAATTATTTTCTTACCGTAAAATTATTTTCTGAGTCATCTGACAGTCTGCGCCCCTGCCCCTCTGGTTCTTGGATCTGGGGGTTATTACCTTCCAGTACTGCTTGCTAAAAACTGAGGACCAGTGGTAACTGGATCAGGATAATGGCTGGGGACGGCCCCCTAGAGGTGTGTCTAAGTATAGAAAGGTTTTTATTAACATTTCAAACTGCCTAGCTTACTCCTGCAGAGGGCACCATTACCCATTAGTGAAGGCTGTATGAACGGGCGGCGACTGTCAGAGAATTTTACGATAAGTTCTTACAAAAATTATATTTTTCTTTTTATTTCTTTCATCACTCACTATCGCTAGTTAGTCAGGGGGATCCCTGGAGGACTACATGCGACAGCAGAGCTGGGCCTTGCACTGGATAATATAGATCCTTACGGTGTCCCAGCCTGCCAACGCGCATCGCAGGTCATGGGTGTGCCCATGCCTCGGCACGACAGTGCCCCTGAGGAAGGGGACGAGCCTGCGGAGAATTCATCTTCGCCGGGATGTCTTAACTCTGGAACGCCCATGTGTTGCTAGCATCACCTCCTGGCTGACAGCACCCCCACTCAGTGGGGGGTGTTCAATATCGGAGCGGAGCCCACAGTCTGCGGTATGGTGAGTTGCACTATCCCCCTTTCCCTGGGACTGTTATCTGTGGGTGTTATGTGGGGCTCACTACTAGGGGAAGGCAGAACATGCTTTCTCTGTAGTGTCCCCCCTCCCTGGCCGTTTTTGGTGGCCCCTACTTCCCTGCCCCCACTGGGGGCGCTATGTGGTGTACACTGCCTGAATGGGGGGGTGTGGGGGCTTGTTGCATGTCTGGGGGGTGCCTCTGAGGTGTTCCTGTGGTGGCCAGTTTCCTGGGTTTGTGCTGACTTGGCGCCGTTTGTTCCGCCGCCATTTTGGGTCAGGCCAGGCTAGTTGGCTTTCTTGTGTGGGCAGCAGCCATTTTCTGACCTTTTGGCGCCAGTTCGGGCCATTTTGCCAGTGCGTCCTCCCATTTACTTTTAATAGGCATTCATTAAACTGTGGCTCAGGGCATGGATCGGCCTCTAGTGCGTGAGGTCACTTCGTTTTTTCTCTTCTCCCTTCACTACAGCAGCATGTGTGAGGTGGTAATGTGCACTGTGAAACTGTGGGGCTGATTTTTGGCTGTTTTTCTGATTTTTTTCCTGCAAAACTGTTTTTTCTCTGTGGCTATAGCAGTTTTAAAGGGATCTCCACCGGCGGTGCAGATTTGCGGTGTTGACCACAGGAACCGTCGTTTTAGAGGGCTAGTGTCCCAAAAAATGTTTTAATGCTAAATGGAGTCCCAGGATAACAAGTTCCCCGCAGACTTGGTTGGGGCTTCAGGAACTCCTGAATCCTCTTTCATGGCCTCCTTATCTGCTGCGTTTGCGACCTTGGCGTCCAGAGTTGATCTGCTGATGTCTGCCCGCACTGCTCATAAAGGTCGATGTCCTCTCCGTCTTCTGACTCAGAGCCTGAATTAGTTGCCATGGACAACGTCCCCCCTGAGGGGTCCCAGTCCTCAAATTCGGATGGTAAGGAGGAGGTGTTGTCCTCCGCTGCGGCGCGGGAACGTGTGGTAGTGGATTTACTCATTAGCTCTGTCAAGGAGACTTTAAATCTTGATGATGAGCCCACCCAGTCAGGTAAGAGGGTGTCCTTCAGAACCCGAAAAGCCCAGAAGTCGGGTCAGGTTTTCCTTGCCCTGAGGAGTTTAAAGAAACCGTGTAGATCAATGACGTTGCATCAAACATATGCTGGCGGTGCCTAAGCAGTTTCAATACCGTTATCCGTCGACTGTCGCTGGACGGTTTCACCAAAGGTGGACCACATTGTTTCTAGGTTGAATAAATCCACGTTGATGCCCGTGGAGGACTCCCTGGTGTTCAAAAACCCAGGGGATAGGCGTGTGGAGACGATTTCCCGCCACATGTATTTGGTGGCGGGCTCCCTGCTCAATCCTGTGTTCGCTTCGGTGATGGTTTTCTAAAGCGGTCACGGTATGGTCCAAGGTGCTTAGGCGCACCGTAGTGGCAAAGTCGGCCTTTACCGACTGCCCTTGACCTGGTGGATCAGATAGCCCGGGCCATGCTGTACCTATGTGCTGCCGCCTTTGGTCGCAAGGTTATCTGCTTTTGGGGGTCGCAATCCGCCACATTATTTGGCTAAAAAGTTGGTCGGTTGACCACCCTTCCAAGAAGACTGCGTCTGAGGTCCCCTTATGGGTAATCAACTTTTTTGGGATACCTTAGATGAGTTGATCAAAGGTTTTACGGGTGGTAAGAGTACCCTTTTCCCCAAACCTCTAAGGGAAAAATCACCCCGCACTAGGCGGGGTCCTTCCTTCAGGGCTCATCGTGGGTCCTTTCGTGCCTCAGGGGCATAGGAAAAAGGTATATCCTTAAATGGTCTGGGAAGCCCAAAGCCGGTCAGGCCGGTTCAGCAGCCCAGTCCTCCTCCACCTGATGGGATGCCCTCAGGGTTTTAGGGGTGGGGGGGGCCATCTGCGTTCCTTTCAGGAACCCTGGTAGTCCCAAATTTGGGACAGGTGGGTTCACAAACTGATTAGTTCAGGGTACAAGATCGAGTTTCGATCCCACCCTGCAGACAGGTTCTTCTCATCAAATCTCCGTCTGACTCCTGATCTTTTTAAAAGATCTCAAGGGGGCTTTGCAAGATCTTCTTGCCCAAGGAGTTATTGTGCCAGTCCCTCAGCGGGACAGGTTTCACGGGTTCTATTCCAACCTGTTCACGGTGCCCAGAAAAGAAGGCAAAGTGCATCCGAATCTGGATCTCAAGTTTCTGAACCGCTTCATGCGGGTGCAGAAGTTCCGGATGGAATCTATCCGTTCAGTGGTGGCATCATTGAGTCAGGGGGATTTTCTGGCCTCCATCGACTTAAAGGATTCATATTTGGGTATTCACCATTTTGGCTCCGGTGCTGGCCTTGCTGCGCATGAAGGGGATTGCAATCCTCGGTTATCTGGACGGCCTTCTGTTAAGGGCAAGTTTGTGTGCCACTCTTTTCGGGTGATCTGACGGTCACGGTTCAGACGCTCCAGGAGTTTGGGTGGACCATCAGCTTCCAGAAGTTGGCACTGACCCCGTCAGTTCGTACTCGGTTACCTGGGGATTGTCCTGGACTTCGCTCAAGCGAAGGTTTTTCTCCTGGAAGTAAAACTTAAAACCCTGCAGGGCATTATCGGGTCCCTCAGGGACAACGATCTCTCCTCTTTACGGGCCTGCATGCGGTCCCTGGGTCTGATCGTTTCGGTCTTCGAAGCCATCCAGTTTGATCAGTTTCACACGAGAACTCTGCAAGCAGAGATTCTTGCCAGGTGGGACAGAAAAACTCTTTGGACAGGACGATATCTTTGAGCCACCTCACGAGGACGAACCTTTCGTGGTGTCTCCTGTCGCCCACTCTGACTCACAGCGAACCCTTTTGGCCTCTAATATGGATGGTGATCACCACGGATGCCAGCCTGTCGGGCTGGGGTGGAGTTTTAGGAACACTTTGTGCCCAGGGGATGTGGTCGGCGGAGGAATCCTCCTTACCGATCGTCTTGGAGCTCCAAGCAATCAAGCTCTGCTTGTTCCATTGGACGACTCGCTCAGGTCATGTTCGGATGGCCAGCGCCACGGTGGTGGCTTCCGTCAATCACCAAGGGGGCACCAAGAGTGCCCGGGTGGCCAAGGAAGTGGCCGAGATCCTGTCTTGGGCCGGTTTCGGCTGTTCACATTCCAGGAGTGGAAAGTTGTCAGGCGGACAATCTGAGTCGCCAGTCCTTGGACCAGGTGGCATGGTCCCTGCATCCGGAGGTTTTTCGCCTCCTGTGTGCCTGGTGGGGGACTCTGGACGTGGCTCTGTTTGCGTCCCGTCTCCACAAAAAGGTGGGAAGGTTTGTGGCGAGTACCTGGTGTTCTTCTGGCGGACACCATGGTCGCGTTGGTGGTGTCCTGGCACCGGTATCGGCTGATTTTTGCCTTCCCTCTGATTGAACCCCTGTCCAGGTTGCTCCGCCGATGGCGTCGGAACAGGTGCAGGTGCTTCTGGTGGCCCCAGACTGGCCTCGTGGCTTCCGTTGGGAGACGATCTACAGTCTCAAGGGCCAATCTTCCATCCTGCTTTGCAGTCTCTGGCTTTAATGGCATGGCTGTTGAAAGCCAAGTTTTGAGAGACTAGCTTCTCTCGGATGCTGTTATTTCTACTTTACTGAGGGCTCGGAAAGGCTACCTCCAGGGAGATTTACCATCGTACCTGGACGCTGTATGTTGCCTGGTGTGAGTCACAAGGGTTTCATCCTTGCTCCTTTTCGGTGGCGAGGGTTTCGGCCCCCCTGCGGGAAAGTGTGAATCAACGCTTGGCGCTGGGCACGATCAAAGGTCTATTGTCGACCTTAGCCATTTTCTGCCAGCGGCCCTTGGCGACTAATTCCTTGATTTGCACCTTTATTGAAGGGGTGCGACATCTGGCTCCCCCGCGATAGGCTCCATGTGTCTGAATTGGTGGCTCTGACTGTCCGTTTGCCTTATCTGGTTGTTCATAGGGATAAAGTGGTCCTGCAACCCAATCTGTCTTGGTGTCTGCTTGCCACCTCCATGGAGATATTGTTTTACCTGCGCTTTGTGCGCAGCTCAAGCATCCCGAGGCATTTGCCTTGCATTCGTTGGATGTGGTCCGGGCAATCAGGTTTTACCAGGTTTTTACGGAGTCCTTTAGGGAGTCTGATTCCCTGTTTGTCCTTCCCGAGGGACCTCTGAAGGGTTCGGCTCTGTCCACTGCAACCATTTCCAAATGGATCAGACAGACTACTGTTCAAGCCTATTCAATCAAGGGTCATGTGCCTCCTTTCCCTTTGATGGCACGTTCTACTAGAGCTGTCAGTGCCTCTTGGGCGTTTCACCATCAGGCTTCTGTGGCTCAGGTGTGCAAGCGGCGACCTGGTCGTCTGTGCACACTTTTACATTATTCTACAAATTTGATGTGATGGCATCCTCGGGTGCTTCCTTTGGCCGCAAGGTTTTAGTGTGCGGCGTTTTTTTGAAGAGACGCATTGTTCTGTCTCTTTCTGGGCCGTTATTTGTTCTGGGTTGGCTCTTGTTGAGCTTCTGTTGCCCTGTTGGCTCAGTTTTTTCTCTGGCCTGGTTGACACGTTGCCTTCTATTTAATTTGCGTCTTCCCACCCCTCACACCTGCACTGCTTTGGGACGTCCCACTTGTGAAGGAATACTGAATGGGCTGCGACTGTTAAAGGACGTAAGAGAAAATAGAATTTTTGTAAGAATTTACCGTCCTCAGTCGCAGCCCCCGCCCCTCTTTTTTTTTTTTTTTTGGATTATTTGTCTTCTTGTACTGCTTGCTACAAAACTGAAGAGCAGCACATAGAGGCTGAGGGGTAATGCCTGAGGGACAGCCCCCTATAGGTGTGTTGTGTGTAAAGCTATTGTTGTTAAACTTTTAACTACCTAGCCTGCTCCTGCAGAGAGGGCGCACTACCCACTCGTGAAGGAATACTGAATGGACTGCGACTCTCATAGGACTTGTTGTTTTTTTAAATTACCAGTAGTATTGTTTATAGAATAAAAAGAACCCAGTGGTTATCAAACACCACCAAAAGAAAGCTCTATTTGTGTGAGAAAAATTATATAAATGTAATTTGGGTACAGCACTGCAAGACTGCATGATTGTCTGTCCGTTAAAGTACCGCAGTGCCAAAAAGCAAAAAATGGCCTGGCCAGCAAGGGGAGTAAATCTTCCGGTGCTGAAAACATTTTTTTATTAATAATAGGGATGTAACGATATCAAAATCTCACGGTACGATACAATTTCGATATTGACCTCACGGTACGATATTTATTGCGATATTGTGGAAAAGCTCATGATATTGTTAAATAGCTCATGATAGTGTTTGTGATGATAGCGAAAAAATACCGACATTTATTCTGCTTTTGCCAGTCAACAGGCAATTTATTGTTGTATTTATGGATCCATGACAACATAAAACAGTGATCACATAGTGCTTTTAAAGTGCAAGTTGTAGTCAGGAACATCAATATTCTGTATAGTAATATTTGGTTGCATAACTGATTCTTCTGTGCAATGTTCAAGTTAAGAAGCAGCTAGAACAATTGTAAACAAACAATAGGCAATTCCCTTTAAGTGCAAACAAAGATCAAGTTAAGTCAGGTTTAAATGTGCAAGGCAAATAAAGGTAGCCTTTTAAAACTGGTATTTAGGAACATAACTTAAACTTAAATAAAATAGTCAAAAAGCCTTTAAAAAAAACACTGACCTATCATTTAGCTTATGTTCACGTTTTTCATCAGAAAGATCAAAATATCTACATTGCAAGTAAAAAAAAAAACAGTAAAAAAAATCCTTAAACTCTGGTCTATGTAGTTAACAATGATTTGTTCCGCGGGACTGTTTATTCCTCTTGCTTTTTGATGGACACCTGTCCTTTTAATATTGTAACCCAACCACGACGATATCGAGACACGACCACAACGATATCGAGACGACCACGACGATACGATATCGCGATATCTTCGATATCGTTACATCCCTAATTAATAATATGCGGAGCAATGTCTAGAATTATGAATGATGGTGGAGCACCCTGGGATAAAACTGAAAAGTAATTTCTGCATGGCCAGATTTTGGCTAACAGTGGTGGGGGTGGAGGGGGGGGGGGCTTAAAGGGAGATCATTAAACCAAATCTGTGCCTAGTTGCTATATACAATGCACATGTAACAGCCCTTGTACCCACAAAATACTGTACCACAACTGACAGCCTCAGGACAAAGGATTCATTTTAAAAAATTAAACATTTTGTGTGCAAGAATGTATATGCAATGGAAAAGGACTGACTGACTGAGCCTACCTCAAAGAACAACTGCATTAGAACCAGCAGCTGCTGGAACAATGAACACTTCATAGTTGGCCACATTACATGGTCATAACTGTGTAATGTACAACATAATGTATAGTGTGCAGGGGTCAGGAGTAAGCAGCATGCAAAACATAATATAGAGTGCAGCAGTCAGGGTGAACCCGGAGTCCCCACAGCACAGGAGTCCCCCTTATATCAAAGTCCCCCAGTATTTCTCTATACATCAGGGTTCCAAGAATCCCTCCCTACTTCAGAGTGCCCCCCCTTAACAGCAGAGTCCACAGGCTTCCTCCTTGCACAGGATTCATCAGGGTTCCCTCTTATATTAGAGTCCGTTACAGTGCAAGAGACACCTCTGTGGACCCTGATGTAAAAGGGAACACGGTGAACTGATGTAAAGGAAAACACTAAAAGACTACATCATAGTCCACAGAGTTCCTCTTTACATTAGAGTCCGCAGTGTTCCCTTTTACGTCAGAGTCCGCGAGGCTACCTGTTACAGTGCTATGTAAAGGGACCCACTTACAGTGCCTTGCAAAAGTATTCTGCCCCCTTGAACTTTTCGACCTTTGCCATATTTCAGGCTTCAAACAAAGATATAAAACTGTAATTTTTTGTGAAGAATCAACACAATCATGAAGTGGAACGAAATTTATTGGATATTTCAAAATTTTAACAAATAAAAAACTGAAAAATTAGGCGTGCAAAATTATTCAGCCCCCTTAAGTTAATACTTTGTAGTGCCACCTTTTGCTGCGATTACAGCTGTAAGTCGCTTGGGGTATGTCTCTATCAGTATTGCACATCGAGAGACTGAAATTTTTGCCCATTCCTCCTTGCAAAACAGCTCGAGCTCAGTGAGGTTGGATGGAGAGCGTTTGTGAACAGCAGTTTTCAGTTCTTTCCACAGATTCTCGATTGCATTCAGGTCTGGACTTTGACTTGGCCATTCTAACACCTAGATATGTTTTTGTGAACCATTCCATTGTAGATTTTGCTTTGTTTTGGATCAATGTCTTGTTGGAAGACAAATATCCGTCCCAGTCTCGGGTCTTTTGCAGACTCCATCAGGTTTTCTTCCAGAATGGTCCTGTATTTGGCTCCATCCATTTTCCCATCAATTTTAACCATCTTCCCTGTCCCTGCTGAAGAAAAGCAGGCCCAAACCATGATGCTGCCACCACCATGTTTGACAGTGGGGACGGTGTGTTCAGGGTGATGAGCTGTGTTGCTTTTACGCCAAACATAACGTTTTGCATTGTTGCCAAAAAGTTTGATTTTGGTTTCATCTGACCAGAGCACCTTCTTCCACATGTTTGGTGTGTCTCCCAGGTGGCTTGTGGCAAACTTTAAACAACACTTTTTATGGCTATCTTTAAGAAATGTCTTTCTTCTTGCCACTCTTCCATAAAGGCCAGATTTGTGCAGTATACGACTGATTGTTGTCCTATGGACAGAGTCTCCCACCTCAGCTGTAGATCTCTGCAGTTCATCCAGAGTGATAATGGGCCTCTTGGCTGCATCTCTGATCAGTCTTCTCCTTGTATGAGCTGAAAGTTTAGAGGGCCGCCTGGGTCTTCGTAGATTTGCAGTGGTCTGATACTCCTTCCATTTCAATATTATCGCTTGCACAGTGCTCCTTGGGATGTTTAAAGCTTGGGAAATCTTTTTGTATCCAAATCCGGATTTAAACTTCTCCACAACAGTATCTCGGACCTGCCTGGTGTGTTCCTTGTTCTTCATGATGCTCTCTGCGCTTTAAACGGACCTCTGAGTTTGAAATATCTAATAAATTTTGTTCCACTTCATGATTGTGTCCCACTTGTTGATTCTTCACAAAAAAATTAGTTTTATATCTTTGTTTGAAGCCTGAAATGTGGCAAAAGGTTGAAAAGTTCAAGGGGGCCGAATACTTTCGCAAGGCACTGTAAACAAGAATCCACATAGTTCCCCCCTTACTTTAGAATCTGCAGGATTCTGGCTTAAGGGGGAACTCTCCAGACCCTGATTTACAGGGGAACAATGACAGTGATATAAAAGGGAATGCTGCGGACTCTGGTGTAAAGCGGAACTCTGATGTAAGGTAGTCTCTGGTCCGAATCTGCACATTTTCGCCTTACAACACATTCCACATTCCCCCTTACATCACGGTTTGTGGTGTTCCACTTTACATCGGAGTCCGCAGAGTTCCCCCTTGCACTGTAGACTCCTGCATACTCAGATGTAAAGGAGAACTCTGGGGACACTGATTTAGGGGAATGCCGGGAACTTTTATGAATGGGCAAGGGGACACTGGTGAACACAGATCACCTTCCGCAGAGTGAATACACTAAGGTAAGGGTAACCTTTTATATCGGTGTCCGCCCTTACCTTAGTGTATTCACCCCCATCCCCCCCCCCCTTACATCAGTGACCTGACCTGTTACCACCCCGCAGACTGTGTGGCCTCTTGGCTGGAGTGGTCATACCCACTAACCATCCATAATTGCTATCTGAGCTATTGCAGAGCACTTGCTTTTGATTCTCTTCTCCTTTCGACTCAAGTCCTGGGCTAGCACTCCCACTTCCCTTCTCCCAATTTATTGCATTCAGATTTCCATTTAGGAAAAGGTGCCATGAAGCCAGCCCGCTGCCATTTTCTTTCTCGTTCATTGACAGACACAGCTCCTGATTTTTCTTAACCATTTGGTTATGCTGCCCCCTACAGGAGTAGGTCACTAGGCAGGAAAAAACTTGGCTACGCCTATGGGGCAGTCCCAGGGGGTATACCCCCACTTCCTGCTATAGGTATTCAGTTCTTTTCTGCCTAGTCTGGAGTAAAGACCTATCTCCTTGCTGGGATCTCTGGTCCTGGCATTTTTTATTTTTTTCATGGTAAATGGAATTTTTTTCCTCTATTTATTCTTTTGTTCCTGTGAGAACTACAATCAAGTGCTGGACTGGATAATATGGATCCTTAGGGTCACTCCAGTCCGGCCAGTGAGCGCGTGCAGACTGCTGCTCCACGCTAGGTTGGCCCTGACATAGCTCTACTGGACGGGGGCTGGTCTGCGAGTTAAACGTCTCGTGAGGATGCATACGAACTGGCTTCAGCCTGAGTCGTAGTGTTTCCTCCTGGCTGACAGCACCCACATTACGATGGAGCAGTGTCCTGTCCTGCCCTGCACACCCTGTTCCTGGTGTGGTAAGTAGCTGTCCCCCCACTACCCCTGGAGGCTTTTGAGGTGAACATGGGCCCCTCCCTGGTCTGGTCGGACCCTGGGATTCCCCTCCCTCCCCCCCCCCCAGCCCCTCTAAAATTTCAGTCACTCTGGGTCTTTCAGCCCCCCTCCCTGTGTGAGGTTATGAGCTGGCCTTTGCCACATGCTCTTAGGGGTGCTGGTTGAAGTTGCTGCTGACTGGGTTTCCCTGGTGCGCAACAGGGGGGGTTGAGCCGGGTTCCTTGCCATCCTGGGGTTTGGTCACTTGGGTAGGGATGTCCTCTGGGCTCCCTTTTGGCAGTTGTTGGGCTGGGGGGAGTGGATAGTTTAGCATCTGCAGGCCTTGCACGGCAGTATCAGGGCGAAAATTTAGTCTGCGGCTTGGTTACAAGCACTGAACACTGACGGTTTCAGTGAAGTGCTGGCTTTCAAGCTGGCTATACTGCTTCATCTACATATATATCAGCAGTCTTCAAGTCTACAGCCAGTTACCAGGTACTTTGGATGTACCATACACTTCATACTGATCTGCAATCTACCGTGTCAGTCCACCAGCTGCAATTTTCGCTGATGTCTACACAGTCTTTCAATCCTTCTCTCCTACCTTGATCCCCCAGCATATATGGCGATCCATTTTCATTATTGCCCTGATCAGGAACACAGTTAATTTTCCATGGAATCGGACCTTACTGTTTGTATCATTTTAATTACTCTTAGGCTTATCTAGTATTATCCACACATACATATTGCCTTATACGCCCTTATTAGATAGCTGCATGCTTGAATGGAGGAGTTTGTGAAGCAGCTGCTTGGCCCCAATGACCGCATTGTCAATTTTATGAAATAATTGGTGAAGGTGTATTTTCACTTCTTTTTATAGTGTTTGCGTTTTTCTACAATAAAGTAATTCTTTTATATATGGCACTCCATGATGAATCTCTTGAGGTTTCTTCCTCTTTAATATTATATAGTTACATAGTCAGGTTGAAAAAAAGACACAAGTCCATCCGGTTCAAACAAAAAAAAAACACCAGTATTGAAAACCCAACCATACAATCCCATAAACACAATCCTATACCCGCTATCGATCCAGAGGAAGGTGAAAATAAACCCCAGCAAAGCATGATCCAATTTGCTACAGCAGGGGAAAAAAATTCCTTCCTGATCCCCCAAGAGGCAATCGGATATTCCCTGGATCAACTTTACCTAAAAAAAAATGTTAATACCCATTTATATTATGTTCACTTAGGAAAGAATCCAGGCCTTTTTTAAAGCAATTTAGTGAGCTAGCCAGAACCACCTCTGGAGGGAGTCTATTCCACATTTTCACAGCTCTTACGGTGAATAAACCTTTCCGTATTTGGAGACAAAATCTGTTTTCCTCTAGACGTAAAGAGTGCCCCCTTGTCCTCTGTGTTGACCTTAAAGTGAACAACTCAACACCAAGTATCTATCCTATAAGTGCGGTAAGGATGTGGAATTCTCTTCCACAAGCAATCGTATCAGCAGGGAGCATTGATAGTTTCAAAAAACTATTAGATGTACACCTTAAAGACCACAACATACAGGGGTATACAATGTACGGTTAAAAGCGGACACACACACATCATAGGTTGAACTGGATGGACTGATGTCTTTTTTCAACCTCACTAACTATGTAACTATGTAAGTTCACTATATGGACCCCTTATGTATTTATACATGTTGATCATATCCCCCCTAATCTCCTCTTCTCAAGAGAGAATAAATTCAGTTCCTCTAATCTTTTCTCATAGCTGAGCTCCTCCATGCCTTTTATCAGTTTGGTTGCCCTTCTCTGCACTTTCTCCAGTTCCCCGATATCCTTTTTAAGAACTGGTGCCCAGTTCTTACTAATGATTTGTACAGGGGCAAAATTATATCTCTCTCTCTGGAGTCCATGCCTCTGTTAATACAAGAAAGGACTTTGCTTGCTTTGGAAACCGCAGCTTGGCATTGCATGCTATTAAGCTTATGATCTACCAGAATACCCAGATCCTTCTCCGCTATGGATGCCCCCAATTCTACTCCACCTAGTTTGTATGTGCATGCATATTCTTAGCCCCCAAGTGCATAACTTTACATTTATCAACATTAAACCTCATTTGCCACATAGTTGCCCAATGAAACAGTGCTTTGAGGTCAGCTTGTAAGTTGGAGACATCCTGTAAAGAAGTTATTCCACTGCAAAGTTTGGTGTCATCTGCAAAGACTGAAATGCTACTTTTAATCCCAGACCCTATATCCTTTATAAAGATGTTAAAAAGTAAGGGTCCCAACACTGAACCTTGGGGTACACCACTGATAACTGTAGACCAGGAGTTCCCAAACTGCGGGTCAGGACCCGCTGGTGGGTCGCGATGAGCCGGAAATGACTGAGAGCGGGCCTCCTTAAATTGTGCTGTGCGAGCCCGCGCAAATTACAGAGAGCCAGAGCAGTCAAATCGCAATGTATTCAGGACCCCGCCCACGCAGTTTATGGAGGCTGGTCTGCATTTCCCACGAGGAGGATACTTGCATCAGTGAGTAAGTATGTGGGCTGTTGTGTATGATGTGTTCAGGGGGTGCAGAGCCAGCTCCTTGGTCCTGCTGGCAGCAGCTGTGGTGACTAGACTGGCGGCGGGATTCTCTAAGCTATAGCAGACAGAGACAGCAGCCTTGGTGTCATAGGAGGAGCAGGTGGCCTGGCGGGGTCAGGAGTTCATGGCCGCTTCTGTGACCCCAGTAGAGGATCTGAAGGAGAAGAGCCAGGACACCAAGACCAGCATAAAGCTCCTCATCATGGAGACTCTGGTTGAGGTGTGCTGTGCCCTGGAGAGGGCAAACAGGGGCCTCACCTTCACTGTGGACTGCAGGGAGTCCAGGAGGGAGAGGAAAAGGAGGGTGAGTGCCATGTGTAGCCTTATATTTATTTAAATATTAAGTGTATTCAAAAATAAATTGATAGATATTTTAATTTAACATCCCCCTCCCTTTAAAATATGCATTATTATTATTATTTGCATTTATATAGCGCCAACAAATTCCGTAGCGCATTAGAATATTCAATTACAAGCAAGTGGGTCCAGAAAAATAACTGTATTCAGAAGTAGGTCTCGGCCCAAAAAAGTTTGGGAAGCCCTGCTCTAGACCATTCAGAGTAAGAATCAGAACCAGATGGACTTGTCTTTTTTCAACCTGACTAACTATGTATCTATATATATCATAGCCCCTGTGAGCATGGCTGAAGCTACTGCCTCCCGTTTGGGCATCTGCCTTCCCCCGTGCTCCTCCTGGGTGGTCGGCTCCCCTAGGGCCCACATTCTGGCCGCTGGGCGCCCTCAAAAATTTAGGCTGTGGCTTGCAGCCTACTGGGCCATGTAGCCAAGTTGGGCGATGCTGTTGGGGGGGGGGCAGCCCCAGTGCGTGTAGCTGAAGCCCCAACTCTTCCTTTGGGCATGAGGATCCATGCAATTGTGGTTGGGCCCCCACAAAATTTTTGCTGCGGCCTGCTGGGCCATATGGTCAGCTTGGCACCTCCATTGGACCGGGTGGCCCCGTGGGGGGCGCTTAATTTTTAATGACAGTCTTACCCTCATTATTTTGTGGGGCACCTGCCTTGTTTTAGCGAGGGTACCCTGCCCGCATGTCTGCGTCACAGTGGATGGCCCCCTTTGAAGGGGGCTATGTACTCTATGGAGGGCTCGGAGGGTGACCCCCTTGTTTTTTGCTAAGCTTTTATGCCGGGACCTGGAGGGAGAATAGCTTCCCCCTGTCTTTGTGAAGCTGGTGGACCGGTTGGTCCAGGGGCTATAGTTTGTCTGTGATGCCTCTTTGGGTGTGGCTGCTTTGATTTCTAGGCGGTCTATCAGCAGTGGTCCTTCAGCATATTGTCTGGCTGAAATGCTGGTCTGCGGACTAGACTTCTTAGAAGGCCTTATCTAATCTCCCTCTTGTAGGGGATCACCTGTTTGGATGACATTAAGGATCTCACTGTGGGGGGGTGGGAGTATTCTTCTTCCTCCTACCAAGGGCAAGGAGCCCCATTGTAGACGTGGACCATTCTCCTTTGATTCGTAAGCGGCCTCTTCGTCTTTTAGGATCTCAAGACAAGGGATTAAGAGTCAGGGCCTCCACCGGAGGTTTTAGGAGGACCTGGTCTGGCAAGCCACGAGCGGGCTTTTCCAGATGCGAGGACAAGGCTGCCTCTGCGTGAAGGTGCGCCCTCACCCGTATCTGGGTGGGGGGGGACGTCTTCTGGATGCATGTACCTCCCTGGTACAGGACAAGCGGGTCCACAAAGTTATCCGGTCAGGCTACGAGATCGAGTTTGGTCTTGTCCTCCGGAAAGGTTTTTTCCCTTCCAACCAACTTGTCTCCAGATCGCTTACATGGTGTCTTTGGGGCAGTAAAATACTTGTTACTTTGAGGGGTGATTGCTCCGGTTCCGACTTCGGAACATTTTCTAAGGTTTTTTTACTCAAACCTTTTTACAGTCCCCAGGAAGTAAGGCAAGGTACGTCCAATTCTGGACCTCAAGGCGCTAAGCTGCTTTGTGCGAGTACAGAAGTTCAGCATGGAGTCCATTCACATGGTAGTGGCGTCCCTACATCAGGGAGATTTATTCTCGCTTCTGTCGACATCAAGCACGCTCGCCTGCATATTCTAATATGTGCTGGTCGCCATCGCTTCCTCCGTTTTGCCATGGACAAGGAGCATTATCAGTTTGTGGTGCTGACATTTGATCTCACCTCCGCACCCCGGGTCTTCGCATGAGTGTTGGCCCCGACGCTAGCCATTGTTGGAGTCAGCGGGGGATCGCAGGACTGGGGTACCTGGACGATCTTCTGCGAGCAGAGTCTCCGACTGCTGTGATGGGCTACTGGAGATAGCTCTGCGAACTCTGAGTAGGTTCTGTTGGATCCTGAACATTCAGGAGTCTGCTTTGGTTCTGTCCACAAAAACTGTACTATCTGTGTCTGACTCTGGACTCAGCCTCAGCCAGAGTGTTTCTTCCTCAGGAAAAATTCCAGGCATTGCAGAAGGCAATTCAGCTTCTGTTGTTCAGCAGATGGTCATCCCTCCGGACTTGCATGCACATGCTGGGCCTGATGGTGTCCACCCTCGAGGCGGTCTGTTGGCACAGTTCCACAAAAGATCTCCCACTCTTCGACAGGGACAATCCTCCTCCCCCCTATACTGGATGGTTGTCTCCACAGAAGCCAGCCTGTCTGGGTGGGGAGGCGTCCTCAGCACAGACAGGCCCAGACTGCCGATTAGTGTACTGGAATCCTGAGCGATCAGACTGTCTGGCTCATTGGATAATCGTCTTCAGAGGTGTCCCGTACGAATTCATTCGGACAATGAAATGGCCGTGGTCAATGTCAATCACCAAGGGGGCACAAGAAGTGACTGATTTGTTCCAGGCCTCTCAAACTTCTGCCACGATTCCTGTGCAGAATTCAGGTAGAAGGGTTTCCGGTCATTCTAGTGGCTCCAGACTTGTCTCGATGATCTGGTATGGCTGGTCACCGATGCTCTTTGGGGACTTCCTCTTAGGGAAGATCTGCTGTCTCAAAGACCGATCTTCCATCCTGCTTTACAGTCGCTGGCTTTAACGGCTTGGCTGTTGAATGCCAGGTGCTGAAGGATGGAGGTTTGTTTGAATCAATGATTCCTACTCTGTTAAAAGCAAGGAAATCTACCTCTAGGAAGATCTACCATTGTACATGGAAGACATACATTGCGGGGTGTGAGTCTCTTGGGGGTCATCCTCGCTCCTCCAGGATCAGATCCTAACCTTCCTTCACGGGGGGGGGGGGGTGGGGGGGGTGGGGGTTGAACAGAATTTGGCCTTGCGTACCATCAAGGGCCAGGTATCGGATTTTGGCGGTCATCCTCGCTCCTCAGAATCAGATCCTAGCCTTCCTTCAAGGGGTGGGGGGATTGAACAGAATTTGGCCTTGTGTACCATCAAGGGCCAGGTATCGGGTTTTGGCGGTCTTTTTCCAACGACCTTTGACCACACACTCCCTGGTGCATACCTGTTCTTCAGGGTGTCCGACATTTGGTTCCTTCAGTGCAGGCTCTGTTGCCACCCTGGAATCTTATGTGTTGCTTTCAGCTCTATTGAAGCTTCTCTGAAAATATTTGGGATGTTTTCCTGCTTACGCTGCCCCAGAATGTGACTTCCTTGGTGGCTATCACCTCTGTATGCAGGGTGTCTGATCTGACGGCGTTATCCTGTCGTTCACCTCATTGGTGATTCACAAGAATAAGGTGGTGTTTTGCCTCTGTCCGTCATTCCTTCCTAAGGTGGTCTTTGACTATCTTTTGAATGAAGACATTGTTTTGCCTTCCCTGTGTCCTAGGCCTAAACATCTGAAGTAAATTGCCTTGCATGTCTTGGATGTGGCCTGGGCAATTAGGGTGTACCTGGCAGCTACGGAGTTTTTTAGGATGCCAGACTCTCACTGTGACCATTTCCATTTGGATCAGATGGTGGTTCAGACCTATTGCATCAGGGGTCAGGTTCCTACTTTCCCTGTTTAGGACCACTCTACTAGGGCGCTTAGTGTCTCCTGGGTTTTCCGTCATCAAGCATCAGTGACGCAGGTTTGCAAGGTGGCCACCTGCTCGTCAATGCATGCTTTTACAACGTTTTTGTAAAGTGGTTGTGCTGGCATCTGCAGATGCTTCTTTTGGTCACAAGGTTTTTGCTGGCTGCTGTTTAGAGGACCTTGTCCTCTTTGAGGGTGTATTGTTTTTTCAGGTGAGCTCCAATTGTTTATGGTTGAGCTCCATGTTACCTGGTTGGTTATGGTTAGTCTTGGGAATTTTTTTTCTGTGGTTTCCCACCCCTCATGTTTGACACTGCTTTGGGACGTCCCAAAGGTTAACAACCAGGAGCTGTGTCCTTCAATGAACGAAAGAGAAAATTGGATTTTTTGACACTGCTTGTAAAAAAAAAATTAGTACCTATAGCAGGAAGTGGGAGAGCAACCCCTGGGACTGCCCGAATAGGCGTTGTCAAGTTTTTTTCCTGCTTATTGTCCTATTGTAGGGGGCAACATGATCCAATAGTTACCTGAATGCAATAAAGGGGGGAGAAGATGAGTGAGAGTGTTAGCCCAGGACTCGAGTTGGAAAGAGAAGAGGATCAAAGGCAAAAGCCTGCCCTCTGGTTCTGAATATGGAGCACTGTGTCCATCAATGAACATCAGAGAGAGAGTTTTTTATGGTAAGTTAAAAATATCTTTTTTTTTTTTTTTTTTATACAGGCAGCAGTTGCCCTGCTCGGACATTTACAAACAGTGAAAAAATCTGCCTCTCGTTCATTGACGGACACAGCGCTCCGTATTCAGAACCATAGGGTTATATCGCCCACTTCAGGAGTAGGACACTAGGCAGGAAAAACAACTTTTTGATTTTTCTTCCTGTTTTTTTTTTTTCATTGGAGAGCTACAATCAACTGCCGGGCTGGGTGACGGGCTGTATATTTAGATCCAGTGATCCCCTCCAGCTTGGCCATCGAGCATGTGCAGACTGCAGCTCTGCGCAACATAGCCCCACTGGACAGGGGCTGGCCAGCAAGTTAAACGCCTTGCAAGGTCAAATACGACCGTGTCCTGGCCTGAGTCGCAGCCCCCCCCCCCCCCCCATTTCTGTCATGAAGGGTTCTGTCCGGAGTGGTATCCTCCTTTTCCATGGACCGGTGAGTCCGAGTCCCCCCTCTCCTCCTAGATGCAGTGTGGGGTAGACGCGGGTACCCCTTGGAATGGTCAGACCTTAGGGTTCCCCTCCTCCCTCCCAGCCCCCTCCCCCTCTCTGTGTTTGTGTGGGCTCCCTGTGCAGTCCTCCCTTGCAACCTCCCCCTCCAATTTTTCCCCTCGGGGGTAGCCCAGTGGACTGGGGGTGGGGGTTTGCCTTGCGATGTGGGGCACTGTACTAATTTGGGGGCCGGCGATGCCTGTTGCCATCCATGCTCCAGCGGCTATGTTTGGTTGGTCTGGCATTCACAACAGCGGCGCCCATGCTAGTAAAGCCGTGGGGCGGTGGATATGCCATTGTGGGCCCCTTCTCTTTTTTCCCTGGTGCTGACTCCTAGGTTTCCTTTTCCCTTAGACGCCACACGTGGATCACTGGCTATCTCTGGTGCTGGCAACTAGCGCTCCTCTAGTAGTGGGGGCCCCTCCCTCTCTCTGTTGCAGGTTACGGGGTGCACTGCCTCTGGCTACCCCTGTGGTAGTACCGGGTGCTGGGCCTCTGGTAAGGTGAGTCCCCTGGCGGGGCAAAATGTGTTTGCTGGAGGGTTCTCACTTATTACTCATGGAGTCTCAGAAGCATGTTACCCTTAGGCAGCAGGTCCCTTAGGGTGCTAACTTTCCATTGATGCACTGATGACGGTTCTGGAGTCCTTTAATTCCTGGATGGAGGTGATGCACTGATATGACGGTCCTGGAGTCCTTTAATTCCCGGATGGAGGTGGTCCTCTCCTGCCTTATCTGTTTCGTCATATTCTAAATTTGGCTCTGTCGCCGCGGACATGGCCTGCCCTGCAGGGCTTTTCCCCACGCTGTCTGATAGTAAGGATGATTCCTCCTCAGCAGCTGCGGCACACGGGAAGGTGCTGGTTGACGCACTTGGTACATCTGTGCGGGAGACATTGAAGATGGGGGATGAAGCTGCGGTAGTTGTGGATTGGCGTTCCTTTTGGTACTCGCAAGCCATCTCTCACGGCAAAAGTGTTTCCTTTTCCCTCCAATTTATCAAATTTGTCCACAAAGCTTGGGAGTGCCCTAAACGTCCCTTTGTGGTTCCTAAACATTTTGTAGTGCGGTACTCCTTTGAAGAGTCACTTCTGAATTGAATAAGTGGACTTTCCCACCGGTGGTGGGCGCTCCTGTTTCCAGGTTAAATAAGGCAACCATGATTCCGGTAGAGGAATCCTCAACTTTTAAAGATCTGGTTGACAGAAAAGCGGAGTCTGTGGCCCACAACATGTTTAGGCCTCATGCACACAGGGCGTTAGAAAAGACGAACTGCAGAACCACTACCAATGCTAGGAAAAAGCAGCTGTAAAAACGTGCTTTTAGTAGCTTTTTCCATTGGTGTCAATGCGCGTTTAGACGCGTTCGCTTTTAGCAGTGTCTTTCTGCCTCTATTCAAAATCAATGGTACGGCTTTAAGCCCATTGATTTGAATGGAAGTCACATCCAAGTCGGATCATGATGATCCGACTTGTGGTGTGAATTGCACTCTGAGGATCTTTAGGGGAACCCCACGCCAAAATGGGAAAAAATAACAGAGTGGGGATCCCCCCCCCCCAGGTTCAATACCAGGCCTTTAGGGTCTAGTATGGATTTTGAGGGGAACTCCATGCAAAAAAAAAAAACGGTGTGGGCCCCCCCAAAATCCATGCCAGACCCTTATCCGAGCATGCAGGTCAGGAAAGGGGGGGGGGCGACAAGTGACTGGCCCCACCCCCTCGACCTTACTAGGCCACATGCCCTTAAAATGGGAAGGTGGGTGTTTTGTGCATGGGGGGGCTCTGCACCCCCCCACCCCAATGAACCTTGTCCCCATGTTGATGGGGGGGGCCCCAGATCCTGCCCCCCCCTTTGTGAATGGGTATGGGCTACATTGTACCCCTACCTATTCACCCCCAAAAAGGCAGTGTAGTGTAAATAATAAGAGACAGTTTTGAGAATTCCTTTATTAAAAAAATTCTTCCTCTGGTCTTCTCTGCTGCCAATCCGGTCCTCCTCTGACGATGTCCCCGGTGACTATGCTGGCTCTGCTCTTTGCGGCTTCATTTATAGCTGTGGGGCGTGGCCACTCGGAGAGGGGTCACTGGCCGCAGACCTCCACAACCACTGCCCAGGGTTGTCGGGAATAGGCCCTTGTCCCCATCAACATGGGGACAAGGTGCTTTGGGGTGAGGGGGGCAGAGCCCCACCTGCCCCAAAGCACCCACCTCCCCATTTTGAGGGCGTGTAGCCTGGTGTGTTCGAGGAGGGGGTAGGGCCTCTCGCTCGTCCCCTCCGCTTTTCTGACCTGCCGGGCTACATGCCTGGATAATGGTTTGGTATGGATTTTGGGGGGACCCCACGCCGTTTTTCTCTTACGTCCTCTGACAGTCGCCGCCCACTCATACAATCTGCACGTCTGGGTATTGGCCTTCTCCACAGGAGTAAGCTAGGCAGATGATTTTGTTAGAATATTCCCAAAAACTTTGTATAGACACACCTACAGTGGGCTGTCCCTATGTTCAATACCCCCAGCTAGCTTCATTCCCAAATCAGTTTGCTGCTGCCTAGCTTAGGAGTAGGCTGGCTTTTCCCTGGCTGGGGCTGCGGTCTCAGCCTTTTTTCTTCTTTCTTTTTTTCTCTAGAAAAGTATTTTTTCTTTTAAAAGATAGCTTTTTATTTGTTCCTGCGCTTAGTTAGTTGGACTTCGGAAGACTACAGCGTTTGCGGATCTCGGAATCGCACTGGTTATTCTAGAGCCTTACGGAATCCCAGCCTGCCATTGAGCGTTAGCAGGTTATTGGTACGCCCAGGCCTCGCAAGCGACTATGTCCCTGGTCTCAGGGTCGAGCCTGCGAAGTTGCTATCTTCGCCGAGATATCTCAACTGCGGTACGCCCGCGTGTTGCTAACGTCCCCTTCGGCTGACGGCACAACCACTCACAGTGGGAGGCTTCCTGTCACAGAGCGGTACCCACGTTTTTGCTGGACCGGTGAGTACCATGCTACCCCTCTGTCTCTGGCATTGTCTGTCGGGTGGGTATGTGGGCCCTCTGTTTTATGGGGATGGCAGTTCGGTATGGGTTCTGTAATGTCCCCCTCATGTCTGTAGGTGCGGTCCCTGTGTGTCCCTTCCCGGTCAATGCGGGGGCGCTGTGACGGTTCCACCGCTGTATGGGGGGTTGCGGGGTCTCCTATGTCCCTGAGGTGCTTGTGCAACTATTTGGGGAACAGTACATGGTGCTTGGGGGGCGCAATCGGCGTGAAACCGCTGGGCCGCCATTTTAGGTTTGGGCAGGCTGTTTGGCCTCATTGTGAGGGCAGCAGCCATTTACTACTATGCTGTTGGCGCCGATCTTTAGTGTGGGGAAAATGTCCTTATGTGGACAGCAGCCATTTTCCCAGAGCTTTTCCCATAGACTTGTATTGGCAACCGTTTTTTTGTGGCTCAGGGCTGTGTCTGCCTCTAGAGGCATGAGGTCACTTCCTCTTTCTTCACATTCAGATGGATTCAGCAGCATGGCAAGTATAGCACACTGGGGGGGGCTTTTATTGTGTTTCCCGGCCTGCATTCCTGCTAGCATTCATTTTTTTGCAGTTTTCTGTAGTACAGGACTTGCGGTGGATTTGCCGATTTAAAGGGCCAGCGTCATTTAAATTGAGATTGCTATTATGGAGTCCCAGGATAGCAAATTCCCCCAGATCTGGTAGCGGGTTCAGGTACTCCTGAATCCTCTGCTATAGTCTCCCTTACTGCTGCACTTGCGACTTTAGCGTCAAAAGTGGATTTGTTGATGTCTGACCGGGCCTCTAAGAAAAGGCCTATGCCCTCTGAGTCTTCTGATTCAGAGCCAGATTTGGTTGCCACCGACAGCGTACCCCCTGAGGGGTCTCAGTCGGATGTGGAGGAGGAGGATTCCTCCTCCGGATCAGCACGGGACTGCGGTGTCCGCGCTTATTAGCTCTGTTAAAGACACTTTAAATTTGGATGATGAGCCCCACCTGTCGGGTAAGCGGTCTTCCTTTGGGACCCGCAAAGCCCAAAAATCGGGTCAGGTTTTTCCTTGTCCCGCCGAACTTCACGAAACCGTGAATGAACAATGGCGTCATTTGAAACGTAAGTTTGTGGTGCCAAAGAGATTTCAGTACAGTTATCCCTTTGCGGATCCGGTGGATTCTCGCTGGACTGCAGCTCCTAAGGTGGACCACACTGTGTCCAGGTTAAATAAGGCCACTTTAATGCCGCAACTGCAGTGGCTTACATCAATCACCAAGGGGGCACCAGGAGTGCCTGGGCGTCCAAGGAAGTGGCCGAGATTCTGTCCTGGGCCGAGATGCAGGTCCTGGCGATTTCGGCAGTTCACATTCCAGGTATGGAGAACTGCCAGGCGGACTATCTGAGTCGCCAGACCCTGGACCAAGGGGAATGGTCCCTCCACCCACAGGTGTTTCAGATGCTGTGTGCGCGGTGGGAATCCCCGGACGTGGAACTGTTCGCGTCTCATCTCAACAAGGTGGCAAGGTTTGTGGCACGAACGCGCGACCCTCTGGTGGACGCGTTGGTGGTGCCTTGGAATCGGTATCGGCTGATTTATGCCTTTCCCCCCGATTCAGTTGTTGTCCAGATTCCTCCACAGGTTGGTCTCAGAACCGAGGTTGGTGATTCTGTTGGCCCCAGACTGGCCGCGTTGGTCTTGGCACGTGGACATCGTGCAACTGGTCGTCGAGCCTCTCTGTCGGCTCCCGCTAAGAGACGATCTTCTGTCTCAAGGGCCGATCTTCCATCCTGCTTTACAGTCGCTGGCTTTGACGGCGTGGCTGTTGAAAGCCAGGTCTTGAGAGACAGAGGTCTCTTGTCGGCGGTCATTCCTACCTTGCTCAAGGCCAGGAAGGCCTCCTCAGGTAAGATTTATTATCGTACCTGGAAGGCTTATTTCGCCTGGTGCGAGTTGCAGGGGTTCCATCCACGCTCCTTTTCGGTGGCGAGAGTGTTGGCTTTCCTGCAAACTGGTGTGGAGCAGCGTCTTGCGCTGACCACTATTAAGGGCCAGTTGTCTGCGCTGGCCATTTTTTCAGCGCCCTTTGGCGTCCATTTCCTTGATCCGCACCTTCATTCAAGGGGTGCGTCATCTGGCTCCCCCTAGGAGGGCACCCTTGCCTCCTTGGGACCCGAATTTGGTTCTGTCCGTTTTGCAACGTCCTCCCTTTGAGTACAGTGACGGTGCTGTCATGGAAAGTTGCCTTTCTGGTGGCGATCACATCTGCTTGCAGTGTCGGAGTTGGCAGCCCTGTCTTGCCGCTCCCCCTAACTGGTTGTTCATAGGGATAAAGTGGTCTTGCGACCTCATCAGTCCTTTCTTCCGAAAGTGGTTTCGAACCAAACCAATCTTGTCAAACCAATCTCCTTACATTCTACGAGGAGGTGAGCTGTGAGCTAGATAGGGGGAGACCAGTGGATGTGGTGTACTTGGATTTCGCTAAGGCGTTTGATACAGTTCCCCACAAGCGTTTAATTTATAAAATAAGGTCTGCAGGTATCGATAGCAGGGTTTGCTCTTGGATACGGAACTGGCTAAAAAGGCGGGTCCAAAGGGTAGTAATAAACAGCGCATACTCAGACTGGTCTGAGGTGGTAAGCGGGGTCCCCCAAGGCTCAGTCCTGGGACCAACCTTGTTCAATTTATTCATAAACAACATTGAGGTCGGGATCAGTAGTTCGATATCAGTTTTTGCAGATGACACAAAATTGGGCAGGGCAATAACTTCACAACATGAAGCAGATATCCTGCAAAATGACCTGGACAAAATAACAGAGTGGGCAACGACATGGCAAATGAGGTTTAACGTGGAGAAGTGTAAGGTTTTGCACTTGGGGACTAAAAACATAAAAACACAATACACGTTAGGAGGGGAGCCCTTGGGGGAATCAAAAATGGAGAAGGATCTGGGAGTCTTGGTTGATGATAGATTAGGAAACAGCATGCAATGTCAAGCGGCAGCTTCCAAAGCCAACAGAATATTAGCATGCATAAAGAAAGGGATGCATTCCAGAGATAAGACTATAATCCTTCCACTTTATAAAACTCTGGTCCGACCGCATCTGGAGTATTCCGTCCAGTTCTGGTCGCCAGTCCTCAGGAGGGATGTGTTGGAGCTGGAGAGAGTCCAGAGAAGGGCAACTAAACTAATTAGGGGATTGGAGGACCTTGACTATGAAGAGCGTCTTCAATCGCTCGATTTATTCTCCCTGGAGAAGAGACGTCTGAGGGGGGACATGATAGCAATTTATAAATATCTTAATGGGGATCCCAGCTTAGAAAAAAAGCTGTTCATTCGAAGGGATTGCATGAGGACTCGAGGGCATACAATGCGATTAGAGGAGAAGCGTTTTAACCTCAGGCAACGCGGGGGGTTCTTTACTGTTAGGGCAACAAGATTGTGGAATTCTCTACCACAAGAGGTGGTTTCTGCGGGTAGTATGGTGGCTTTCAAAAGACTCTTAGACTTACATCTCAAGGATCAGAACATTCAGGGGTATGGGAGATGATTACAGCCACACATACCTACACAGGTTGAACTAGATGGACTATTGTCTTTATTCAACCTCACCTACTATGTAACTATGTAACTATGAATTTCCTTCTCAACGAGGACATTGTCTTACCTTTGCTATGTGCGAAGCCTAAGCATACTAAGGAGTTTGCCTTGCATTCCTTGGATGTGGTACGGGCGATCAGGGTTTACCTGTCGTCTACTGAATCCTTCAGAAAGTCGGATTGTCTTTTTGTACTTCCTGAGGGACCTCGGAAGGGTAGGCTGCGTCTGCGGCAACCATTTCAAAATGGATCAGGCAGACGATTGTGCAGGCCTATTCAATTAGGGATCCGGTTCCTCCTTTCCCTGTGACGGCGCACCCGACCAGAGCGATTAGTGCCTCTTGCGCTTTCCGCCATTTGGCGTCGGTGACTCAGGTGTGCAAAGCGGCGACCTTGTCGTTTGTGCATACCTTTACCAAATTTTACAAACTTGATGTCTTGGCATCAGCGGATGCCTCTTTTGGCTGCAAAGTTTTGAGTGCGGCAGTGCCTTAGGGGAGACGGGGTAGTTTTGGCCTGTCTCCTCCTGTTTTATTTGTTTTCCTGGGTTTTCGCTCCTGTTGAGCTTTCTTGTTGCCCAGTGTTAACCTTTCTGGTTCAGACAAGGTTCTTTTCTCTGACCTGGGTGCTGCGTTGCCTTTTTGACGGTTATGTTTTCCCACCCCTCACATCTACACTGCTTTGGGACGTACCAGACGTGCAGATTGTATGAGTGGGCGGCGACTGTCAGAGGACGTAAGAGAAAATAGAATTTTTATAGGAACTTAACGTAAAATTCTTTTCTCTGAGTCCTCTGACAGTCGCCACCCCCCGCCCCTCTTTTTGGGGTTAGTGGATCTCTATACTGCTTGCTACCAAACTGATTTGGGAATGAAGCTTGCTGGGGGTATTTACCATAGGGGCAGCCTATGAATAAAGAATATAAAGAATTTTACTGTAAGTTCTTACAAAAATTCTATTTTATGCATGGGGTTCCCCTCAAAATCCATACCAGACCTGAAGGGCCTGGTATGGAACCTGGGGGGAAGGGACCCCCTACGCCGTTTTTTTTTTTTTTTTGTTTTTTTCTTTCATTTTTGGCGTGGAGTCCTCAAGATCCTCAGCACAATTCGCACCATAAGTCATCATGATGCGACTTCTGTTCAAATCAATGGGCTCCCATAGGGCAACATTTAGCAGCGTCAGACATTTTTACAGCTGTAACGCCGGTCCTCAGAATGCATTTTTTTTTTTTTTTTTGCAACTTTAAAACGCCTATGCCGATTACAGCTTCAAAACTTCTGTGTGTGCATGAGGCCATAAAATAACATTAAGCTGCAAAAAAAAGGTCTGACACTCCTGAAAGCAGCTGCAAATATGCCCTGTGTGCATGAGGCCTTACAATTGCTGGGTTGGCGTTACAGCCGATTCTGGCCATTCCTCTGGTAACGCAAATTCTAACTGAGTGGGCTAAAATGCCATGTTCGGGGGGGGGGTGAACAGATTCCCACTGCCTTTGTTGAGTTGGTGGACCAGTTGATCCAGGGGCTGCAATTTGTCTGCGATGCCTCTCTGAATGCTGCTCCTTTTCTTTCTAAGCTCTCTGTCCAAACCTCCAAATAAGCTTTAACTTATTAGCCCTTTTCAGGCAATCGCCTGTTTGGGGCTAACCTGGAGGACATCATTAAGTGTCTCACGAGGGGAAAGTACTTTTCTTCAGCAGTCTTGGAAAAGGAAGGAGCCTCGTAGTAGATGAGGCACTTCTTTTTCGGCACACAAAAGGCTTTATCGTCCGTCAGGGGCCACTGACAAGGGTTCCAAACCTTTCAAGTCCTCCTCGGGAGGTTTCAAGCGTCCCTGGTCCGGCAATTTGAGAGCATGTTTCTCTAGACCCCGCGGACAAGGCCCCTTCAGCAATAAGGTGTGCCCTCAACTCATGCCTGGGGTGGGGTGATGTCTTTTCTGGTTTTCGGGCCTGTGGACCTTTTTGGTGATTGACAAATGGGCCCACAAAGTAATTCTGTCCGGTTACAAGATAGTTTCGTTCTCGCCCTTGAGAAAGGTTCTTTCCCTCCAATGTGCATCTGTCCTCAGACCAGCTGAATGCTCTCTTCGGGGTGGTGCAGGACCTGTTGCTTCAGGGAATGATTGTCCCTGTTCCGGTATCAGAACAGTTTCAAGGTTTTTATTCAAACATGTTTACAGTCCCAAAAAAGGAGGGCAAGGTTCGTCCGATTGTTGACCTCAGGCCCTGAACTTTTTTGTGCAGGTACAAAAATTCAAAATGGAGTCCATTGGAACAGTGGTGGCATCCCTACATCAGGGGGATTTCTTACGCAATCAAAGATGTTTACTTGCACATTCCAATATTTACCCAACACCAGCGTTTCCTTCGCTTTGCTGTGGGAGAGGAGCACTATCAGTTCTTGGCTTTACCCTTTGGTCTCGCCTCGATTCCTCGGGTCTTCATGAAGATGTTGGCCCCAGTCTTGGTGTTGCTACGTCAGCAGCGGATTGCTGTGCTGGGCTGCTTGGACGACCTCCTCTTAGAAGCAGATTTCTCGTCTGCATTGACTGACAATGTGGAGATCAATATCCAGACCTTGAAGGAGTTTGGTTGGCTTTTAAACGACCAGAAGTCTGTCCTGATCCCATCCAGGAAATTGGGGGACCTGGGTCTGACTCTGGATTCAGCTCTGGCCAGAGTGTTTCCTTTCTCTGGACAAACTCCAGAAGTTGCGTTCTGCCATTCATCTGTTGCTGCCCCACAGGTGGTCCTCCCTCCAGACTTGCATGCGAGTGCTGGGCCTGATGGTGTCTAGCTTTGAGGCGGTCCCATTTGCACAGTTCCATACGAGGTTCCTGCAGAGGGAGATCTTGGTAAAATGGGACAAGTGTCCAAAGTCTCTGGACAATCAGATTTGTCTGAGCCGGGAAACCAGTGGTTCCCTGGTCTGGTGGCTTCACTCTGACCGCTCGGCAGGGCAAATCTTCTCTCCCCTTGTATTAGACAGTGGTCACTGTTGGCAATAATTCAGACTCGCATGGCCCTAGGCATCAAAGTTCCTTCAGATATCTGGGAGCACTCAATGAGACTCAGAGGCGGCAGGTACAATGTAACAGAATGCTGGGTTCATTCTGACAGTAAAGAACGTTTTATAGAAAAAGTAAAAGGGGAATTCCCTTTCTAGTAGATTATACATAGAATTGATACACGAATAGCAGTTTACCATTACGTGCTTCAAGTCACGTACTTACATATGAGCTAATTATAATAAGGCATAGTTATAATTGCCTTTATAAGGGTTAAGTTAAGGCATAATAATTTACTTCAAACAGACTTGTTATAATAGTCAGTTTGACCACAAAGCATAACATCTTGGAAGCTTTAAAGGACATTTACTTAGATAGGCTTTTTAATTAAGCTGAGTCTAGGGTTTTAGTAACAAAATGGAGTTTGAAAGAACACAATGGAGGATAAATATTCCTTCAGTCACAACAGATCCCAGCTTGTCCTGGTGGGGAGGTGTCCTGGGGCTGAGCTCAGCTCAGGGTTGTTGGACACTGGAAGACTCCAAGCTATCGGTCAATGTCTTGGAACTTCTGGCGAACAGACTTTGCCTTGATCACTGGATGGATCAGCTTTGGGAGCTCCCAGTACGGATCCATTCGGACAATATCACGGCAGTCGCTTATGTCAATCACCTGGGCAGAACAGAAAGTGTGTTGGCAGGTCTGGAGGTCTCGGCATTCTCCAGAGGGCAGAACGCTTCCTTCTGTCCCTCTCCTCCATGCACATTCCAGGTTTGGAAAATTGGCAGGCGGACTATCTCAATTGGCAGGTGTTGGACCAAGGGGAATGATCCTCTCATCTGGACGTGGTTTCATCTGATACTTCTGCAGGTGTGGCAAGGTCACCAGATCCTCTGGCAGACACCACAGACGCGGTGGTGGCCCTGTGGGGCCAGTATCGTCCTATTTCTGCCTTCCCCACTCTCAAGCTTCTTCTGCAGCTTCTGTGCAGGATCGCGGCCGAAGTGATTTTGGTGGGCCCCCGACTGGCCTAGCCAGTCATGGTACACCGACCTAGTGCGAATGGTCGCCGACATCCCTAGGAGGCTACCTCTCGGGGGGACTTGCTGTCCCAAGGCTGATCTTCCATCCTGCTTTACAATCAATGGCTTTGATGACCTGGCTGTTTAAAGCCAGGTGCTGAAGGATAGAGGTGATTCCGACTATGCTGAAGGCTGGGAAGACTACCTCTAGAAAGATTTACCATCATACGCGGAAAGCTTACATTTCGTGGTGCGTGTTGTTCGGTGTTCACCCTCATTCTTTTTTGTGCGCTTGGATTTTGACCTTCCTTCAACTATGTGTTGGGCAGAAGTTGGCCTTGAGTACCATCATGTGTACCTTGATAGTCTTCTTTCAGCGACTCATTGCAAAGCATTCCTTTGTGGGTACTTTCATTCAAGGGGCTCGACACCCGACTCCACCAATGCGGTCTCCTCTACTGCCATGGGATTTGAACTTGGTGCTCTGTTCTCCAGAAGCCTCCCTTTGAGAATATTTGAGAAATCCCCCTGCTTACGTTGTCACAGAAGGTGGCTTTTTTGGTGGCTATCACCTCTACACGTAGGTTGTCGGAACTGGGGGATCCTGTCGTACCCCCATTTGGTTGTCCACAAAGATAAGGTGGTTCTTTGTCCACGTCCGTTGTTCCTACCTAAGGTTGTTTCTGACTTCCATTTGAATAAAGACATTGTGTTCCCCTCCTTGTGACCCAGGCCCGCTCATCCTAAAGAATTTGTATTGCATGCCCTGGATGTGGTTCGGGCGATTTGGGTGTATCTGGCTGCCACAGGATGTTTTTTGAGGTCATATTCCCTTTTTGTGATCATAGATGGGCCAAGAAAAGGGCAGTCTGCTTCTTCTGCTAACATTTCCAGGTGGATCAGACAGACGGTGATTCAGGCCTATTCTATCAAGGATTGCGGTCCTCCTTTCTTTGTAAAGGTGGCCACCTTGTCGTCGGTGCACACTTTCACAAAGTTCTACAAAGTGGATGTTTCAGAGGCTTCGGGTCCCTCAGGGTCGCAACCTTCCATTGGTGAACTGACTGCGTTCCTGTGCCGGGTGAAGGTGGCTTTTCAGTGGCGGGCTAGCAAAAAGTGCCCCCTGCCTTCCCCTGCCTCATCTGTCTCCTCCAATCCTAAATCTGATTTTGCCACTGTGGACGTGGCCCACCCTGCGGGGTCTGCGGCCACACTCCCAGACTTATTGGACAGTGAGGATGATTCTTCCACACCTGTAGCTACGCACAAGAAGGCGCTGGTGGACACACTGATTGCGTGAAACTTTAAAAATGGAGGATGAAGCTGCGGCAGAGGTGGCTGTCCCCTTTGGCATTTACAAGCTGTCTCGCTTGGCAAAAGGGTTTCCTTATCCCTCCTATTTTGACAGATTTGTCATAAGAGAGTGGGAGCGAACAAAACATCCCTTTGTGGTTCCTAAACACTTAACGGTGAGATACCCCTTTGGGAAGTCCCTTCTTTAAAAGTGAACTTTTCCACTGGTGGTGGACCCCTCAGCTTCCAGGTTGAATAAGGCAACCATAATTCCGGTTGAAGACTCGCCATATCCTTTAAGGATATGGCTGACCGAAAAAGCAGAGGTTGTGGCCCGTAATATGTTCACTGTTGTTAGTTCAGCACTTAGGCCAGTCTTCACCATTGCCCTGGTGTCGCAAACTCTGCCTGAGTGAGCTTAACTTTTGCGCCATGACCTAGAGGGGGAGCAGCTCCCCCCTGCCTTTGCTGAACTGGCGGACTAGTTGGTCCATGGGCTGCAGTTTATCTGTAATGCCTCTTTGGATGTGGCTCCCCTGATCTCCAGGCTATCTGTTTCAGCAGTGGTACTTAGGCATGTATTGTGGCTTAAGTGTTGGTCTGCGGACCAGACCTCTATAAAAAAGCTCTGACTGATTTACCCTTTCAGGGCGATCGCCTGTTTGGTACCACCCTGGATAACATCATTAAGAGTCCCACAGGGGAGAAGCGTACTTTTCCTCCACAGACTGGGAAGGGTAAGGAACCTTGTCGTAGACGTGACCTGTCTTTCTCAGGTCACAGGAAGTTTTTTCGTCCCTCAGGGTCCACTGACAAGGGTTCCAAACCTTTCAAGTCCTCCTCAGGAGGTTTCAAGCGTCCCTGGTCTGGTAAGCAGAGAGCAAGATTCTCTAGACCCTCGGACAAGGCTCCTTCAGTATGAAGGTGCGCACTCACATGTGCCTTGGGTGGAGGGACATCTTTGCTTCTTTGCTAGTTTCCGGGCCCATGTACCTCCTTGGTACACGACAAATGGGTCCACGAAGTGATACAGTCTGGCTACAAGATTGAGTTCCGTTCTTACGCTCTAGAAATGTTCTTTCCTTCCAATGTATGTCTTTCCCTAGGCTGATTGCAAGCTCTCTTTACAAGACCTGCTGCTTCAGGGTGTGATGGTTCCAGGTCCGGAACAGTTTCAGGGTTTTTATTCAAACCTTTTCACAGTCCCAAAGAAAGAGGGCAAGGTTTGTCTGATTCTGGACCTCAAGGCCCTGAACTGTTTTGTGCGGGTGCAGAAGTTCAGAATGAAGTCTATTTGCATGTTGGTGGCATCCCTACATCAGGGGGATTTTCTTGCCTCTATCGACATGAAAGATGCTTACTTGCACATTCCAATATGTGCCCAGCATCAGTGCTTCCTCCATTTTGCTGTAGGAGGAGAGGAGCTTTATCAGTTTGTGGCGTTACCATTTGGTCTTGCCTCCGCTCCCTGGGTCTTCATGAAAGTGTTGGCCTTAGTTCTGGTGTTGCTACGTCAGCAGGGAATTGCATTACTGGGCTATCTGGACAACCTCCTCTTGTGAGCTGAGTCCTCAGCTGCTCTGATTGATGACGTGGAGATCACTATACTGACAATGAGGGAGTTCTGTTGGCTTCTGAATTACCTGAAATCTGCTCTACTTCCATCCAAAAAAATTGGTTTATCTGGGTCTGACTCTGGATTCAGCCCTAGCCAGAGTATTCCTTCATCTGGACAAACTCCAGAAGTTGCATACTGTGATTCTCCTGCTGTCCAGCAGATGGTCATCTGTCCAGACTTGCATGCGGGTGCTGGGCCTGATGGTATCTTCCTTCGAGGCAGTTCAGTTTGCACAGTTCCATACGAGGTCCCTGCAAAGGGAGTTTTTGGTCAAATATGACAAGTGTCCGAAGTCTCTGGACGATCCGATCCAACTGACCCGGTAAAGCAAAGGGTCTCTGGTCTGGTGGCTTCACTCTCCGGCTTTTCAACAGGGCAAATCTTTTCTCCCCTTTTATTGGACTATGGTCACCATGGATACCATTCTGTCCAGGTGGAGAGGTGTCCTGGGTCTGAGCCAGACTGCCGATCAATGTCTTGGAACTCAGGGCAATCAGGCTGTGCCTGGATAACTGGACAAATCGACTTTGAGGGCTCACAGTGCGTATTCTGTCAGACAATACCACAGCGGTGGCTTATGTCAATCACCAGGGTGGAACAAAAAGTGTATTGGCAGCCCTGGAGGTAGCCGACATTCTCCGGTGGGCAGAAAGCTTCGTTCTCTGGCCTGTTTGATCAGGGATCGGGTTCCTCCGTTCCCTGTCATGGCGCACTCTACTCGGGCGCTTAGTGCTTCTTGGGCCTTCCGTCATCAGGCGTCAACGGTGCAATTTTGCAAGGCGGCCACTTGGTCGTCTGTGCACACTTTCACTAAATTCTACAAAGTGGATGTGTTGGCATCTGCGGATGCTTCCTTTGTCCGCAAAGTTTTGCAGGCTGCTGTTTAGAGGATCTGTTTTATCATTGGGGGTGTATTGTTCAGATTGGGCTCCAGTTATTTTTTTTGTTGAGCTCCTGTTACATGGTTGGCTATTGTTTGGCCTTGGGATTTTTTTTGTTGTCCCACCCCTCATATTTGGCACTGCTTTGGGACGTCCCAATGGTTCAAAAATCCTCAAGAGCTGTGTCTGTCAATGAATGAAAGAGAAAATTGGGTTTTTGACTTACGGTAAAATCTATTTCTCTGCGTTCATTGACAGACGCAGCACCCACCCATCTTTGGAGTTATAATACTTCTGACACTGCTTGTTACAAAACTGAGGACCTATAGCAGAGAGGGGGAGTATACCACCGGGGACTGCCTATAGGTGTAGTCGAGCTCCTTTTTCTGCCTGGTGTCTTACTCCTGTTCGAGAATCCTGGAGACCTGTGTCTGTCAACGAACGCAGAGAAATGGATTTTACAGTAGGTCAAAACATTTTTTTTTATGAACTGTAAATTTATGGGTAGTTGGCATCCCTGCTACACTAATCAGTAGGAAATGTTTCCCTGTTCGAGTCTGGCTACAATATATTGAAGGTACTGTAGTGCAGTGTCAAGTCCTGATTTCTAAGCCTGAGTACTCTGCCAAAGTTTTTCTCTACCATCTCCTACAGGAGCCTGTAAAGCATTGCACCCGTGATCAGTAGTTCATTCAGAACTTTAAAGCCATCTGCTATGGTGGAAGCTGATACTTGTGAATCACTCATTCACAGGAAAATAAATTAATAGCATGGCTGTGTGGACCGAGTCCCAAACCTTTGCAAAAGTGAGAAGGGAAAGAACCCCTGCCCGCTGTCACACATGGGGGGGGGGGGGGGCAGTTAGGACCTGGAACAATGTTATGGGTGGAACATGCTTCAAAGGTGAGCTTTCCTTTATTTGGCAAAGACTGGACATGCCCAGAAAATCTTTTAACGTCCCATAAAGTTTTCTGGTCCTTTTACCTATATGTGGAGGGGTTTAAGTGGTCTTACCCCACAGAGACTATAGACCCTCCTGTGCCTTGCTTTAACAAAGCCTCAACTATTCTGAGGGAAGATGTTCCCTCTTTTAAAAACAACATAAAAGAAATTAAAGCATTTCTTCTGTTCCAAGTATTCACTGGTGGGATCTGTTTTGAAACAGTTTTTGTGTAGATTTGGAAGCCTCTTGTCTCGGAGGTGTAGGAGGTGGTTACTCAGAGATACAAAATTGAATTCTGTTTCATCCCTCTCCTCCTTTCTCTGCTTTTCAAATTTCAGTTCAGCAGCTCTGTTACCTGAGTCTGTCCACTCTTAAAATCTGCCTGGGAGTTCTGGGACTGATAATTACATAGTTCAGTTAAAAAAAAAATGAATAAACAACCTGCAAATGCAGAGTTCTAAACTCAGTTGATTCAAAGGCAGGTAAAAAAAAAATCCTATAAAACATGGTCCAGTTTGTTTCAACTAGGGTGAAAAGTTCCTTCTTGATTCCCCTGTTTGGATACTTTAACGGTCTACAATATTTCATCAACAAATTACAGTGATGGTTCTTTTTTCTAGTTCCTTATGATAAGTTTACATTCTTGAGGTGAAGGAAGATTCTGTCACCGTAACACACACAGTCCTTGTCGCTGGACAGACAGATGTCCTTAAAATCTAAGGCCACAATGTCTGTTGACTACAGGCAGAATTTATCTTCTCCCGTGGTGCAAATTTGATCACTTGATTGTTCTCTCTGGCCTTCAGGTTCTGATTCAGTTGAACATCTTTTTGTAAATATTCAGGGAGGAACATAAAGGATAGCAGTAGCCAGGTTGCATTCATTCTGACCTGGATGAAACCTCAAGTTTCTGTTTGCAGTGTACATTTTACACTGTACTTCAGCTCAGAGTTTTTGTGGGTCCTGCTCTGTATGCAGTGCATCCCTTGAATGCTGGGACCAAGAGAGTCAGGGGTATTAGTACTTCTCTCCTACAGGCTAAAAAGCCTGTAAATGCTTGGAAATCTTCCATCTCTGATGTGTGGAGTCTCAGGGATACAAACTAGAGTTTTATTTTACTACACGTTTCCCAGCATCTATTTGGCATGTTTCTCCATAAAGCAATTTCTCTTTCCTACAGATAATTTTAAATACCAGTAATAGACTGATCTGCGCCTTTTCCTTCCAGAGATACCTGGCATTTCACATTCTCATCAAAAATCTTGAAAGGAGAACACAGGCGCCACTCTAAGTGCAGTATATGGAGATTTATTAGGGTAAACCAAATGAAGGGTACTCGCAAAGGTAAATGGAAAAGAAGCATCATTGTACATGCAGGCAATTGCTCCCGGTATCCTGATCAGGATGTCTCAAGCGGTCTCTTGGCAAAAGGCTGTAGCCAGTGGAAAACGGCACTTCCTGATCTCGGGGACACACCACTGCCGTCCTGTCGTCACTTCCGGGAAGGGTGATTGAGTAATGGCGCCGGCGACGCGTTATCGGAGCATGAGCTTCTTCTTCAGGCCGATGATTCGCCATTTTGGATATGGGATTAAATAGAATGAGACCGGACCAGCTAGGTCCTAAAGTTCACCACATCTGCCAAATCGGCAAGACGGCTACAGCATAATTGGTATGATACAAGTCATAGAAATGAGAGAGTGACTTAACACAGTGGTCCTCAGGGCCCACTAACAGGCCAGGCTTGCAAGATAACTGAAATCCATCTCAGGTGATATAATTTGCTGCTCAGTGATTGCAGTACTCTAGTCTGCATCTCCACAAGGTAATACTTAAAATCTGGCCTGTTAGTGGGCCCTGAGGACCGGAGTTGAGGACCACTGACTTAACATATTGCTGACAATGTACATTAACAAACTAATTCAAGCGATGGTCGAGAAATGAAAAATAAAGAAAAAATGAATAAAGAAAATGGGCAAATTAAATTGAAATAAATAATAAAATATAAAATAAAAAAAAAAAAAAAATATATATATATATATATATATATATATATATATATATATATGAAAAAATTAAATTAAAAAAAAATATATAAAAATATATGGAATACATATAATGAATCCATATGTATATATGTTGTAGGCATACAGATCTGTAGTAATATAAGGTATCAATGAATGAAATAAAATATGTAAAAATATTGAGGTGTCACAGAAAATATTAAAATATTTATATATATATAAACACAAAGAAGGTAATCATATATAAATATTCAAGTTATACTAAATATTTTCAAATGTATAAATCACTATTATGTAAAAAAATTAAAAAGTTATTAAAAGATTGTAAAATTATTATTGGGTATATGAATCAATAAAAAACTGAATCAAAAAGAGAACCTTATTCAAAAGAAATTAAACCTTATTCAAAAGAAATTAAATGAGAGAGTTGGTTTCAATTTCCTCATTTAAACCGCCCGACACTAAAGTATCTACACTGTAGATCCAGTAGGCCTCCCTTTGGCATAGCCGTTTAAAACGTTCTGCTGGCGTGAAAGTGGCTGGTATGGACTCTATAATCCACACCCTGAGACCAAGAGATGATTTGTCATGATGCAACAAGAAGTGGTGTGGAACGCTGTGTTTATCCTCGCCTGCTTCTACAAATCTATGATGCTCACCGAATCTCTTCCTCAGGGTGCGGATTGTTGAAAAAAATAGGTGCGCTAAACAAGAGTGCTAAAATGAATTACCAAATTGGCACATATATACACAATAAATAATCAAATCACATAAATTGTGTAAAAAAACAATAAACCAAAGGTGAACGTGATCCATTTGAGAAAATGGGAAACCCAAAAAGGTGCAAAAACCAATATAAGTCCACAAAGTCCAATATGATATGATCTTCACCAAATGTGTATTGTGAAAGAATGTGAGAAATCAACTTCAAGTGATGTTTCCAGTGATATAAACAGTGATTCCCACCACCGACAGGCTTTCGTCCTTACCAGAATAAATAAGGTAAGGTGCAGAATAAAACTCAAAGTAGCCGGTTGGAAGGGAGGAAAACTTCCACTGTAATTCCACCCTGTGAGATGACGCAAATTGGCCTCTTACCAGATGGTATATATCAAAGGCACAGGAAAAATCTCCTAAGTGGATGTCCCTTCTGCTAGTCTGATATCGGTAGTCCCCTCCGCTGACCACGTATGTCCGCTGTCTTATTTAAACTCCCCAGGATGGCATATGAGGAACAAGGAATAAGGAGCAGACGATAGTGTAATACCCCCGAGATATTTATTAAAAACAAGGTAATGCACTTACATGTGGTGTGCGGGGAAACAGCAAGAGTATCCAGTAATCCGCCTATGCCCGGCTGCAGATCGGGCAATAGGTGACGTACGTGGCGGCGCGACACCCAGTCCAGTCTGTGCTTCAAATGCCTTCCTTTGAGCCAATTGGGGATATTATTTTGCCTCCCCTATAACCCTACCCCATTCCATGACTCCTCAGTTTTTTGCTAGTGTCTGTAGGTGATGGCCCTCTTCTCCAGATTCACTAGTTTATTTTTTGTTATTTTATCTTCAACTCTTCGTTTAACCCTTGCTATTTTCTGAACAAACAGACAAGCAGTAGTGTGGTCACAAGGCGTTCACCACTTACTCCGTACTTCGTTGTGCATCCATTAACAGTCTGTGTGCAAAATATTAGTCCCATTAGTAACAGTCTGTATGCAAAATATTAGTCCCAGGAATAGTCCCAAGATAATCCAAAAACTTCTGCAGCTCCTGCTTCATTCTGGGATGAATCTACACACGTAGGAAAAGACTCACTAGGGTGCTGGAGTCAATAAAGTCCAGGCTGGAATTCATGCTTTGAGATGTGAGTGAGCTTTGAATAAATGTTGGTTATACTTCACTAACTCCAATACCCTGGTGTGTCTTCTCACTATCTTCTGAAGCTTGTGTAGAAACCGTACATCTAGGTCGGTGCAACCTTGAAATAGACTTGGACCCCATGCAGTGGGAATTGGCCTGTAATGTTAGTTTGGACACTGGATCCTGTATGCAGCACTTAACTTGGTACTTGGTGCAATAAGTTGAGTTAGCCACAGGGCCATACAGGTCCAGAGTCGTGGTTCAACACTATGGAACCCAGTCCCTGCAGACTCCTTTTGGTTTATGCCCCTGTGATTGGCAAAGCCTGGACTTTATATACAGTCCAGCATCATGAATAGGTAGGACAAGGTCACCCAGTGTCTGACTGTTACTGTGCAAAATGGGGCTATGTATTCACTTAACAGGAAAGTATTCACTTAACAGTGTAAACCTTTACAACTTGGCACTAAAGCTCAACCAGTTAGAGCTCAGGCTCATGTGGATGATCAGGTGTTACATCCCTCCACTAGTCACATTCTTTAACGCCACTACCACCGTGAGCCCTTAGAAGATACTCAGGCATTTCTGCCCGCCCTCTCCTTAGGATGGTCTACACCTGGGTATACCCCCCCCCCCCTCTGGAAACGCATACTCTACTCCATGAGTATTCCACACACAAGGGAATACCCATACTTGTAGCAGAAACCAGGCAAAAGGTAACCAATTTTAAGCAGGCAAACATTTGGTCTGCCAAAGGCCCTCAGAACACTCAAACACAGAGTGCCGATGCCTCCCTTGCACTGGAGCAGGACATGTTTAACACCGGCTTCAGCATTTATAGCTCCGTTTCAAGCATGCAACATGCGGCCTACTTGACAGAACCAAAATTCTGTTTTCAGTGTATACAGAACTAAGGATCCTCTAGCTCTGGCTTTGCATGCTCCAGTTATTGCCTGCTTTTATTTCAGGCTAATGTATGCCTTCCTCCACTGAGCATTCTAACCCCTCTGCTCCACAAAATGGAACAAGAGAGGAAGACTGTTATTCTCCTAGCAACAAATTTGCCCAGAAGAACCTGGTACAAACTCTGGCAGAAAGTATAAAAATCACCACTGTTGGAAAATGTTCATTCAGTTGCTTAATTGTGTAGAAAAAAAACTAATCGGGCAAGCCTCAGAACTATTTTCATTTAACATTCCAACCTTCTGGCTTAACCACTTTACCACTGGTCACTGTGCTGCTACTGCAGCAAAGTGGCTCGTTAAGGTCTGGCGACGTAGACCTACGTCACCAGACGCTCCCCTCCCTCGGCGGCGCCGGAGGCTCGCTCCCGCTGTATTCAGACACAGTGGGAGTCGGGCCAGGGGAGGAGAGGCGGTGATCACCGCCGCTATTCCCCGATCGTCGGGGATCGAGTGAGGAAATCTGCCCGCTTGTGTAAACAAAGCGGGCGGATCTCCTCTGTGACACAGTGACAGATTACAGGATTCAGCATAGCTGAACCTGCGATCTGTGTCTGTCACACAATCGCCTCCCCCCCCACACGTCAGTAAGCATGATGCATACATTTAACCCCTTGATCACCAATAAAGTTAACCCCCTTCCCTCCCAGTGTCATTATTACAGTAACAGTGCATATTTAAAACACTGATTACTGTAGTAATGTCACTGGTACCCCCAAAAGTGTCAAAAATCAGTCAGGGGTCCGATCTGTCCGCCACAATGTCGCAGTCCCGCAAAAAAATCGCAGATCGTTGCCATTACTAGTAAAAAAGAAAAAACAATAAAAATGACAAATCTTTCCTGTAGTTAGTAAACGCAATAACTTTTGCGCAAACCAATCAAAATACGCTTATTATGATTTTTTTTTTTACCAAAAATATGTAGCAGAAAACAAATTGGCCTAAAATGTTAAAACATGTTGATTTTGGGAATGTTATATATCAGAATGTAAAAAATAGTTTTTTTTTTTCCAAAATTGTCGCTCTTTTTTTCAAAAATTAAAAATCGCACAGGTGATCAAATACCACCGAAAAAAGCTCTATTTGTGGGGGAGAAAAGCACATAAATTTAATTTGGGTACAGCGTCGCACGACCGCGCAATTGTCCATTAAAGTAACGCAGTGCCGAATCTCAAAATCTAGCCTGGTCAGGAATGGGGTAAAATCTAAAAATACGCTTCTTTGAGAATTTTTTTGTCAGACATGTAGCTAAATACATTTTGGCCTAAATATATGACAAAAATTGAATATATTGGATATTTTTTAACTGTCAAAGTAGAAAATGTCAATTTTTTCGCAAATTTTCGCTTTTTTTTAATAATATGGCAAAAAATGAAAAGTGCAGAGGTGATCAAATACCACCAAAATAAAGCTCTGTTTGTGGGGAAAAAAGAGGACGTAACTTTCGTTTGGGTATGGCGTTGCATGACCGGGCAATTGTCAGTTAAATTCGTGCAGTGCCAAGTTTGCAAAAAGTGGCCTGGACGTTAGGCAGGAAAATCCTCCGGGGATAAAGTGGTTAAAGTAACACTTAAAAAAAAAAAAAAAAACTGTAGTCAATTGCACTTGATTTGGCTGATCAAGCAGAGGGAAAAGATACGGAATCACTTAATTCTGAGAAAAAATATTATGGAATCACTTTACAAACGTGTCAGATTACATCAGCTAATTAGTCCACAGTTAGAGTGCTAGCCCACCTTGGTGAGCTGTTGCACCAACCTGATTGACATGAATCATGGCTCCAACACAAGAGATGTCAGTTGAAACAAAGGAGAGAATTATAAGACTTCTTCAAGAAGGTAAATCATCACAGAATGCAAAAGATGTTGGTTGTTCCCAATCAGTTGTGTTTAAATCTGGACCAGGTACAAATCAAATGGGAAGGTTGTTAAAGGGAAGCATACTGGTAGACCAAGGAAGACACCAAAGAGTCAAGATAGAAAACTGAAAGCAATATGCCTTGAAAATGCACAACAAAACAAATGAGGAACAAATGGTCAGAAACTGGAGTCAATATCTGTGACTGAACTGTAAGACCTCCCCTAAAGAAAATGGAATTTACATACAGAAAAGCCAAACGAAAACCATCATTACCACCTAAACTGAAAAAAATCAAGGTTACAGTGGGCTAAAGAAAAGCAACCATGGACTGTGGATGACTGGATGAAAGTGATATTCAGTGATGAATCCCGAATCTGCATTGGGCAGGGTGATTATGCTGGAACTTTGCTTTGGTGCCGTTCCAATGAAATGTATGAAGAAAACATGCACATTTCCACAATCATTGATGATATGGGGTTCCATGTCAGATAAAGGTATGGGGGAGATGACATTCATTAAAGCAGAGATCTCCCTGGCACTTGCATCACTAGTGTTGGCACCCCGGCTTTGACAGTTTGCGGCTTCACAGCTGGAAGCGCACTGTGTTTGCGCGAGTCATGCTGCACGTCCTGAATAAGCGGGCAATTTTCTGGGACCTGTGTCGTGTCCCAGAATATTGCACAGGGAGGGAGGGGGAGAGGAGAACTTCCGCTTGAGCAGCTTAGGCAGCGTGAGCAAAAGTGGGAGCGGGTACCTGTCAAAACTAGGTACCCCCCCCCCCAAGAAAATGACATGCCAAATGTGGCATGTTAGGAGTGTTTAAAGTGGAACTTCTACTTTTGGATGGAACCCCGCTTTAAATCTTCAATAGATACACAAGTTTATATTGAGATTTTGGACATTTTTCTTCCATCAATTGAAAGGATGTTTGGTGGTGATGCCATTTTTCAGGATGATAATGCATCTTGCCGTAGGGCAAAAGCCGTGAAAACTTTCCTTCAAGAAAGACATATAATGTCAATGGCATGGCCTCCAAATAGTCTGGACCTCAATACAATTAAAAATCCAATATGGAAGTTAAATAAAATGGTCCATTGTACTTGTGTACAATAATGCAATGATAATATACAGGTCCTTCTCAAAAAATTAGCATATTGTGATAAAGTTCATTATTTTCTGTAATGTACTGATAAACATTAGACTTTCATATATTTTAGATCCATTACACACAACTGAAGTAGTGCAAGCCTTTTATGGTTTTAATATTGATGATTTTGGCATACAGCTCATGAAAAACCAAAATTCCTATCTCAAAAAATTAGCATATTTCATCCGACCAATAAAAAAAAGTTTTTTTAATACAAAAAAAGTCAACCTTCAAATAATTATGTTCAGTTATGCACTCAATACTTGGTCGGGAATCCTTTTGCAGAAATGACTGCTTCAATGCGGCGTGGTATGGAGGCAATCAGCCTGTGGCACTGCTGAGGTGTTATGGAGGCCCAGGATGCTTCGATAGCAGCCTTGAGCTCATCCAGAGTGTTGGGTCTTGCGTCTCTCAACTTTCTCTTCACAACATCCCACAGATTCTCTATGGGGTTCAGGTCAGGAGAGTTGGCAGGCCAATTGAGCACAGTAATACCATGGTCAGTAAACCATTTACCAGTGGTTTTGGCACTGTGAGCAGGTGCCAGGTCATGCTGAAAAATGAAATCTTCGTCTCCATAAAGCTTTTCAGCAGATGGAAACATGAAGTGCTCCAAAATCTCCTGATAGCTAGCTGCATTGACCCTGCCCTTGATTAAACACAGTGGACCAACACCAGCAGCTGACATGGCACCCCAGACCATTACTGACTGTGGGTACTTGACACTGGACTTCAGGCATTTTGGCATTTCCCTCTCCCCAGTCTTCCTCCAGACACTGGCACCTTGATTTCCGAATGACATTCAAAATTTGCTTTCATCCGAAAAAAGTCCTTTGGACCACTGAGCAACAGTCCAGTGCTGCTTCTCTGTAGCCCAGGTCAGGCGCTTCTGCCGCTGTTTCTGGTTCAAAAGTGGCTTGACCTGGGGAATGCGGCACCTGTAGCCCATTTCTTGCACACGCCTGTACACGGTGGCTCTAGATGTTTCTACTCCAGACTCAGTCCACTGCTTCCGCAGGTCCCCCAAGGTCTGGAATCCGTCCTTCTTCACAATCTTCCTCAGGGTCCGGTCACCTCTTCTCGTTGTGCAGCGTTTTCTGCCACACTTTTTCCTTCCCACAGACTTCCCACTGAGGTGCCTTGATACAGTACTCTGGGAACAGCCTATTCGTTCAGAAATTTCTTTCTGTGTCTTACCCTCTTGCTTGAGGGTGTCAATGATGGCCTTCTGGACAGCAGTCAGGTCGTCAGTCTTACCCATGATTGCGGTTTTGAGTAATGAACCAGGCTGGGAGTTTTTAAATGCCTCAGGAATCTTTTTCAGGTGTTTAGAGTTAATTAGTTGATTCAGATGATTAGGTTAATAGCTCGTTTAGAGAACCGTTTCATGATATGCTAATTTTTTGAGATAGGAATTTTGGTTTTTCATGAGCTGTATGCCAAAATCATCAATATTAAAACCATAAAAGGCTTGCACTACTTCAGTTGTGTGTAATGAATCTAAAATATATGAAAGTCTGTTTATCAGTACATTACAGAAAATAATGAACTTTATCACAATATGCAAATTTTTTTAGAAGGACCTGTACATGGACCATAACAGGGCTCCAACCTGCAAAGCTGATCTAGCAACTGCAATAAAAGAAAGTTGGCGCTGGATTGATAAGGAATACTGTTTGTCAATAGTTAAATCCATGCCAAAAGTCAGAGGTGGTGCAACAAAATACTAGTGGTGTACTGTAGTGTTTTTTTCTTTTTCATGATTCCATAATATTTTCCTCAGAAATAAGTGAGTCCATATTTTTTTCATATGCTTGATTTGCAAAACAATTGACTATCATTTTCTTTGTTTATTTTGTTAACTGTTTCTTAAAGCCAGAAGGTTGAAATGTTAAATGAAAATAGTTTTGAATCATGTCTGTGATTAGTTTTTTTATTTACCATTAAACAATTGCATGAACATTTTCCAAGAGTGGTGATCCATACTTTTTGCCAGGGGTTGTAGACACACAAATGCTAACTTCATGAACATAACCCTTGGCCTCTTCCGAATAGGCCAGATCTGCCTGCTCAAGGCCCTCTTTTCTAACCTGCTTTAATGGCATGGCTGTTGAAACCCAGGCCTCAAAGCGAAACTTTACCCATAACAAACTGATTTAAAACATTCCACAAAATTAGTGTGTGTACTAAGTATGGATGCACTGATCCAATATTCGGATCGGATATCGGCCGCGATACTGACAAAATAGCTGGATCTGGGATCTGTAAAATTAGCAGATCCATGGGCCAATCCAGGGTTTCGTCGCAGCAGAACCTACGTCATTAATCAGCCTTACGTGTGTGTCGGGTATGTCGGCTGTGTGGAGATATTACGCGCTTGCCACGCCAACTAGTTCCACAGCTGTTTGCAATTTTTGCAAAGTAAATGTTTCGAGGGGAGGTGGTATAACTGCAAAGTTCAATACTACCAATTTAATCAAGCACATCAAGAACCACCATGCTAAGGAGCATGCTGAATTTCTGCAGCTCAACAAAACAAAAGGAGCGGGATATACAGCCCAGCAGCAGCAAACTTTGCAGGATGCATTTCAACGACGCAAAAGGTTTTCGATGGAAAGTATGAAAGCATCCGCAATAACACAAACTTTTGGAATTCATTGTTTTAGATGCTCAACCAATGTCAGTTGTTGAAGATGAGGGCTTCCGTCGCCTACTGGAACACTTGGAGCCGAGGTACTCTCTTCCATCACGCAAGTATTTTTCCAAGACCGCAGTGCCAGAACTGTACAAAAAAGTTTGCGTACACGTCTCAAGAGATTAAAGATATAAAGGCTATAAGCTTTACTGCAGATATATGGAGCTCTGATGTGTGTCCAATGTCGCTTTTAAGTCCACTGGTTGGACACAAGCTGTACACCGCACGGTGCAATGCTTCAAGCTAAAAACTTTCATAGTTCACACACCAGCGAAACCATTTCGGCTGCAATTAAGGCTGTACTTGACCAGTGGCACATTCCTTAGAATAAAGTGCATGTCCTACTCCAGGACAATGGAAGCAACATGAAAAAGGCCATAGACGAAATGGGGGTACAGAGCTTAGGCTGCTTTGCTTGCAGCTTGTAGTCAAAGAGGGACTACTGTCACAACCGAGTGTGAGCTATGCCATTGCAATTGGTAGACAAATTGTGAGGCATTTTAAACATTCTCAACTTGCCTATTCAAGGCTGCAAGATATCCAGCTCCAGATGCAAATGCAACCTAAACAGCTGCAACAAGACGTCAAAACAAGGTGAAATTCTACATACTTGATGATGCAGTCTTCTGGAACAGAAGCGAGTCCTCTTTGCTTACATTGCTGACCATGATGACCTGCCCAGTACACTGACCACTAACCAGTGGGCTTTGCTAGAAAAACGAGCATTGTTTTAGTACCATTTGAAGAGCTAACAAGGAAAGTAAGCTCATCGACTGCCTCCACCGCTGATGTCATTCCAGCTGTCACCGTCCTCAAACGCATCCTTGCTAAAGAAGGCAATGCAGATACTGGCTTCAAAACAATTAAAACAACCCTGCTTCAAGCTGTCAACAAACGCTTTGACACTGTGGAAGATGAACCCCTATATACACTTGCCACCCTGCTGGACCCGAGATATAAAGACAGGTAAGATGGGATTGTGTAACCTAACTAATTATTACATTAGCCCATCAAGTGTTAGAATTTCTAAATGTTTAAATTTACAGCATGGCATCTCATCAAGTACAGTAGAAGACAGTGTTATTGTGGAGAGGAAAATAAAATATCTATCATATATAGACCTAATACCGTATTTATCGGCGTATAACACGCACTTTTTTCCCCTGAAAATATAGTGCAAAGAGTGGGTGCGTGTTATACGCCGATATTTCTTTTTCTAACAGGGAGGGGCGGAGATCGGGCGGTCCGCCCCGGGTGCCACACATTGGAGGGGTGTCAGGCCGGCCGCCCCGCCTCTCCTGGTCCTGGGACAGCCCTGCCAGCGTACTCTGCATTTAAGAAAAAAAACACTGCCTGCTCTTTTTTATAGATCCTACCTACATTACAGTATATCACTGTCATTAAAAAACGGTGTCTCTAAATACCTTGTAAGCTTTGTTCGTGCTGCTGGCTGCTATCCTCCCTCCGCTCCTCCTCCTCTGAGTGTAGCTTTGGATTGGTGGAGGAGAGCGATCACATGACTGCCCATTAAACGTCAGAGGAGAGCAGTCGCTGGACCGGCCATGGAAGAACAGAGCTACGGAGGTAATTAGAGGCATTGTTTTACAATAACAGTGACACAATGTAGGAAGCATCTATGGAAAGGGGCTAGCAGTGATTTTGTTTTTACTTTAGAGTACGCGGTCAGGGCTGTCCCAGGAGATTGGGGGTCTCCTGGGAGTGCAGGGGGGCTGTAAAAGGGGCTTTGTAATAAAAGGGGGTATGAACTGTGCATGGGGGGGGGGGGGGACTGTGAAATGTATCGGGGGCTGTTTAATGAAAGGGCAGTGTACTCTTATTTTTAAATATTGAAAAAAAAAATTCCTGAAACTATCCTCTTAAAGTGAAGGTGCGTGTTATACGCATGTGCGTGTTATACGCCGATAAATACGGTAATTAATGTCATTGTCATTCATTATCTAGATTATATCTTTTTTACTCTCCACAATAACACTTCTACTGTATTTGTTTAGATGCCATGCTTTACAAAAATTTTGAAATTCTCACACTTGATGACACTAAAAAAACCTGAGGCTGATGTCTGATTAAAGTAATATATATATATATATATATATATATATATATATATATATATATATAATTTGTAGAATAATATATTATATAAAGAATGTAAGCCTATGAATGTAAATTATATAGGCTAGGCTTACATTCTTTATATAATTTATTATTATACAAATTTATATATATATATAACTTTTACTTTAATCAGCCTCAGGTTTTTCAGTGTCATCAAACGTTTCATATTTAGCCTAACCTAGGTTTTATTTCTTTTTCAGATACTTTACAGGTGCACAATCTGCAAAGCGTGCAAAAGATGCACTGACAGGGGAACTAGAGGAAGACTTGAGGAGCAGCACAGCTGGAGCATCACAGGCCGCAGAAATACAAAACAAGGACCCTCGGGTGGAATCAGCAGCAGTACCGAGCAGCTTTATGCAAGAGTTTGACCACATTGTGGAGGAGTTTGAACTAGATCCCAGTGAAGCAAGCAGTTCGAGCCCTGCAGTCCAGCTGCATGGATATTTTGCAGAGAAAACCATCGCTGCCTCAGACAACCCATACCAGTTCTGGGGAGTCAACAAATACAGATTACCTTGTCTTGCTGCCACTGCCACAAAATACCTCTGTGCTCCCTGCACTAGTGTAGAAAGTGAGAGTGTGTTCAGCACAGTTTTAAGCATTGTGGATGAGAAGAGAAATGGACTTACAGCAGAGAGAACAGAAATGCTTGTCTTCATGAGAGAGAATTTGCCATTGCTGATTAAGTGACCATTCACAAGTCATGTTGATATCATGTGTGAATCAACTTGATTACACAAAGAAATAGCATTTATAATGTAAACAGGTAGTCCAGTGTCACTGTCACATGCCACCATCAAATTGTGATGGTGGTGAGTGTAACACTGTACTACATGTTTACAATATGCTATTTGTATGTGTGATCAAGTTGATGTTCGACCAACTTTTAGTCAGGTTCAGGCTGCTATGTTGTTGCTGCTATGTTGTATTGCCCCCCTGCACTAGTAATGTGAGAGAGTGTTCAGCACAGTTTGTGGATGAGAAGAGAAATAGACTTACAGGAGAGAGAGCAGAAATGCTTGTCTTCAATCTTCTTGAGAGAATTTGCCATTGCTGAATAAGTGACCATTCAGGTCATGTTTGTGTCATTTGTGAATCAACTTGATCACACACAGAAATAGCATTTGTAATGTAAACAGGTAGTCCAGTGTCACTGTCACACGCCACCATCAAATTGTGTGATGCTTGTGTGACACTGGATTACATGTTTACAATGCTATTTGTATGTGTGATTAAGTTGTTGTTCGACCAACTTTTAGTCAGGTTCAGGCTGCTATGTTGTATTGCCCCCTGCACTAGTGAAGAAAGTGAGAGAGAGTGTTCAGCACAGTTAACAACATTGTGGATGAGAAGAGAAATAGACTAGACTTCTGAGCAAAGGGAGCTGAAATGCTTGTCTTCATGATAAAGAATTTGCCATTGCTGATTAAGTGACCATTCACTGGTCATGTAAGTTTGTGACATGTGTGAATCAACTTGCATTTTAAATTCCTGTTTGCAGGATTTTGCACTTTATATTTTTTACAAAGTTTACTGTTTGATTGCTATGGTATGTTCAAGCTATAAACGTTTTTTTTTTCTTGTGGCTACATTTTATTCTTTTTAATTTTGAGTTTGATTACATGATATTTTAGATTTTGAATGCACAATTGTTATAACAAAACAATAAGCCAGGCATCGGTATCAGGACTAGAAAAGTCGGATCGCTGCATCCCTATTTCTAAGTTGCAATTTTGTTGAAGCTCAGAGCCCCTGAGCAGTGGTATATCTTTAGGCTGTCAGCAGGTTGGCCTCTAGTAGCTCTGATTTTTGTCACAGTGCCAGCGTATTTTAAACTCAATAGGCACATATTACTAATCTTTTACATAGCTATACCTGAAAAATAGGCCAGCCTGAAGTGATCTAGCAGGATTTCATTTTCTGACTGAAGTTCAACTTTAACCACTTGCCGACTGCCCACCACAGATTTACTGGTTCGGCTGCGCAAAACGGCGTAGTCCTATGTCGGTCACGCATGGTGCTGGGGGGTGAGCACGCGCCGCGCTTCTGCCCCCCACTAGGCGGAATGCCGAACCATGGGACTGGCAGCTGCGATTGCAGTCGGGCACCTGTGATCGCTCCCCGCTGAGAGGGAAGGACAGTCAGCTGTTGTAAACACAGCTGACCGTTCTCTCTGAAATGATCATAGGGCCCCTGTAATCCTATATAGGATCACAGGTCTTTTAGGTTGTTCCACATCTCCCTCCCCCATACAGTTAGAAAAAACTCCCCTAGGCTCACACTTACAGTAACAGTGCATATTTTTATCACGGATTACTGTAGTAATGTCACTGATTCCCCCCCCCCCCTTAAAATTGTCAAAATGCCAGGGGTCCGATGTCCGATCTGTCCACTGCAATGTCGCAGTACCGCTAAAAATCGCAGATCGCCGGCATTACTGGTAAAAAAAAAAAAAAATTACTTAAGTCTTTCCCCTAGTTTGTAGACACGATAACTTTTGTGTAACCCAATCAAAGTACTCATTTTTATTTATTATTATACAGGATTTATATAGCGCCAACAGTTTGCGCAGCGCTTTACAATGTGAAGGAAGACAATACAGTTACTATACAGTTCAAAACAGGAGGAACTAGAGGGCCCTGCTCGTTAGAGCTTACAATCTAGAAGGGAGGGTCAAGTGAAACAAAAGGCAATAACCGTGGGGGATGGGTTGATTGAGAAAAGGAGGTACATTTGTTAGGGGTTGGTAGGATAGGCTTCTCTGAAAATGAGGGTTTTCAGAGATCGCCTAAAAGCTAATAGAGTGGGAGATAATCGGACAGATAAGGGTAAGAAGTTCCATAGGATTGGAGAGGCTCTGGAAAAGTCCTGGAGGCGAGCATGGGAGGAGGTGATGAGTGAGCTAGAGAGCAGGAGGTTTTGAGAGGAACGAAGAGAGCGATTAGGTTGGTATTTTGAGATGAGGCTGGTGATGTAGCTGGGGGCTAGGCTGGGGATTGCTTTGTAAGATGTAAGTATTTTGAATTTAATTCGTTGGGTGAGCGGAAGCCAGTGGAAGGCTTGACAGAGAGGAGCAGCGGACACTGAGCGATTGGTGAGGTGGAGGAGTCTGGCGGCGGCATTCATGATGGATTGAAGGGGGGATAACCTGTGTAGAGGTAAGCCAATGAGAAGGGAATTGCAGTAGTCGAGGCGCAAGATGACCAGGGAGTGAACTAGGAGTTTTGTTGTGTCTTTGGTTAGAAAGGGGCGTATTTTGGAGATGTTGCGGAGGCTGAGGCGGCAAAATTTGGACAGCGATTGGATGTGGGGTTTGAAGGAGAGTTCAGAGTCCAGGACAACACCTAAGACCTTGGCATGTGGGGATGGGCTAATGGTAATGCCATTGATATTGACAGAGAAATCAGGGGAAGGGGCACGCGGTGGAGGAAAAATTATAAGCTCGGTTTTGGATGGATTGAGTTTGAGGAAGTGATGTGACATCCAGACCGATATATCTGATAGTAAATTAGTGATGCGTGAGGAGACTAAGGGAGAGAGCTGAGGAGTGGATAGATAGATTTGGGTATCGTCAGCGTAGAGATGGTATTGGAAGCCGTGGGAGGCTATCAACTGACCTAGAGAGGAGATGTAGATTGAAAATAGGAGGGGTCCTAGAACAGAGCCTTGGGGGACTCCAACAGAGAAGGGAAGAGGAGAGGAGGAAGTAAAATTGTAGGTAACGCTAAAGGTGCGGTTAGATAAGTAGGAAGATAACCAGTGAAGAGTACAGGCACGGAGACCAAAGGCATGGAGTTTTTTGAGGAGGAGGGGATGGTCAACCGTATCAAAGGCAGCAGAAAGGTCCAGAAGTAGGAGTACAGAATAGTGTCCATTGGTTTTGGCCGTTAGCAGATCGTTTGCCAGCTTTGGAGTGCAGTTTCAGTGGAGTGTTGAGGCCTAAATCCAGACTGAAGGGGATCAAGGAGGCTATTCTCGGCAAGGTGGTTGCACAGTCGGTTGTAGACTAGACGTTCGAGGAGTTTGGATGAAAAGGGGAGCAAGGAAATAGGGCGTAGGTTGTTCAGATCAGTTGGGTCCAGTGAGGGCTTTTTAAGTATGGGGCTGATTAGTGCATGTTTTAGAGAGTTGGGGAACATGCCAGAAGAGAGGGAGAGATTGAAGATGTGGGTTAGAGTGTAGAATAGGGCCAGAAGGTGACCGTAGCATTTGCGAGGGAACAGGATCCAGAGGGCAGGTTGTTAAGTGGACGTTAGCAAGTAGTTTAGCAACCTCGTCTGTAGTGGCGGGGTTGAATGAGGGAAGTAATGATCGCACTTGTGGGCGTGAAGCATAAGGCATGGAGGAAGGTATCTGAACAGCAACGATCTCCTTACGAATTGTGTCAATCTTCTGTTTGAAGTGGTTGGCAATCTCCTGGCCAGTGAGTGAGTCGGTGGGAGGGGGTAGTGGAGGACCGAGTAGAGAGTTAAAGGTAGCGAAGAGTTGCTGGGGGCGTGACGACAGGCTGTTAATGAGAGTGATAAAATAGGTCTGTTTGGCAGTGTGGAGACTGGAATTGTATTTTTGGAGGGCGGATTTATATTGGTTGAAATCCTTCTGAGACAGAGTCTTGCGCCATAGGCGCTCAAGAGCACGGCTATGCTTTTTCAGACTTCTAGTGTTATCGGTTTGCCAAGGTTGAAGGGGTCGGGGCCTGATTCGGTGTGTGTTGAGGGGGGCCAGTGTGTCCAGGGAGGCTAAGAGTGAAGTGTTGTAGACATAAGTGGCTAGGTTGGTGCAGGACAGGGGTGCAATTTTGTCACAGAGGTGGCCGGTAGCAGAGTAGAGAAGAGAGAAGGGTTGAGATGGCGTAGGTTTCTGCGGGTAACTGTATGGTAGCTGGAGGGAGAGGAGGTGGAGGAGAGGGAGAGAGTGAAACTAATAAGGTATTGATCAGAGAGAGGGAAAGGATTGTTGGAAAGGTTGTGCGGGGTGCATAGGTGGGAGAAAACAAGGTCAAGGATATTGCCTTCAGAGTGAGTAGAAGCATGTATCCATTGCTTCAGGTCAAAGGAGGAGGTTAGATTGAGAAGTTTGGAAGTGGTAGGAGTGTTAGTATTAATAGGGATGTTGAAGTCGCCGAGAATGATTGTGGGGATTTCAGAAGGGAGAAAGTAGGGTAGCCAGGCGGAGAAGTCATCAAGAAAGGTTGATACTGGTCCAGGTGGGCGGTAGTTCACAGCTATCCTTAGAGAGACAGGGGAGAAAAGACGAATGCATTGTACCTCAAATGAGGAGAGTGACAGAGAGGGAGGCGGCTGAATTACCTGAAAGGAGCTATGTGGGGCTAGAAGGATCCCGACACCCCCCTCCCTTGCGTCCGTTGGGTCTAGGGGAGTGAGTCCATAGAAGACCACCTTCTAGCAGAAGACGCAGTGTCGGATTCATGCAGCTAGGTTTCGGTGATGGCAAGTAGATGAAATGAGTTAGCGATGAAAAGGTCATGGAGAGAGGTGAGTTTATTACAGACAGAGCGGGCGTTCCAAAGGGCACAAGAGAAAGGGAGTCCGGTCTTGGGAAGAAGAGAGATTGAAACTAGATTGTGCTGACTGCGGCTGCAGCCAGAGGGTGTAGGGTAGGTGGTGTATTGAGCATGGGTAGATGGAGGTCCAGGGTTTGGGGATATGTCTCCAGAGGCCAGGAGAAGCAGAAAGGTGAGGGTGGTAATATGAGAGTGTGATTTATATGAAGGGACATGCCACAGTGTCCTGGAGGATTTGTGTGCATGTGGATTTAGAACTAGGAGGAGATGGTGAGTGCAGTAATAAGGTGAGGACAGAAGTGAGGGTGATATATATAAGCTGTGGGGTGGAGAAGAGGGGTGAAGTAGAGAGAATTTAAGGATGGAGGATAGGGCAGTCAGAAGAAGTGGCAGAGAGTTCATTTTACAAGGTTAGAGCTGAAGAGGTGAAAAAAAAAAAAAATCACCTGCAGTATATGTGGTGTATATCTCAGCCTTTCCTGTGTTCATTCATTTTGTGCATTCTATGAAGTGCTGTCCCCAAGTGATGCTGCACTTATATACTCTTAGACCTGGGGTGGGGGCTTATCCAATTAAGCAATCAGGAATTGATAAATTAGGGCTGCTTAGCTGGCACTCGGTTTCACTTCAGAAAGATCTACAGATAACCGGGGGATACCGGTTACCTCTAAAAGGTTAAAGGCTTATTATGAGTTTTTTACCAAAAATATGTAGCCGAATACAAATTAGCCTGAAAGGGTGAAACATTTTGATTTTTTACATTTTTTGGGGGGGAGAATGTTGTATAGGAGAATGTGAAAAATATTGTGGTGTTTTTTTTTTTTTTTTCCAGAATTGTCACTCTTTTTTTGTTCATAGCGCAAAAACTAAAAATCGCAGAGGTGATAAAATACCACCAAAAGAAAGCTCTGTTGGTGGGGGAAAAAGGACATTATTTCGGTACAGGATCACGCGATTGTGCAATTTTCCGTTAAAGTAACGCAGTGCCGAATCGCAAAAAATGGCCTGGTCATTAAGGGGGCAAATCCTTCCAGTCCAGAACTAGTTAAAGGAGAAAAGGGGGTTCTGAGTCGGACATTCCTAGTTTGCTAAAAGCAAGAAAAGCTATTTGCAGAAGATTTATTATTGTACTTGCAAATCTTACTTTGCCTTGCAAGCGCATAGTGAAGTCCATCCCAGAGATTACTCTGTCGCTCTCATTTTGGCCTTTCTGCAAATAGGTCTTGACCAGAATCCGTCTCTCAGCATCTGGAAAGGGCAAGTTTCAGCCTTTTGCATCCTTTTTCAAACACCTTTTAGTTTTGCATTTTGCAAGGTAAAAACATTTTGTCAAGGTATTTCTCATATCAGGCCCCCCTTTGTAGCACCCAAGGCTCTCTAGGACCCTAATTTGGTTCTTCCTGCCTTGCAGAAACTACTCTTGGAGCTCATCAGGTACTTTATACTGTTTTAGAGATTCTTGCAAAAAAAGTAGGCTTTATCGTCTGTCAGATGTTTTTCTGAATTGACATCTGTTTCCTTTCCTCCTCCTCCACGACAGGGTTGTTAGGTCTAAGACTATCTTTTCTTCCAAAGGTGGTTTCTGCTTTTCATCTAAATGAGGTATCCAAAGGAATTTGTTCTACATTGCTTTAAAATCCACCATTGCATAGTTCAAAAAAGGTATTTGATTTCAAGAGGATTTTTGGAATTCCAACTCCTAGGGTACAGTACAGGACACATGCAGCTCTCCCTAAACTATCCTTGTAGTTACTCTGTATTGCTTGCTACAAAACTGATGACTTGCGGAGTGCAATAGCTTTATAGGGGAGATGTTGCAGTGCAGCAGGGCCCTAAAAGCTTGCCAGTGTCCACCTAAAGATACAAACCTTAAAAGAGTGTATATGAAAAGGTGGCCTGTACTGTACTCTTAAGATATAGATATACTGGTAAGTAAAAATCCCTCTGTTTTCACTGTCTGCAGCTGCTACATGTCATTTAGTTCTACCTTTGCATATGAAAAACTGATGCACTTTGTCAATTCAGATGGGCCCGGAAAGTGTGCCCCATTATCGAATTCCACCCATTAGACCAGGGATATGCAAACTGTGGTCCTCCAGCTGTTGCAAAGTTACAGGTCCCATCATGCCATTGCCTCTGGATGTCATGCCTGTGGCTGTCAGTGTCTTGCTATGCCTCATGGGACTTGTAGTTCTGCAACAGCTGGGCCTTTGCATATCCCTGCATTAGACCATCCTTTGTGGTCTCAAGGACAGGATCCCTCTCCCTTTCTTATCAGAGTTCACTCCATCAGAGCAATCAGTGATTCTTGGGCATTTCAACATCCGTTTCCCAGGTAGGGCTGCTATCTGGTCTTCTTTTAACATGTTCTAGAAGTTCTACAAAGAAGGTCTTCCCTCTGTTCTGATGCCATCTTCAAAAATAAAATTTTTACAGTCAGCTCTTTAAACTACACACAGTTCCTTATCATTACTGCTAGGCCTGCGTTGATTTGTTATAGAAGTTGGAAGCTTGGCATGTAGGAACCCTTTTTATAGTCCTTTACAACAAGACTGTTTTAAGGCCTTAACCTTCTTTGTTGCCCACCATGATCTCTTTTTTTTTAATGAAAACATTGTTTTACCCTTTGACACCATGCAAAATTTCACCTAAAGAAGATTTCTCTCCATTGTTTGTAGTCAAGAAGGTTTTTGTATAGGTGTTAGGATAAGTTTCACTATGCCAGGGCGATGAGGGCTCAGGCCTGTTTCTTGGGTCTGTAAGTTTGTAACCTGGTCTTCTGTTCATACCTTTTTTTACGTTTTACCTGGAAGCATTTGCAGGTGGTTCTGTGAGTTCTTCCAACAAGTTTTTATTTTGATGTGTTTTTTTTTTTTTTTTTACAGTAAGTATAATAATGCTATTATATTTGTAGGCCTCACCATGCCCTGGCAGACAGTCCCTGCCCTGAGCTTTCTTAAAATAAGGGTGAGGTATAGTCAAGCAACCCAATTCCTGTTCCCTTTGAGAGGCCAGGTACATTTGCTCAGTGTATCAATAATCCAGGGAATATTCACTATAATGAATACTGCCTGATAAGAATTTCCATATGTGTATTATATCTTTGACCTAAATGTTGGAAACCTGATTTTTAATGTCTGTAGGTAGTGTAAACATGTTTTTAGATGTGCTATTCATTCTGTTCATAATGCCCAAAGAGATGAATATAGCATGCACAGTGTATCTCTATTGCAGCATTTAGCAGACTCTGAACTTAGACAGATTTTTTTTTTCTTAATTCAGCACCTATCACATCTTCATCATGTGTATGGTACAAAACCCATAAGATAAAAAGAATCCTAGAGCACTTTCCTACAAGTGTATTTCTATTTCAGAACCACCTGGTGTTTGTTGGTATGGTTGAGCAACGTGATCTTCTCCCCTTCCTCCAAAAAAGCAGTGCTTGGGTCTAAGCTGCAAATTGCTAGCTTGAACACTATCCTGTGGAGAGAGGGAAGCGGTTCACTAATTTGTAGGCACAACCCTGACAGAAGGCAACGTTTTAGGTCTGCAATTTCAAAAAAAGAAAAAAAATGGAGCAAAAAGGAGACAATTATAGGTGACGAGTATCAATTGGAGGTTGTAGAAACTTTCAACAAAATCTAAATGGGCACAGTAAAGGTAATGTGTTTTTTTTTTTTTTTCCCCTTTTCGCTTTACCTTTTTTGAAAAGTATAAAGTATACATTTTCAATAGTTTTCTCATTTCCAAACTACAGACGCCTGATATGATAAGGAATGTAGAGCTCAAGCAGATTGTTGGCTGGGCAACACCAGATTGTCATTGTGTACTTGAAAGAATTTTAGAATCTTAACAACTGTGGCGAAATAGTCCAAACGTATCCTCACATGTATTGAAACAGTTTTGCTATCTTTACCAGGCAGTACCTCCCACGGAATCCATGTCCAACACCCCAGTATCACCATCAGATGCCTCCACCTCATTCAGACACAGTGGAATTCTACCAGAGACTTTCTACAGAAACTCTTTTCTTTATCTTCTATTACCTGGAGGTATGATAATCCACAGGTTTAAATGACTGAATGATTGCAATAAATGACAGACTTTTTTTTTTTTTCAAAACTATCACACAAGCCTAATATTGTCACTGGTAATATCTGCACTAGTGTGCATTTAGTAAAACCGTGTAAAGTCCACTAACCTGGACCATGAAAATTTACTGTGAGCTCTGATTTCTTAATCATGCATTAAGGGATGCGAGATTGATTGGGGTACATTAGGTTATGCTGCTTTTTTCAGGAAATTGGGCACAGACAAACCCCTTCCACTCCACTGATACTCCAGCTTTTGCTAGTGTTCTAGAAGAACAAATGTCTTTTCTCCTGCAAGAAGCAAACTACTTTTTATCAAGATTCCATTTCTTAATCACACAGAGGTCTTTATATTCTTAATTACCGTACTTCAGTTATACTGTCACCCTGAATGGACACTAGCCAATGACATAGGAATCCCCACCCAAGTGTTACCCCTCAGCTAAGTCTTTGCTTTAGTTAGTGTCCTAAGGTGATGGATGGTTTCTCTCTGAAGATCACCTCTTCTTGTCTTACACATCAGGCTTGTTCCTGACACCCCTTATGGGGCAGTGGATGGCTTCACCTGGAACAGTCTTTACTGCAAGAAGGTCAAGAGAGACTGTACACCAACCCCCCCATGCAAGTATGGGAATGGCCTGTAATGCTGCTAGGTCAGTGCTGGATCCTTCAGGCAGTGATCTCCATTTTACAGTGTACCAGGTGACCTCATTGGCCAGGTGCTTTACAGGTCTAGAGTGATTCCCTGAAGGAGAAATTTGAGTCCTTGAAGGCTTAGCGGTGCTCTGCCACGATGGGTATATAATTGGCCTACTGGCCCTAAAGCTTGAACTGGTGAGTGCCTTTGTACTAGTGGATTAGGTGGCAGCATTCCCTATAAGATCCCCTGGTGTGTTGGTCTGCTTATTTGCCATAGCACATGTCTGCCATTTTGCTAGTTCCTTGCACACAACAAATGTTTTTTAGGCTGCTGCAGCTCAGAACAGCCAGAAATGTAACTATTCAACCACAATGCACACCAACTTGCTAAGACCACAAGTATTTGGGGCATTTGTTTACGAGGTGACTGCCACTGAGGTGTTGCAGTTTGTGCCCTACGCCATTTTCATCTGGTTGGCCATTCCTACTTTGGCACAGCAGGCCTACTGATCCTCAGCATAGCTTGAGCAGGCAGAGAGGCGAGGGGCTCCCAATTCCTTCTGTCTCCTGCAGGGTTTGTCCTGCAATAATGACTCCCCAGAGAGTCGGAGATTAGTTCTTAAAAGGGATTTTCCCTCTTTATGTAAAGCCCCCAACCCTCTTGCTCCCTCTCTACATGAAAACGGCAGTGTTTTTTTTTTTTTTTTTTGTTTTTTTGTTTTTTTCAGCATCCAGTGCGGCCCCGCCCTTCCATGCACATCATTCACCTAGGCAAATGACGTGCACAGTGCTTGCTGGGCCTCCTCCAGAGGAAAGTCCACTAGGAGAAAGCTATCCTAGACTGAGAATCCTCTGTAGCTTAGTCTTCTCAGCTGGTATCTTGGGGTCCAGGGCTTCCTCAGAAACAAACCATTATGGTGTTTTTTTCTAGCTAATGTGGTGCACACAGACTTGAAGGTACCCCTGCCAGAATCCTCTTCCTCCAAAGTCTCTAGTTTTTGGTTCTGGCAGCCACCAAAACATCTTAAGTCCTTTCCAGTGCACCGTCACTCACATAAAGTGTCTGACAATTGGGCTCACCCGGAGAATGTGTTTGACCACCAAAGCATTTTGCTCAACAGTATCACATAGAGATATGAGAAGGATCCTGTGGGTCAAATACTGGTAGGTGGAACGGCTCTGCGAGAAACAAATTGAGAGGCTGCCCTTTGAAGACTAATACGTCTTTGGACCATCCTTGATCTAATTCATAAGGTGACTATGGGTAAAAGCTTATTACCCCCCAAAGACAGTGACAGGTGAGAATCCAGTAATGCCGTTGGAATCAGGAGTTGCTATAAGCAACAAGCCTCCGGCTTTAATAAGTCTACATCTTAGTTCCATAAGAAATGGACCCCCCAAGTCTTCCGGATCTGGATTTGAAGGTCTTGGTGATGGGTGCCAGGTGATGCAGAAAGTGTTCTGGATAATTCCTTAGTTCAGAAAACATGGTTGTCAGAGGAGTAGATATTGTCAATCAACATCCTGGAACTTTGGGTGATTTGACTGGCTCTCCTACACCGGCCTGTCTACTTTTGGAGTCTCCCCATCTGAATGCAATCGCACAATGCAATGGCTGTATTATTCTGTATATCAACCATCAGGGAGGGACAAGACATGCTACTAAGAAGCACACCTGATTTTGCCTTGGGTAGAATTTCATGTACCAGCCCTTTACATCGCACACATTCCTGGTGTGGAAAGTTAGCAGGCAGACCTTCTCAGCCATCAGCAATTGAATCTAGTAAAATGGGCCCTGCACCTAAAGGTGAACAAATCTATTGGCAGTACACCAGGTGTGCTGGCAAATGTGTACGTGAATCTATGATGTTACAAGTTTCCAGCTCCAGTTTTTGCAACACCCACCCACGTTTCAACCCTCTACAGCAATGTGTGCAATGGGAATATTGTTTTTCATTCACCTGGAAATGTTCACAGAGAGAGCCTTCAGTGAAGAACACCAGATGTGAATCTTTTGGTGTCCATATTTCACAGGTAACTTCAGGTATCCCTAGGTGCTTATGGTAGATCGTTCCCAATTTAGGTATTTTAAAAAGGCAACTGATCATATACTTAAAATTATTATAAAGTCTTGTTTTTTTGTTTTTCTAATAAAATAAAAAAGATGTTATACTTACCTCCTCTGTGCAATGGTTTTGCATAGGGCAGCCCAGATTCTCCTCTTCTTGGGTCCCTCGCCAGTGCCCCTTGCCCCTCCCTCCTGCTGAGTGCCCCCACAGCAAGCAGCTTTCTATTGGGGCACCCGAGCCAAGCTGCAGCTCCGTGTAGCCATTCAGACACGGAGCTGCCCTTTGACCCTGCCCCCTCTATCTTCTGATTGGCTAACTGAGTTTGACGGCGGTGGGAGCCAATAGCACTGCTGCTGTGTCTCAGCCAATCAGGGGAGAGAGTCTTGGACAGCTGAGGCACTTGTGGACATCGTTGGAGGAAAATCAATCTCATGTAAGTATTAGGGGGGTAAGGGGGGTTGCTGCACACAGAAGGCGTTTTTTTTTTTTTTTTTAATGCATAGAATGCATTAACATAAAAAACTTTCAGACTTTACAACCCTTTTAAATAAGGTAGATTACAGCTGGTGTCTGAGTTGAAAAGCTTTATACTAAATAACTGAAAATGGTATCAAATTCAAGAGAAAGCAAACCAGGTACAATGTAGCAATGTTGCAGTACTGTATCATGTAAAAACAAACAGGATGCTCAAGATAGGGCTGTTTGACTAGATATACTGACACTAATTTGAACTAGGCTGCCTGTTCCAATCTGGTTTGGGAGGATGACATCTGAAACAAATGGATAGAAGTGGAGAGTAGCACCAAGGAGCCCAATATAGTATAGTAAGTGGATTTATTAGAAAAATTGTTAAAATCCGATGATTATGCACTCACATGGGTAAAGTAATGACAGGCATGTCATGGTGGGAAAAGTCCATGGTGCAGGCAGATGGATAACTCGAGCCGCTGGAGGCTTGGTGGAGAGGTAGCCACTGGAGGTGCAGGAAAGAAAGCCGCCTCTGAGAGCGGGATTCAAAGCCGTAGGTGAGACGGAATCTGCAGGAGCCGCAACTACTGGTATCCTCATTCAGATCAGGGGAACCAAAACTTTTCTGGAGGAAACTACCATACAGGGCCATTTAGACACACAACTTCCCTCTCCAGCAGCTAAGTATATGCACTCTCCCTCAGCGGTGTCATAAGGCTGTCCATCCTTCACTGCATGGTAGTTTCCTCCAGTCAAGTTTCAGCTCTTCTGATCCAACTGTAGACACTAGTGGCTGCTTCCGTCTCACCTATGGCTTTGCATCTCACTCTCAGAGGGGGCTTTCTTCCTCTCCGCCAAGCCTCCAGTGGCTCGAGCCATCCATCTACCTGTGGCCATGGACTTTTCCCACCATGACATGCCTGTCATTACTTTACCCATGTGAGTGTATAATCCTATGGTTTTAACTATTTTTCTAATAAATCGACTTCCTACACTATATTGGGCTCCTTGGCGCCTCTCTCCTCTTCTAATCATTTGTTTGCGATATGGCCTTCCCTCCAATTCAACGTCTTTATTAACTGTTGTGCAAATAAGAATGTGTTGTGCATACTGTACATAATAAATCTCAGGGGAGACAAGCTGTAGTCTTTTCCTGAGCAGCCAGAATTGCTGTCAAAGGGTTTAATCCCTCGTTCCCCTTTACAGTCGCTTGCTTTAGTGGTATCGTTGCTTAATCCCATGTTCTGAAGAAATGCTGGTGTTTCTGACTCCCCTACCCTTCTGAAGGCAAGAAAGTTGACCTCCAGGACTGTGTACCACAGTACATGGAAATACTTTTTTTGCCTAGTGTGAATCTTGTAAGTTGCATCCTTGACAGTATGTATAATGGGCCCATTAAGTTTTTCTTCAGAGTAGCATGGGGAGGTTTAAAAGGTAACAACACTTTTGTTAAGTAAAAAGCATTCCCCTCTGGGTGATCTAAGTACATTGCAAGGATTTTAACAAACGTTGCAGATTCCTACTTTTTGTTCATCTGAAGAAATCCCTCTGTTGCTCTGTGTCCATGTGGGAAAGTGAATCTAATGGGAGTGGTTTCATAATGCTCAATCAGCTGCAGCACCTGCTGGGAAGGAAAGCTTGAATGAGGAAAGCTGCTGGGCCTGCATTCCTCTAGAAGTTATTTCCTATTGAGAGTCTCTCACCAAAAATTACATTTTCTCATTTCACCCTTCCAGGACGGCCTACATATGAGAGATTGTGGCTCCACCCTACAGGAAACACAACTAATTTGCAGCTGGTAAAAAGGTCCCACCCATACCTTGAGCTTCAGTTCAGTTGTGTTTCCAACCTACTTCGGAATGTTTTTTTTTTTTTCTTGACCTGAAGGCAAATGAGTGTCTGATAGGTACCCCTGTAAGGCAGGTACGGACGGCCTCTGGGTGGTTCCTCCCTATCTGTGTCCTTTGACAAGGAGCTTACAGGTCGCCAAGCATGCCAGGTAGTCGGTTACCTTAATGAGAAGGTCCCTCCATACCTGAAGTCCTGCTGTCTCTGCAGGAAGAGTCTCCTCCATTGCTCCCCTGTAGCTGGAAGCCGTAAGGATTCCTATTTCCCGCCAAGCGAGTGCGCCTCAAGCCTCGCTTTGAAGACCGGAAGTTCCGGTCAAGAGGAGGAGCGAGCGGAACCCGGAAGGAAGCTCAAGATGGAGGAGACACCGGACCCACGAGTAATCATGGCAGACTCTCCGGCTACTAAGGGGCTGAAACACCCCAAAGAGACCAGAACAACCGCACATCCCATAGAGGAAAAAGCGGCGTTGCAGGTGGCTGCAAGGGAATTCAGAGAGACCGGGTAACTGATTATACCAGTGATGGGGCTGACTGCTGTCTATAGCTTTAGGACAGGCATGCCTTTTTTTCCCTGATTAGCAGCCACAGTGTTAAACAAATAATGTCTGTTGTACACAGAGGTTTCTCTTTTTCTTTTTTGTGCACAGGTCTTCCCTCAACCCAAGAGGCCCCTGTCAGACCCCCATCAAATTCAGCTAGCACTAGCATGTCTAGGAAGTGCGGTAATTGTGGGGACAGGCTGTCTAGATCTTACACAAAGCCATTTTGCCATACATGTATTAATAAGCTGGCAGGGCAGGAAGCATCTGTTTTAATGAAGGATTTTCTTAAATCAGTGCAGGATGAGATGTTAGCTACTATTCGGTCATTCAGGACTACAGCAGCTACCCCTCAGACCTCTACACAGGCAGAGGAAATCTCCAGGGATAGTCTATCCTCCCAGGATAGTGTTTGGTCTAGAACAGGACCCTCATCTCTCCTGTCGGGGTCCCAACCCATTCCCTCGGCACAAGCAAGGGATGAGGAGGATTCAGGGGAAGGTACCAGTCAGATCAGATCCCCTTCCAGTTCAGACGAAGGGTCAGACAGCGATAGTGAGAAGGAAAGGGAGTCTACTACAAGAGTCTCTTTCCCTTAGATTGTATAGAGGGTCTCCTTAAAGTTGTGCATGCCACGGAAGGGATCCCAACACCAGCCAAAGAGTCTTCCATTCAGGATAAAATGTACAAAGGCTTGGGAAGAGCCCAGTACAGAGTAATTCCCATTCATCAGTCTTTAAAAAACATGATTCACCAGGAATGGAAATTTCCTATGAATGCTCTGTCCAGGCCTAAGACCTGGAAAAGAAGGTATCCTTTTGAGGAACAAGAGAGGAGTTTACAAAAAACCCTAAACTAGACGCACCCTTGGCCCAGCTATCAAAAAGGTCAGATTTGTCCTTTGAAAACGCGGGTCACATTAAAGATGTCATGGATCGCAAAATCAAATCCTTATTAAAGAAGGCTTGGTTTTCTAACTCCTATAATTTGACTACTGCTCTAGCAGATACCTGTATGGCCAGAAATGCGAAATCAAGGAACTGTCAAAACATATCTCATACATATAGTTACATAGTAGGTGAGGTTGAATAAAGACAATAGTCCATCCAGTTCAACCTGTGTAGGTGTGTGTGACTGTAATCATCTAACATAGCCCTTTATCTCCTGATCCTTGAGATGTAAGTCTAAGAGTCTTTTGAAAGTCACCATACTACCCGCAGAAACCACCTCTTGTGGTAGACAATTCCACAATCTTGTAGCCCTAACAGTAAAGAACCCCCCACGTTGCCTGAGGTTAAAACGCTTCTCCTCTAATCGCATTGTATGTCCTCGAGTCCTCATGCAATTCCTTCGAATGAACAGCTTTTTTTCTAAGCTGAGATCCCCATTAAGATATTTATAAATTGCTATCATGTCCCCTCTCAGACGTCTCTTCTCCAGGGAAAATAAATCGAGCGATTGCAGCCGCTCTTCATAGGTAAGGTCCTCCAATCCCCTAATTAGTTTAGTTGCCCTTCTCTGGACTCTCTCCAGCTCCAACACATCCCTCCTGAGGACTGGCGACCAGAACTGGACAGAATACTCCAGATGCGGTCGGACCAGAGTTTTATAAAGTGGAAGGATTATAGTCTTATCTCTGGAATACATCCCTTTCTTTATGCATGCTAATATTCTGTTGGCTTTGGAAGCTGCCGCTTGGCATTGCATGCTGTTGCCTAATCTATCATCAACCAAGACTCCCAGATCTTTCTCCATTTTTGAGTCCCCCAAGGGTTCCCCTCCTAACATGTATTGTGTTTTTATGTTTTTGGTCCCCAAGTGCAAAACCTTACACTTCTCCACATTAAACCTCATTTGCCATGTCGTTGCCCACTCCGTAATTTTGTCCAGGTCATTCTGTAGGATATCTGCTTCATGCTGTGCAGTTATTGCCCTGGCCAATTTTGTGTCATCTGCAAAAATTGATAACGAACTACTGATCCCGTCCTCAATGCTGTTTATGAATAAATTGAACAAGGTTGGTCCCAGGACTGAGCCCTGGGGCACCCCGCTTACTACCTCAGCCCAGTCTGAGTATGCGCTGTTTATTACCACCCTTTGGACACGGCCTTTTAGCCAGTTCCGTATCCAAGAGCAAACCCTGCTGTCGATACCTGCAGACCTTATTTTATAAATTAAGCGCTTGTGGGAAACTGTATCAAACGCCTTAGCGAAATCCAAGTACACCACATCCACTGGTCTGCCCCTATCTAGCTCACAGCTCACTTCCTCGTAGAATGCTAAGAGATTGGTTTGACAAGAACGCCCATTTGTAAACCCGTGTTGGTTACTACTGATGTTGTTGTCTTTAGCATACTCTACGATATAGTCCCTTATCATCCCCTCCAGAAGTTTACATACTATTGATGTCAAACTGACAGGCCTATAATTTCCCGGGATATGTCTCTGGCCCTTTTTGAATATCGGAATCACGTTAGCCTTCCTCCAATCCCCTGGTACATCTCCTGTCCTAATACTGTCAGCAAAGGTTAGGAACAGTGGTCTAGATATAACCATACTGAGTTCCTTGAGCACTCTCGGATGTACGCCATCCGGGCCTGGTGATTTGTTTGTGTTAAGTTTATCCAGTCTTTCCCTGATTTCCCCCTCTGTTAGCCATAGTGGCAAGTCCTGTGTATTACTACTAACCATACAGTCATGGTCAGTGTACCCCTCCTTTTCCTGCGTAAAGACTGACGAGAAAAAAGCATTCAGCACGGTTGCTTTTTCAGTGTCCTCTGTAACCATCCTCCCATCATCGTTAATTATGTGTGCAATATGCTCTGCCCTAGTTTTTTTGCTGTTGATATATTTAAAGAATTTCTTTGGGTTTTTTTTACTATCCTCCGCTATTTGTCTCTCAAAGTTGATTTTAGCCATCTTGATTTCGTGTTTACACTTCTTATTTTCCTCCTTGTATTGCTGGAAGGCCGATACTGTGCCCTCTGATTTATATTTCTTGAAGGCCAATTTTTTTCCCCTAATAAGTTTTTTAACGCTACGGTTTAGCCAGCCAGGTTTGGCTTTGTCTCTTCTAAATTTATTCCCCATAGGAATGCACTGCAAGATGCCTTTGCTTAATATGTTCCTAAAGCATTCCCATTTTTCCTCAGTGGTCAGGGATCCCAGGGTTTGGTCCCAGTTTACCCTTTCCATCATTGAGTACAATTTTGGAAAGTCTGCCCTTCTGAAGTTTAGGGTTCTTATGTTCCCCACTTGCCTTTTTATATTGTTATTTATACTAAATGTGATCATCCTGTGATCGCTAGAGCCCAGATTGTCCTGGACTCCTACCTCCGAGATTATGTCTGGGTCATTAGTGATCAATAGATCCAGGATTGCATTCTCTCTAGTAGGGGAATCCACCAACTGTGACATGTAGTTATCCTGTAAGGTTTCCGTGAATAGACGGGCCTTATGCGAGTGTGCAGTCCCCTCTTCCCAGTCAATGTCGGGATAATTGAAGTCCCCCAATATGATGACTGATCCCAGTTTTGCCGCTTTACCTATTAGTGCTAAAAATTCCAGCTCTACCTCCTCCCCTTGGTTAGGTGGCCTATAGCAAACCCCCACAACTACTTTTCCCTTATCTTCTTCCCTATCGAGTTCAACCCACACAGATTCTAACTCCATGCTCATCCCATCCGTAATGTCACTCCTTTCTAGCACCTCTCAACAATGGAAGGATCACAAGGCATACTAGATTCCCTATCTGTGTTTGGGAAAGCGGTGTCTTACTTAGCAGACTCAGCGGTGGAGTCGGTAATAGCCTCTGCAGCTCTTGTGAATTCTGCTAGGAGGGCAGTTTGGGTCACAGCGTGGGAAGGAGATGTATCTTCCAAGCTAAGACTTTGTGCTTTGCCCTTTTGAAGGGTCTTTTTTGTTTGGCTCGGGTCTGGATGATGTTTTATCCAGATCCTCAGAGAAGAGGAAAGAAATCCCCACTAAGAGGAAGGACAAGTTGGGGAGGTATTCCTTTCGGAACTTCCAAGACAGAAACCAACAAAGACCCTTCAGGGGAAAACCCAAGAGAGGGGGTCTGGCAAGGGGGAAGCAAATAGCTAACTTGCTGTTCCTCAAACCTGGACCCAACGCCAAGGAGACCAAGTGACGCCAGCGTTAGGGTAGGGGGCAGGTTAGCCCATTTTGTTCTCCAATGGGAAAACATCTCAACCAGCCCCTACATTCTCCAAATTATTCGGGAAGGATACCGATTGGAGTTTTCCTCTCGGCCAGGGACAGAAATAACGATGACATATCCCTTTAAAAGATAGACAAAAAAAAGGAAGCCCTGCTAGAAGGTATTCAAGAGTTAGCGAAACAGAGGGTAATTACACCTGTACCGTTAAGCCAGGTATTCCAGGGCTTTTACTCCCACATATTTGTGGTGCCAAAACCCTCAGGGAAATTTTGTCTAGTTATAAACCTCAAAAAGTTAAACAAATTTCTAATTTACAAGAAGTTCTCTATGGAGAACATTTATGCAGTCAGAAAAAAATCTGTTAAAAAACATATTTATGACTACACTGGATCTAAGGGATGCCTACCTTCATGTCCCAATCTATCCAGAACATCAGGCATTCCTCAGATTTGCAGTAGTGACGGAAGGAGGGACTGCACATTGGCAGTTAAGAGCTCTTCCTTTTGGCTTGGCGGCCAGTCCAAGGATCTTTAGGAAGATCTTTGCAGAAGCAGTAGGCCATCTTCATCTTCAGGGCCTAAATTTGATCCCATATCTGGACGATATGCAAGATCAGTTAAGCAGGCCACGGCAGACACCCAAAGAGCCATTTTAGTCCTACAGACGTTGGGGTGGCTTATAAATGTGGAAAAATCTTCAATAGAGCCCGCATAGGTCCAAGTCTATCTGGGGTACCAGATGGATTCCAGGGTGAAGGAACTTTTTCTCCCAGAAGAAAAGGTGGTATCGGCGGGGGGAAATGTTTGTTCTCGCCCTCTGTGTTCCAGGAGACAGATTATGAGGATTTTGGGTCTGATGAGAGCTTGTATCCCAGCAGTAGAGTGGGCCCAACTTCACTCACGAGACCTCCAATTTTTCCACCTGTTCTCTTGGAACAAGAGACAGGAGTACCTAGACGAGAAGATTACGCTGTCCCCTCAAATAATATCGTCCCTAAGGTGGTGGACAGTCCCTCAAAACTAAAGGAAAGGCAGATTCTGGTGTCAAGAGCAACCCTTAAGGACCACCACGGACGCGAGCTCCGAGGGGTGGGGAGCTCACCTAGAGGGAGCTCATGTCCAAGGCACCTGGGATATACAGATAAGTCAGGCCTCATCCAACTACAGGGAGCTGAAGGCAGTGGAAGAAGCCATAAAAGCGTTCGAAAGGGACATCTCAGGAAAAGAAGTCCAGATTCATTCAGACAATGCTACAACAGTAGCTTACCTGAATCATCAAGGAGGGACCAGATCAGACACCCTGTTAAGGTTAGCCCCGGAGACTCTGGGCTGGGCAGAAAAGAGAGTGATCTCCCTATCAGTGGTGCACATAAAAGGGAAGGACAACTGGGAAGCGGACTTCCTCAGTCGCCATTCCATCAAGCAGACAGAGTGGGAACTGAATCCCAGAATATTTCAGCTTCTAGTTCAAAAGTTTGGTCAGCCAGAGGTGGATATGTTTGAAGCAAGTTCTTCTCCCTGACACAACAAAAGGACATGTTGGGCTTGGATGCTCTGGCACAGCCATGGCACTTCAAACTAGCATATGCATTTCCTCCTCAAACTTTGATTCCAAGAGTTCTACAGAAACTCAGTGGATGTCCGGAACTACGTCTCATCTTGATTGCTCCTTGGTGGCCAAAGAGGACGTGGTTCGCGACTCTAATATCCCTGTCAGTTACAGCCCCTTGGAAACTCCCAGAGATTCCGGACCTGTTACTACAGGCACATTTTATTCACCCCAGACCACAATTTTTTCAATTAACAGCCTGGGTAGTGCCCGCCAAATGCTAAAAGAAAAAGGGTGTTCAGACAGGGTCATTGATACCCTCCTCCTAAGTAGTAAGCCAGTGACGAGGAAAATTTATTCCAAAATTTGGAAAAAATTCTGTTCTTGGCAGAGTCAGAAGAAGAAGAATTCCTCTGCCTTAATCCCAGTGATTCTGGAATTTTTGCAGGATGGGGTAGATAAGGGGGTGGCAGTTAACACCCTTATAGTACAAGTAGCAGCACTTTGTTTTTTTAGATAAAAGCCTGGCCAAGGAACCTTTAATTAAAAGATTTTTGATAGCACGGGGAAGAGTTACCCCGATTAATAGAGCTAGTTTCCCAGCGTGGAATTTAACACAGGTACTAGAGACATTATCTAGTGAACCCTTTGAACCTTTGGATAAGGTTACCCTGAATATTTTGACCATTAAGTTTGTTTTTCTGTTGGCAATTACCACAGCCAGAAGAGTGGGAGATTTACAAAGCTTGTCAATTCCATTGCTTGGATGTAAGAAGGTGTCTTCTCACCTATTTAGAAAGGACCTAAGGATTTAGGAGATCTAGTCACCTGTTGGTTCTACATTCTGGACCAAGAAAAGGATTGCAAGCATCAAAACCTTCGATTTCTAGGTGGATCAGGCAAGCCATTAGTATGTCTTATAAGGTGTCCGGTATTCCCACACCAGCAAACCTAAAGGCACATTCTACAAGGGGCATAGCAACATCCTGGGCCGAAAGAGCAGGAGCCTCCTGGGATCAGATCCGCCATGCAGCCATCTGGTCCAGTCAAGATACCTTCCTAAAGCACGATCGCGTGGATGTACTGTCCAGATAAGATTTTGCCTTTGGTAGAAAGGTCTTACAGGCAGTGGTCCCTCCCTAAGGCAGGCCAGTATGGATTCCTTTATCCTCTCGTATGTAGGCGTCCTGGAAGGGTGAAATGAGAAAACTTACCGTTAGTTTACCGGTAACGGTCTTTCTATGAACCCTTCCAGGACGGCCGGCCTACTTCCCGCCCGGAGGTGGTGGTGAGTAAATAAAAAAAAGAAAGAAAAAATGTGTGTGTATGTAACAGTTATTGAATAACTGTGTCCCTTGAAAGTCCAGTTGGAAAGTTACTTTTCTATTACTGAAGCTCAAGGTATGGGTGGGACCTTTTTAACATCTGCAAATTAGTTGTGTTTCCTGTAGGGTGGAGCCACAATCTCTCATATGTAGGCCGTCCTGGAAGGGTTCATAGAAAGACCGTTACCGGTAAACTAACGGTAAGTTTTTGTTGCAGGGGATGCCTGAAATCCAACTTGTATCTTAGTGTAGACTTCTGGGGAAACCAGTGAGCCAATCGCACAAGCAGGAAATTGTTTCTGGGGGCGTGCTGCACGCATTTTGTGTACAGAACACCTCCAGGTAGCGATATTGGATTGCATTTTCAGAAAATTGCAGCAGCTTCAGATTAAAAGGGAAAGGTATTTTTTATCCACTTACTGACCAGCCACGTAGATCTACGTCGGCTGACTGAGTGGTTGTACCGGGGTGATGCCTCTAGCTAGAGGCATCACCCCGGTCCAGTTTTTTAGACCTGGCGGTCGGTTTTCTAGCGGTAACTCCCGATGCGGCTCGGGAGCCGCTCGATCGTTACCCCAGTGAGTCCCACCGAGAGACCTGAGCAACCAGCCGGCGCGTCCGCCGGCCGGATGGAGTCCCGATGAAAGCTAGATGCGGCTTCGATCAGGTATCCGATGACGTAACCCGGAGGCGCGGCGTCCATGACATCACATCCGGGTTACTCGGCTGCTAAGGCGCCGAATTTAAAAAGTGACTGCATTCAAAAATGCAGTTTTTGGCATTTTGAATACATGGAACTGTAGTGGAGGGGTCTAGGGTCTTTTAGACCCCGATCCCTCCATAAAGAGTACCTGTCACTGCCTATTGCTGTCACAAGGGATGTTTACATTGCTTGTGACAGCAATAAATAATGATTTTTAGCCGCCCCCGTCGCCGTGAGCTCACGCACGAAAGAAAACTTATACGGGAAGTGGCACCACAAATAAAATCACTGTTCAAACCACACATGTGAGGTATCGCCGGGATGGCCAGAGCGTGAGCAATAATTAAAAAAAAAAAAGGGCTACACTCTAAACTGGTAACCGTTAAAAATTTTTAAAACGTCACCTTTGGAGATTTTTATTGACCGTAGTTCGTCGCCATTCCGTGGGTTTGCGCAATTTTAAACCGTAACATGTTTGGTATCTATTTACTCAGCGTGACATCATCTTTCACACTATACAAAAAAATGGTCTAACTTTACTGTTTATTTTTTTTTAAATGCAGTGAAATGTCATTTTTCGGAATTTTTCCCAAAAAATGGCGTTTGAAAGACCGCTGCGCAAATAGCGCGTGAGAAAAAATATTGCTATGACCGCCATTTTACTTTCCAGAGTCTTTGCTAAAATATATATATATATATATATATATATATATACAGTAATCCCCCGCTACATCGCGGTTCAGTTTTTGCGGTCCCGGTAATTCGCGGTTTTTTTTGTAATGTTATTTTACTATATAAATCATTAAAAATGAAAGATTTTTGTGTTTTTCATAGCTCTTGCTCTGTCTCTAAGTATCTTTTATGTGTTTAAATGAGTTTCTATTGTTTTAACAGTGTGTTTAAAGACCTTAAAATGCTTCTACACGTACAGTGACAGTAAAAAAATCATGCCTACAATGCATTTTAATAGGGTTTTTCTATTTCGCGGAATTTCACTTTTCGCGGCTGGGTCCGGAACGTAACCCCCGCAATGGAGGGGGGTTTACTGTGTGTATATGTATATGTATATATATATATATATATATATATATATATATATATATAAAATGTTTGGGGTTTCTATGTAGTTTCCTAGCAAAAAATACTGATTTTAACTTGTGAACAAAATGTGTCAAAAATGGGCTCGGTCCTTAACCACTTGCCGACCACTCACTGAGCTGGTACTGCGGCAAAGTGGCTCAGACCTAGACCTACATCGCTGGACAATGCCCCCTCTCGGCGGCGCGCGCCGATGGAGACCCCTTGAGGGACACTTGACAAAGGAGTGCGCATGCTCGACCACGGCATGTTGCGCATGCTCCGAAACATGTAGTGATGCCCGGATACGCCCACTAAGCCCAGACTGCCCGTGACGTCAGACGCTGCCGGCCCCCGCCAAAACAGCTCTCTGCATCTCCTCAGCTGTCCCGACTCGGAAGCCGCCTGAGATCACCCTCGGACCCCTCCCGGACGATCGGACCGCACCAGGACACAGAGAAGGCGACCAGCCACCTGACTACCCCACGGAGGGCACCATAGTGATTGATTTAATTCGATCCCAGATGTGAGTCACCAATCCTGCTTGTTTTTAATCAATAAAACCCTTTTTTTTTTTTACTGCACTCCAGTGGCGCTTCTCCCCTCATCTTTTATGGTACACTTCGAGCCGTTTCGCTCACCCGGATAGCAGCCCTGAGTGCTGCCCAGCCCTGTATTTTCTCCCCCCCCCCCCCTATCCACCCGGACCAGTGGATTTTTACTCCCCACCCCTCTCCCCTCTGCACCGAGGTCAGCCCAACATTATACATTACAGGCACTGGAACCTTTTACTCCATCCCCCCTCCAAGGCTCCTCCAGCGTGCAGCCCCTTGATGTGCCAGTATCTTTATCTACCTCCATCTGACTGTCAGCCCCCACTAGCAGCCACAACAGAGATTCGCACCCCCTGTGAGCGCCGATTTACATACTTTCTACAAAACCTGCACAGATTGTTGATGCACTATATGGGCTGTTCCAGTAGTGGGTCCTGCCATTTCAGTTCTCATTAAACCCCTTTACGTTTCCTAATGAGGATGTTTCTTCTTTTAAGGATTCTGTTAATAGGCATCTGGATGTCCTCTTAAATTCCTTCGTTCTCTATTGTTCATCAACAGACGCAGCTCCATCTTTATTACTAGTAGTAGGGTTATGCTCCTCTCCTTTAGGAATAGGCACTAGGCAGGCAAAAAGCTTAACCACACCTATGTAGGCTGTTTATGCAGGCATAACCCCTCACACTCTGCTATCATTAATCAGTTTGTTCTGCCCAGTGTTAGGAATAGAACCTAGTCCTGCTGGGACTTCGGTCTTAGCTGTAACAGGGAAAGTTTGTGATTTTTTTTATTTTTTCACTAGTTAGTTCCTGAGGACCAAGATCCAGAGGAACTACAAGCAACAGCCGGCTGTGATTTTCGCACTAGATAATCTAGATCCTTAAGGTCTCCCAGCCTGGCCATCGAGCGTGAGCAAGTTCTAGTCCAGAACTAGGCCTCGCCACGACAGTGCCTCTATGGATGGGGATGAGCCTGCGAGTGGACAGTTTCGCTGGGATGCACACAACCTTGATCGCCCTGAGTCGCAGCTTCCCTTTGGCTGACAGCACCCCCATCCTGGGTGGGAGGTGATCTGTCTCGGAGTGGCGCCCACCTGGTACCGTGTTATGGTGAGTAAATGTTGCCCCCGAAAACCCCTGTCGGTCTAAGGGAGGTCGTGGGCCCCTCCCTGGAATGGTTGGACCTCAGGGGTTCCCTGGCACCTCGGACTAGTCTGGTATTCCCCTTGGCATTCCCCTAGCCCTAGCAGGTTTTTACCTGCGGGGGGCAGTAATAACACGCCAGTTATTGCGCTTATTTGGGGGAGGGGTGGTCCTGTGTGTGTCCCTGGTCAGGGACCTTTTAGATGCCTTTTTTTCTGGGACCCCTTTTGGGGGTCCTGGAGACTGCATGGCGTGCCGTGGGGGGCCACAATTTTGCTGTGGTTCATGATTTCTATGTTTCTATTAAGATTGCATGGGCAGCCATTTTATATAATTCCCCATTGAGAATGTATGAGCGGCCATGTTTTTGAAGTCCATGGGCCAGACAGATTTGCAGCATGGTTCTTTACAGATAGAGTCAGGGTTTTCTCTTCCTCTTCCTGTTCAGTCAGTATCATACACTGATCGTGCTGGCAGCTTCTTGTGGTCTGGTAACGTTTTTCTTTCTCATATGCTCTGCTATTATTATATAATTATCAGGGATTGAGAGCCCGCAGTGTTAGCGATGGGACCACGCTTTTTGCTGTCTTAAAGGGACAGTACCCTGAAAAATTTTATTACATAACTTGGAGTCCCAGGATACAATTTCACCTGCAGAGACCCACTTGGAGCGATAGCGGGACCTTCTATTTCCCAGTCTCAGCCAGAGATGGATTTGGTCATTTCTGGTGCTGCAAACGCCCTCCGCCCTCACCTACATCAGCAGGGTCTTCGGACTCTGAGATAGATATGGCTGCCGCGGACGCAGACCACCTTGAGAGGTCCTTGTCTTCGCATTCTGACGGTAGAGGACCTGTCCTCTACGACCGCAGCGTGGGAACGCGCATTGGTGGAAGCTCTGATAGTTTCTGTGCGGGAAATTCTAAAAATGGCTGATCTACAGCGTCAGTTACGCAGGTCGGGGAAAGTGTTTCCTTGCCCAGAATTTTTTCACTCCATTGTAGGGCCGAGACAACTAATCAATTATAAAAATAGTTGTGAACTATTTTCATAATCGATTAGTTGGTCAGCCAATTATTTGGCCTGCATACAAAATGTGCTATTTGTTTACATATCTGGAAATACAGTACAGCACACACAGCTTAGTACACCCTCCATACATGTCATAAGACACAGTGCAGCACACATACAGCTCAGTACACTCTCCATGCATGTCACTAACTGCCTGAGAACTTGTGAATGTGTGAGGAGCAATGCCTCATTTAGTTTTGGGCAGTAGGTGAGTGGTCCTAAAGGCAGAAAGGCAGAAGTTTCTTTACCTTGCTATAGGGGCATGCTATACTATACTTTGCAGCTTGCTATAGGGGCATTCTGAAGGCAGGATGAGCCAGTCAGTGGGGGACCCCAGAAGAGGAGAATCTGAGCTGCTCTGTGCAAAACCATTGCACAGAGCCGGTAAGTATAACATTTGTTTTTTTAGTGTTTTTTATTCTGCCCAACAACAAATTGGCAAAAAAAAAAGCATAAATAATGCAAAACGAAAATCGCAGCAAAATTATGTGCGCAAAAAGCACTGCAGAAACCGATCAAAAGCAAACTGCACAGGGTTGAACTGAGCCTTATGCTGGCCATACATATATAGATTTTCACATGAGAATAGTTATACGAAAAATCTTTGTACATTCGCTGAATGAAAGAATGTCGTTTAAAAATTTCACTTGCTTTTAATATTGAGTTTTATAATGAATTTCTGAACAAAAATCACATACACTGTCTAAAAATTATTCTGTCTGTTCTCAGAGTGGATTAGAGATTTTGCTCCCTTACTATATAGTTATTTATATTGACAAATGCATTGAGATATTTAAGAATAAATTGCCTTTTTTTTTTAAAAAAAACTTTACATATTAACTAAATTGCACACCACAATTTTTTTGTAAGATTATTATCCGATTAATTGAAACAATACTCGGCCATCTAATAGATTATGAGAATAATTGTTAGTTACATAGTTTGTGAGGTTGAAAAAAGACATCAGTCCATCCAGTTCAGCCTATGATGTGTGTGTTTGCTATTAACCGTATATTGAATACCCCTGTATGTTGTGGTCTTTAAGGTGCCCATCTAATAGTTTTTTTGAAACTATCGATGCTCCCTGCTGATATGACTGCTTGTGTAAGAGAATTCCACATCCTTACTGCTCTGACAGTGAAGAACCCTTTACGTATTTTAAGGTTAAAACGTTTTTCCTCTAGTTTTAGTGAGTGGCCACGTGTCTTATTGTATTCCCTTTCTCTAAAAAGTTTGTTCCTTAAGGGCCATACACACTATAAGATTTTCTGAAGACTTTTTCCTTCAGATTTACCTTTTCTATGTAGTGAAAGGGCCTGCCAGATTGCATACAAATTGAAAGTGTTTAGGTTTAACCTCATATTATATGGTTTTGGTATGTCTAAAGGAAAAAGTCTTCAGAAAATCTTATAGTGTGTATGACCCGTAATGCTAGGGTCGCCAGTACAGTATTTGTACATTGATATCATATCCCCCCTCAATCGTCTCTTCTCCAGAGAGAATAAGTTGTGCTTGTAGTCTTTCCTCATAGCCGATGCCCTCCATTCCCCTAATTATTTTTGTTCTTCTCTGGACTCTCTCCAGTTCCAGCACATCCTTCCTTAGGACCGGTGCCCAGAAGTGGACAGCATATTCCAGATGTGGCCGGACCAGAGTCCAGCCACATCTGTCCATTGTATGAAGACGCATTAGGCACATGGTGGTGCCTAAGCGTTTTGCACACAGTTATCCCTTTGTGTAGGCGGTGTTCAATAGGTGGACTGTTCCACCAAAAGTAGATTCTCCGGTGGCCAGGTTGAATAAGGGGTCTCTGGTACCGGTGGAAAAATTGCCAACTTTTCCGGATCCCGTCGATAGCCGGGTGGAATCGTTGCCCCGCCATTTACACGTGGTGGCTGCTCACAGGTTAAAGACTACCTTTGTAAAATGTTCTGGTGGCGCAGACTGCTGCTGAATGGGGGAAGTTACTGCTGGAATTACTAGACCAGTTGGCTCAAGCTCTGGTATTCATGTGTGATACATCCCTTGATTCAGCCCTGTTGGTGGGCAGGTCGTCAGCAGTGGGGATTGCGATTAGGCTCTTGGTATGGTGAAATGCTGGTTGGCTGATCTTCAGTTTACAGGGGAGAGGCTGTTTGGATCAAATGTGTCCATGAAGTAATTATGTATGGTTACAAAACAGTTTGGTTCTTGCTCTCCGTTAAGGTTTTTTCCTTCTAACATACATCTGTCCCCGGACCGGCTGCAAGCTATCTTCGGGGTGCAGGACCTGTTGCTTCAGTGAGTGATGGTTTTGGTATCCGAACTGTTTCAAGGTTTTTATTTAAACCTGTTTATGGTCCCAAATAAAAAGGGCAAGCTTTGTCCGATTCTGGACATTGTGCGGGTACAGAAATACAAAATGGAGTCCATTCGCACAGTGGTGACATCCCTACATCAGGTGGATTTCTTGGCCTCTATCGACATCAAAGATGCTTACACATACCAATATGTGCCCGACACCAGCGTTTTCTTCGCTTTGCTATGGGAGAGGAACACTATCAGTTTGTGGCATTACCTCCTCTCCTCGGGTCTTCAGGAAGGTGTTGGCCCCGGGTCTGGCGTTGCTACATCAGTAGAGAATTGCTGTGCTGAGCTACCTGTACGATCTCCTCTTGTGAGTCCTCATCTGCATTGATGGACGACATGGAGATCACTATACAGACCCTGAAGGAGTTCAGTTGGCTTCTGAACTACCAGAGGTCTGCCCTGATTCCGTCCAGAAAATTGGATTATCTGGGTCTGATTCTAGATTTAGGTCTAGTCAGAGTGTTTCTTCCTCTGGATAAACTCCAGAAGTTGCATGCTGCCATTCATCTGTTGCTGTCCCGCAGGAGGTCTTTCCTCCAGACCTGCATGCGAGTGCTGGGCCTGATGGTGTTTACCTTTTTGAGGAGGTCCCATTTGCACAGTTCCATACTAGGTCCCTCCAGAGGGAGATCCTGGTGAAATGGAACAAATGTCCAAAGTCTCTAGAAAATCAGATTTGGCTGAGCCGTGAAACTTGAGCAGTGCAAATCTTTTCTCCCCTTGTATTGGACAGTGGTCACGACGGATGCCAGTCTGTCCGGGTAGCGAGGTGTCCTGGGGCTGAGCTCTGTTCAGGGTTGTCGCATGCTGGAAGAATCCAGACTACCAATCAATGTCTTGGAACTTCAGGCGATCAGACTGTGCCTAGGTCACTGGATGGATCGGCTCCGGGGGCTCCTGGTACGGATCCAGTCGGACAGTGCCACGGCGGTGGCTTATGTTAATCACCAGGGCAGAACAAAAAGTGTGTTGGCTCTGGAAGTAGCAAGCACAGAACGCTATGTTCTGGCCCTCTCTGTCGTACACATTCCAGGTGGGAAAAATTGGCAGGCGGACTATCTGTTGGCAGGCGTTGGACCAAGGGAAGTGGTCCCTGTTTAGGTTGGGCTCTAGTTTTTTTTTTTTTTTTTTTTTTTGAGCTCCTGTTACCTGGCTCTTTTTGTGTTTAGCCCTGGGATTTTTTGTTGTCCCACCCCTCATGTTTTGGCACTGCTTTAGGATGTCCCTATGGTTCTGAATATGGAGCACTGTGTCTGTCAATAAAAGAAAGTCGCCTTTTTGGGGACTCACTGGATGAATTGGTTAAGGGGTCACTGGGGGTAAAAGCACACTGCTGCCCCAGCAGACAGATTTTTTTCTCTCAAATCTTCATTTGACCCCAGATCGTTTGTGATCTTCAACGGGCGGTTCAGGATCTCCTCGCCCAGGGGGTGATAGTCCCGGTGCCACATCGGGACAGGTTTCGGGGTTTCTACTCAAATCTGTTCACGGTGCCCAGAAAGGAGGGCAAGGTGCGTCCAATTCTGGACTTAAAGTTTCTGAACTGCTTCGTGCGGGTTCAAAAGTTCCGCATGGAATCCCTCCGATCGGTGGTGGCCTCCCTGAGCCCGGGAGATTTCCTGGCTTCCATCGACCTCAAGGATGCATATTTACACATCGCCATTTACGAAGGTCATCAGAGGTACCTCTGATTCGCAATCGCGGAGGAGCACTATCAGTTTGTGGCGTTGCCTTTCGGTCTCGCTTCAGCTCCAAGGGTGTTTACCAGTATTGGCTCGTGTCCTGGCCCTGTTGCGGGCGCAGGGGATTGTAATCCTTGGATATCTGGACGATCTCCTGTTAAGGTCGAGCTCCAGTGCCACTCTGTTGCACGATCTGTCAACCACGGTTCAGATGCTCCAGGAGTTCGGGTGGACCATCAATTTTCAGAAGTCGACATTGTCTCCTTCTGTTCGCCTCCCTTACCTGGGGATGGTTCTCGACTCCGCCCAGGCGAAAGTCTTCCTGCCGGAGGACAAACTCCGGACTCTACAGAACGAGGTCCGGTCCCTCAGGGACAACGAATCCTCATCGTTCAGAACCTGCATGCGGTCCCTGGGATTGATGGTGTCAGCCTTCGAGGCAGTACCATTTGCACAGTTCCACACACGATCTCTGCAAGTGGAGATTCTGGCCAGGTGGGACAGGCATCCTCAGTCCTGGGACAGGCATCCTCAGTCCTTGGACAGGAGGATATCTTTGAGCCACCAAGTCAGAGCGGATCTTCTATGGTGGCTCCAGTCTCCGGCTCTGACGGAAGGGAAATCCTTCCGGCCGTTGTTATGGATGGTGATCACCATGGACGCCAATTTGTCTGCCCAGGGCACTTGGTCGGAGGAGGAATCCTCTCTACCGATCAATGTCTTTGAACTGAGAGCGATCAGACTAGTTTTGCTCCGTTGGTCAGATCGGCTTCGGGGGCCGCCCTGTGCGTGTGCAGATGGACAACGCAACTGCGGTGGCTTAAATCAATCAACAAGGGGGCACCAGGAGTGCCCGGGCAGTCAAGGAGGTGGCCGAGATTCTGTCTTGGGCCGAGACGCAGGTCTCGGCGCTTTCGGCAGTTCACATTCCAGGTGTGGAGAACTGGCAGGCCGATTATCTGAGCCGTCAGACCCTGGGCCAGGGGGAATGGTCCCTACACCCGGAGGTGTTTCAGATGCTGTGTGCCCGATGGGGATCCCCGGACATGGATCTGTTCGCGTTGGACCAAGGGAAGTGGTCCATTCATCCGGACTTGTTTCATCGGATATGTCTACGGTGGGGTACCCCTGAGGTGGACCTGTTGGCGTATCGGCTCAACAGAAAGGTACCAAGGTTTGTGGCAAGGTCCTCTGTCGGATGCCATGGACGCTCTAGTGGCCCAGTGGGGCTAGTATATCTGATCTATGCCTTCCCTCCTCCTGGCTTTTTTGGTGGCTATCACCTCTGCTCACAGGGTAGAAACATAGAATGTGTCGGCAGATAAGAACCATTTGGCCCATCTAGTCTGCCCAATATATCTGAATCCTCTGAATAGTCCCTGGCCCTATCTTATATGAAGGATAGCCTTATGCCTATCCCATGCATGCTTAAACTCCTTCACTGTATTTGCAGCTACCACTTCTGCAGGAAGGTTATTCCATGCATCCACTACTCTCTCAGTAAAGTAATACTTCCTCATATTACTTTTAAACCTTTGCCCCTCTAATTTTAAAACTGTGTCCTCTTGTGGTAGTTTTTCTTCTTTTAAATATGCTCTCCTCCTTTACCGAGTTGATTCCCTTTATGTATTTAAAAGTTTCTATCATATCCCCTCTGTCTCTTCTTTCTTCCAAGCTATACATGTTAAGGTCCTTTTAACCTTTCCTGGTAAGTTTTTTTCCTGCAATCCATGTACTAGTTTAGTAGCTCTTCTCTGAACTCTCTCTAGAGTATCTATATCCTTCTGGAGATATGGCCTCCAGTACTGCGCACAATACTCCAAGTGAGGTCTCACCAGTGTTCTGTACAGCGGCATAAGCACTTCTCTCTTTCTACTGCTTATACCTCTCCCTATACATCCAAGCATTCTGCTGGCATTTCGTGCTGCTCTATTACATTGTCTTCCCACCTTTAAGTCTTCTGAAATAATTACTCCTAAATCCCTTTCCTCAGATACTGAGGTCAGGGCTGTGTCAAATATTCTATATTCTGCCCTTGGGTTTTTACGACCCAGGTGCATTATCTTGCACTTATCCACATTAAATTTCAGTTGCCAGAGTTCTGACCATTCTTCTAGTTTTCCTAAATCCTTTTCCATTTGGCGTTTCCCTCCAGGAACATCAACCCTGTTGCATATCTTTGTCTCATCAGCAAAAAGACAAACCTTACCATCGAGGCCTTTTGCAATATCACTTATGAAGATATTAAACAAAATTGGTCCCAGTACAGATCCCTGAGGTACCCCACTGGTAACATGACCTTGTTCTGAATGTTCTCCATTGACTACAACCCTCTGTTGTCTGTCACTCAGCCACTGCCTAATCCACTCAACAATATGGGAGTCCATGCTCAATGACTGCAGTTTATTGATAAGTCTTCTATGTGGGACAGTGTCAAAAGCCTTACTAAAATCTAGATATGCAGTGTCTACTGCACCTCCACCGTCTATTATTTTAGTCACCCAGTCAAAAAAATCTAGAAGATTTGTTTGACATGATCTCCCTGAAGTAAACCCATGTTGTTTTTCATCTTGCAATCCATGGGATTTAAGATGTTCCACAATCCTATCCTTTAATAGGGTTTCCATTAATTTGCCTACTATTGATGTCAGACTCACTGGTCTATAGTTGCTCGATTCCTCCCTACTACCTTTCTTGTGAATGGGCACGACATTTGCCAATTTCCAATCTTCCGGGACGACTCCTGTTACTAATGATTGGTTAAATAAATCTGTTAATGTTTTGCCAGCTCACCACTAAGCTCTTTTAATAATTTTGGGTGTATCTCATCAGGACCCTGTGACTTATTTGTCTTCACTTTAGACAGCAATCTTAGAACGTCTTCCTCTGTAAAGACACATGCATCAAACGATTCATTAGTCATCCTTTCAAGTGGAGGTCCTTCTCCTTCTTTTTCTTCTGTAAAAACTGAACAGAAGTATTCATTAAGGCAGTCGGCTAGCCCTTTATTCTCTTCTACATACCTTCCATCCTTTGTTTTTAATTTAGTTATTCCTTGTTTTAATTTCCTTTTTTCATTTATATATCTAAATAATGTCTTATCCCCCTTTTTCATAGACTGAGCTAGTTTTTCTTCTGCCTGCGCTTTAGAAGTTCTTATAACTTGCTTGGCCTCTTTCTGCCTAATCTTGTAGATTTCCTTATCTTCATTGCTCTGGGTTTTTTTATAATTACTAAATGCTAGCTTTTTATTTTTAATGATTTGGGCCACTTCTGCTGAGTACCACAGTGGTCTCTTCCTTTTTTTGCTTTTACTGACAAGTCTAATGCAATTTTCTGTTGCCTTCAATAATGCACCTTTTAAGTAGTCCCATTTCTCCTGGACTCAATGTAATCCGTTCCAGTCTGATAAGGACTCATTTATAACTAATTTCATTTTTGAAAAGTCTGTTTTTCTAAAATCTAAAACTTTTGTTTTTGTGTGGTGTGACTCTTTCACAGTTCTTATATTAAACCACACTGACTGGCGATCACTAGATCCCAAGGTTTCGCCTACAATGACATCATATACCGAATCCCCATTTGTGAATACCAAATCCAAAATGGCCTCCCTCCGGGTTGGCTCCTCAACCACTTGTTGCAGAGACAACCCCAGTAGGGAATTTAGAATATCTGTACTCCTGGTAGAACTTGCTATTTTGGTTTTCCAGTTTATATCTGGAAGATTGAAATCTCCCATAATGATAACTTCTCCTTTCATTGTCATTTTAGCTATTTCTTCAACTAGTAGATCATCTAGTTCTTTAACTTGACCAGTTGGTCTATATATCACACCTACACGAGTTACTGCATGATTAGCAAACTGCAACGTAACCCAAACTGACTCTATGTTGGCCTCACCAACTTGTATTAGGTTAGATTTAATGCTATCTTTCACATACAGGGCCACTCCTCCTCCTTTCTTGCCTTCTCTGTCTCTTCTGTATAAAGAGTACCCTGGTATGGTTATGTCCCATTCATTTCTTTCATTAAACCTTGTCTCCGTAACAGCCACTAAATCTACATTCTCAGATGCCATTATTGACCCAAGTTCATTGATTTTTTTTACCTAAACTGCGAGCATTTGTAGACAGGACTCTGAGCTTATCATTTCTTAACCTCTGTGCTTCTGACCTGTTCTGGCATTGTTTCGGGGGGCAATTGGACTCTTGTATTTTCACTCTTTTGCCCCCCCTTCCTAGTTTAAATACTCTTTCGCAAATTCTTGGAGTTGTTCACTAAGTACATTTGTTCCTTTGAGAGAAAGATGCAAACTATCTTTTTTGTACAGTTCCTTTCTATTCCAAGTAGAGCTATGATGAGAAACAAAGCCAAATCCTTGCTCTTGACACCATTTACTAAGCCATATGTTGAACTCCTTTATGCGCCTCTGCCTATCATTCTGAACATTATGCACAGGCAGAACTTCAGAAAATGAAATGGTGGATGCAAAATCCTGTACGTCATTACCAAGTGTGATAAAAGATTTTTTTCACCTCTGACACTTCATTGCAAGCCAGGTCATTTGTCCCTAGATGGACAAGAACATCCACGTCCCCTTCCTGCTTTGCTTGCTTAACAATATTAATAATACGTCTTCTATCTCGTCTAGCAGTAGCACCAGGGAGACATCTCACAAAACCATTTTCTTTAAGCTCCACACTTCTTATGATTGAATCACCCAGCAACAGCTGCTTCCTTTGAGACTTCACTTTATCTTTTTTGTCCTTGGCTGCAGTCTTGCATACATTAGACATAGAAGTCGATGGTTTCTCACCCTCTGTGCTTGAGTCCATATCCATGTTGTCCTTACATTCTGAGAGTGCTGCAAATGAATTATGGAGAACCACCGACTGTGGGACATGTCTTCTATCCACCACTCTAAGTCTTCCAGAACATACAGTAACCCATCTGCCATTTCGACTATCTACGGCGGCGGTCAGCCCCTCACAGGCAAAGTGACGTAGGTCTACGTCGCTCGCCTGTGAGGGTTTAGGGAGCGAGCGCGCGCCGCCGGAGGCACGCTCCCGCGTGGTCACGGACCCCCCCGCGCGTGTGACCGGCGGACCCGATCGCCGCCGGCCACTCTGCGATCGGCGGGGGAGAGGGAGAATGTCAGGCAGCTTGTGTAAACAAGCTGCCTGTCATTCTCCTCTCTGTATGAGAGATGATCACATGGATCTACTATGTAGATCCATTGATCACTCTGCATACAGTTGAAGCCACAGCCAATCACAGTTAGAATCACGCCCCTAGGGACACACACAGCCCCTCCCTCTCAAATAAAGTTAACCCCTTCACTACCAGTGTATTTTTACAGTAACAGTGCATATATATAGCACTGATTACTGTAGAAATGTCACTGGTAACCCCAAAAGTGTCACAAATGTCAGTCAAGGGTCCGATCTGTCCGCCGCAATGTCGCAGTACCGCAAAAAAATCGCAGATCGCCGCCATTACGCGTTAAAAAAAAAAACAACAAAAATGACAAAAATCTTTCCCTTTGTTAGTAAACGCAATAACTTTTGCGCAAACCAATCAAAATACGCTTTTTGCGATTTTTTTTACCAAACATAGGTAGCATAAAACAAATTGGCCGAAAATATTAAAATTTTGATTTTTACATTTTTTTGGGGGGGAATTTCATATAAAAAAAAGGGAAAAATATTGCTATTTTTGCAAAATTTACGCTCTTTTTTTGTTTATAGCGCGTGATCAAAAAATCGCACAGGTGATCAAATACCGCCAAAAGAAGGCTCTGTTTGTGGGAAAAAAAGGACGCCAAATTCGTTTAGGTACAGCGTCGCACGACCGCGCAATTGTCCGTTAAAGTCACGCAGTGCCGAATCGCAAAATACCCTCTGGTCGTTTAGCAGCCAAATCCTCCGGGGCTTAAGTGGTTAAAGAGGAGAAAAAAAATTGTAAATTTAAGTCAAACAAATCTTACCTTTTTTTTTTTTTTTTTCCCCCACCTTCCAGCCTACCTCCTGACTATCTTCTGCAATATCTCTTCACTGTACTTAAAATGTTGTACTTGAATGGAGTACTTGCAGCTAATGAATTAGGCCAGCTAATGAGTATGTCTCTAAATATATACACACTCCTTCACAGCTCCTCCCCCAGCAACAAATGTAACACCTTAATGAGCTGATCTCATTAGCAAATGCACAATAGCAAACACCTGACCAAATTCCTTACCTCTTCTCAAGCAATGGTCAGCAAAAAACAGATGAGTCAGTTGCAAACTCCAAGCCAATCTCTTTCAGTATCTCTTCAAACTCTTCAGTCTCCTGCAATATCTCTTCACTGTACTTAAAATGTTGTACTTGAATGGAGTACTTGCAGCTAATGGAAAGCGTACATTTCGTGTTGTGAGTCGATTGGTTTTCACCCTCGTTGTTTTTCAGTGGCTCAGATTTTGAACTTCCTTCAACGAGGTGTTGAGCAGGCGTTACCCATGAGCACCATCAAGAGCCAGGTGCCTTGGCGATCTTCTTTCAGCAGCCCTTAGCAACACATTTATTGGTGCATACTTTTATTCAAGCTGGTGCAATCTTTTTAGCCGTGGGATTTAAACTTGGTGCTCTCTTCTCCAAAAAGCCTACCTTTGAAAATTTTCGGGGGATTCCCCTGCTTATGCTGTCACAGAAGGTGGCTTTTTTGGTGGCCATGACCTCTACTCACAGTGTCGGAACTGGCGGTGTTATCATGTCGTACCCCCTATCTGATGGTCCACAAGGATAAGGCGGTTCTTTGTCCACGTCCGTCGTTCCTACCTAAGGTGTTCTCTGACTTCCATTAGAATAAAGACATTGTGTTGCCTTCTTTGTGTCCCAGGCCCGCTTATCCCAAGGAATTTTCATTGCATGCCCTGGTTGTGGTTCAGGCCATTTGGGTGCATCTTGCAGCCACAGAGTTAGACTCACTGTTTGTGATCACGGACGGGCCAAGAAAAGGGCTGTCTGCTTCTTCTATGACCATTTCCAGATAGATCAGACAGACTGACTCAGGCCTATTCCTTTCCCTGTAATGGCGCACTCTACTCTGGTGCTTAGTGCTTCTTGGACCTTCCATCATCAGGCGTCAGTTGCACAGGTTTACAAGGTGGTAACTTGCTTGACGGTGCTCACTTTCAACAAACTTCTAAAAAAGTGTTTTGGCATCTGCAAATGCTTCTTTTGGCCACAAGGTTTTGCAGGCTGCTGTTTAGAGGGTATGACCCCTCTTTTTTGTGGTGTATTGCTCAGGTTGGGCTCCAGTTGTTGTTTTTGTTGTGTTTTTTTTTGTTTTTTGTTTTTTGAGCTCCTGTTACCTGGTTGCCTTCTTGTGTTCAGCCTTGAGTTTTTCTTTGTTTTCCCACCCCTCATGTTTGGCACTGCTTGGAGACATGTCTATGGTTCTGAATATGGAGTGTTGTGTCTGTCAGTGAACGAAAGAGAAAATAGGATTTTTGTACTTACTGTAAAATCCATTTCTCTGAGTTCATTGACGGACACAGCACCCACCACTCTATGAAGTTTTGTTACTTCTGACACTGCTTGTTAGGCCTATAGCAGAGAGGGGGGTGTATACCAGCTAGGAATGCTCATAGGCATTGCCAAGTGTTTCTCTGCCTAGTGTCCTACTCCTGTAGGGGGCGATATAACCCTATGGTTCTGAATATGGAGTACTGTGTCCATCAAGGAACTCCGAGAAATGGATTTAACGGTAAGTACATAAATCCTATTTTTATTGGCTAAACTGCAGTTTGATTGCACAACAATTTTCCTATAACTCCATAGCTACCAATAATGAGAGATTTTCTAGTGACAAAAGTCAAATTAAATTCAGGATTTTCTTTTTTTTTGTTCCCCTATATGTAGGCAGCCATAACAGGGTTAAATACTTAAATAGAGTTTACCTTTTGCTACAAGACTGCATTTTGTTATAACTATATTTTACATAGTAGTTGAGGTTGAATAAAGACAATAGTCCATCCAGTTCAACCTGTGTAGGTGTGTGTGGATGTATTCATTTCCCATACCCCTGAATGTTTTTATCTTGGAGATGTATGTCCATGAGTCTTTTAAAAGTAGCCAGACTCCCCACAGTTACTACCATTTGTGGAAGAGAGTTCCACAATCTTATTGCCCTTCCTGTAAAAAAAACCCTTGCGTAGCCTGTGGGTAAATCGCTGAATGAATGAATATTTGAATGACTAGTAAAAATTTTAATTAGATGTATTAATAGAAAATGTACCCGAGTGTCCCAGATACCTATTCAGACTTTTCCAGTCTGGTACATTCATGTCAAGGCAACCTTTTGAGCTTGAATGAGCTTGCCAATACATCCCAAGGACCCAAAAATTCACCTGAACTATTTTTCCTTATACAGCACACCACAATGCATGGTGAGCTGCAGTGCAGGTGTATCAAAGATGTGCATTCCTTTAGTGCCTTGGAATGCTATTAAAAATGAACGCATTCAAAGGAAACCGCAACACATTAATATGTGTATAGGTGTGTGTAACCAACTTTAAGTTTGTCCAGCAAAAACTTTAGTTCCTAGTTTTAGACCATGGACCAGGGTTTAAAAACGACATCAATCCAGACCATGTTAGGCAGTGAGGGGAACACTCAACTGCAACAAAGACAGGAGTGCTTTTCTTTAGAAGAGTAAGGGAAGGCTTGAACCCCTGTTATATTTGTATTTTTTGTATGTGTCCCTGTTGCAGATTTTCCCTCTTTTTCTTCTGGCAAAACTGTTGTCCACAGAACAGGAAGTAAGAGAAATTAGAACAAGTTGGTGGCTTGACATACACACATAAGTTTTGTTTTCTTGTTCCTCTTTTAGGGCACTAAAGCACAGTATTTAGCTGCTAAAGCATTGAAGAAACAGTCTTGGAGGTTTCACACCAAATACATGATGTGGTTTCAAAGGCACGAGGAGCCTAAGACCATAACTGATGAATTTGAGCAGGTATGTGTAATTTATTTTCTTAATCAGAGTATCTGATAAGTATATCCAGCATACCTGTGTACTTGATCCATACAGATTCTAGATAAGATCATCTACTGATGTTTTACAGCTACTCGCTGCTTAGGCTATTGTATAGAAAAATTCTAATATCAATACTCCTCTTTGGCTTCAGTACATAGTTTTGCCGTTTGTATGTACAAGAAGAAATCTCAAGAACAGACTTCTTGCCTCTGTTGGTTTTACTTTTCATCATGACTTTTTGCAATCCTACAAAAAGGAACCTGAACCAGAAGTGATTTTTAAAAATCGAACAGGCTAAAGCTTAGCCCTTTAGCTGACAAGCCCCTCCACTTTTAAACTCAGGTGGCCAGACCATTTTTGAAATTTTTGTTTATTATGTTTCCCTTACAGCTTTCAGAGTTTGGAAAGATCCCCTAAACCATACATTTTTTTTAAGCAAGGGATGAGTAGAATAAAAAGAAGGTGCTACTGATTTTGTTTTTTTTAGGCCCTGTGATATTTACACACGTTTATCAAACAATACTTTTGCTAAAAACAGACTAAAATCATAAATAGTGGATACATACATGGCAAAACTTACACATTTTCTGTTTGATGCCTACTAAATATAAAAGCTAAAACTGTATAGAGTTATTAAATAACAAATATTTGTAAATAAAATGTAGCCATTTTGTGAAATGGTTAAAACTGAAGGTATTCAAAACTGTAAAAAAAAAACTATTACTCTTAAAAATCGGGAGGTCATCATTTTTACTTTACAGTTTTCAGTGTTTGTTAAAGAACCCCTAAACCATATATTTTCTAAATGCACATAACCTGTAGAATTAAAAAAAAAAATGATTTTTCTCTTACGTCCTCTGACAGTCGCCGCCCACTCATACAATCTGCACGTCTGGGTATTGGCCTTCTCCACAGGAGTAAGCTAGGCAGAAGATTTTGTTAGAATATTCACAAAAACTTTGTATAGACACATTACAGGGGGCTGTCCCTATGGTCAATACCCCCAGCTAGCTTCATTCCCAATTCAGTTTGCTGCTGCCTAGCTTAGGAGTAGGATGGCTTTCCCCTGGCTGGGGCTGTGGTCTCAGCTTTCTTTCTTCTTTTTTTTCTCTCTAGAGAAGTATTTCTTTCTTTAAAAGATAGCTTTTTATTTGTTCCTGCGCTTAATTAGTCGGACTTCGGAAGACTACAGTGTTTGCGCAGCTGGGAATCGCATTGGTTATTCTAGAGCCTTAAGGAATCCCAGCCTGCAGGTTATTGGTACGCCCAGGCCTTGCAAATGACTATGTCCCTGACCTCAAGCCTGCGAAGTTGCTATCTTTGCCGGGATGTCTCAACTGCGGTACGCCTGCATGTTGCTAGCGTCCCCTTCGGCTGACGGCACCACCACTCAAAGTGGGAGACTTTCTGTCACAGAGCGGTACCCACGTTTTCAGTGGACCGGTGAGTACCATGCTACCCCTCTGTCTCTGGCATTGTCTGTTGGGGTGTGTATGTGGGCCCTCTGTTTTATGGGGATGGCAGTTCAGTATGGGTTCTGTAATGTCCCCCTCGTGTCTGTAGGTGCGGTCCCTGTGTGTCCCTTCCCGGTCTCTGTGGGGGCGCTGTGGCGGTTCCACCGCTGTATGGGGGGTTGCGGGGGTCTCCTATGTCCCTAAGGTGCTTGTGCAACTATTTGGGGAACAGTACATGGTGTGGGGGCCGCAATTGGCGCAAAACTGCGCTGCCGCAATTTTAGGTGTGTAGGCTGTTTGGCCTCATTGTGAGGGCAGCAGCCATTTTCTACTATGCGGTTGGCGCCGATCAGGCGCCATCTTTAGTGTGGGCAAAATGTCCTTATGTGGACAGAGCTTTTCCCATAGGCTTGTATTGGCAACCATTTTCTTGTGGCTCAGGGCTGTGTCTGCCTCTAGAGGCGTGAGGTCACTTCCTCTTTCTTTACATTCAGATCGATTCAGCAGCGTAGCAAGTATAGCACACTGTGGGGGGCTTTTATTGTGTTTCCTGGCCTGCATTCCTGCTAGCATTCATTTTTTGCAGTTTCCTGTAGCACAGGACTTGCTCTCCATTTGCGGTGGGGACCGCGGGATTAGCCGATTTAAAGGGCCAGAGTCATTCAAATTGATAGCAAATTCCCCCCAGATCTGGTAGAGGGTCCAGGTACTCCTGAATCCTTTGCTATAGTCTCCCTTACTGCTGCACTTGCGACTTTAGCGTTAAAAGTGGATTTGTTGATGTCTGACTGGGTTTCTAAGAAAAGGCCTATGCCCTCTCAGTCTTCTGATTCAGAGCCAGATTTGGTTGACACGAACAGCGTACCCCCTGAGGGGTCTCAGTCCTCTGTCGGATGTGGAGGAGGATTCCTCCTCCGGATCAGCATGGGACCGCGCTGCGGTGTCCGCGCTTATTAGCTCTGTGAAAGACACTTTAAATTTGGATGATGAGCCCCACCTGTCGGGTAAGCAGTCTTCCTTTGGTACCCGCAAAGCCCAAAAATCGGGTCAGGTTTTTCCTTGTCCCGCAGAGTTTCACGATACCGTGAATGAACAATGGCGTCATTTGAAACGTAATTTTGTGGTGCCAAAGAGATTTCAGTACAGTTATCCCTTTGCGGATCCGGTGGATTCTCGCTGGACTGCGGCTCCTAAGGTGGACCACACTGTGTGCAGGTTAAATAAGGCCACTTTAATGCCCACAGAGGATTCTCCGGTGTTTAAAGACCCGGCGGATAGGCGGGTGGAAACTTTTTCCCGCCACATCTATCTGGTAGCGATAGGGGGGACATGATAGCAATTTATAAATATCTTAATGGGGATCCCAGCTTAGAAAAAAAAGCTGTTCATTCGAAGGGATTGCATGAGGACTCGAGGGCATACAATGCGATTAGAGGAGAAGCGTTTTAACCTCAGGCAACGTGGGGGGTTCTTTACTGTTAGGGCTACAAAATTGTGGAATTCTCTACCACAAGAGGTGGTTTCGGCGGGTAGTATGGTGGCTTTCAAAAGACTCTTAGACTTACATCTCAAGGATCAGAACATTCAGGGGTATGTGAGATGATTACAGCCACACACACCTACACAGGTTGAACTGGATGGACTATTGTCTCTATTCAACCTCACCTACTATGTAACTATGTAGCGGGTTCCTTGCTGAAACCAGTGTTCGCTTCGGTAATGGTATCTCAGGCCGTTGTGGAGTGGGCCAAGGCGCTTAAGCGCACTCTGATTGCTGACTCCGCCTCTCCTGCTGCTCTGTAGATGGTGGATCAAATGGGTCAGGCTGTTTTATACCTGTGTGACGTGGCCTTAGATGAGGCCCCTTTAGTCGCACGACTTTCAGCGGTCACAGTTGCGATTCGTAGCTTTGTTTGGTTAAAAAGCTGGTCGGTCGACCAATCTTCCAAGAAGACAGTGTCTGACATCCCTTATGCGGGGAGTCGTCTTTTAGGGGACTCTCTTGGATGAACTGGTCAAGGGGATCACAGGGGGCAAGAGCGCTCTCTTGCCCCAGGTGTCCAGGGGAAAATCATTCCGCGGCAAGCGGGGTCCCTCCTTTAAACCTAACCAGGGGTCCTTTCGTGCCTTCAAGGCACAAGACAAAGGTAAGTCCTTCAAGGCCTCTAGTAAACCAGAAGAAGCCTTGGGCGGGCAAGTCAAAAGCTGCCCACACTGGCACTGTGGTTGAGTCCGCTTCGACCTGAAGGGGCGCCCTCACCCGTTTCAGGGGTGGGGGGATGTCTGCGCTATTTTCCTGAACCTTGGCGGGCCAAAATTCAGGACAGGTGGGTTCAAGAACTCATTCGGTCAGGGTACAAGATGGAGTTTCGATCACGCCCAGCAGACAGATTCCTTCCCTCAAATCTTCATTTAACCCCCGATCGCTTCCGAGATCTCCATCGGGCGGTTCAGGATCTCCTCGCCCAAGGGGTGGTTGTCCCGGTTCCACAGCGGGACAGATTTCGGGGTTTTTACTCGAATCTGTTCACCGTGCCCAGAAAGGAGGGCAAGGTTCGTCCGATTCTGGACTTGAAGTTTCTAAACCGCTTTGTGCGGGTTCAGAAGTTCCGAATGGAGTCCCTCCGGTCGGTGGTGGCATCGCTGAGTCCAGGGGATTTCCTGGCTTCCATCGACCTCAAGGATGCGTATCTACACATCCCTATTTACGAGGGTCATCAGAGGTACCTCCGATTCGTAATAGCGGAGGAGCACTATCAGTTTGTGGCGTTGTCTTTCGGCCTCGCTTTGGCTCCAAGGGTTTTTACCAGAGTTTTGGCTCCTGTTCTAGCTTTGTTGCGGGTGCAGGGGATTGCCATCCTCGGTTACCTGGACGATCTCCTATTAAGGTCGAGCTCCAGTGCCACTCTGTTGCGCGATCTGTCGATCACGGTTCAGACACTCCAGGAGTTCGGATGGACCATCAATTTTCAGAAGTCGACTTTGTCCCCTTCTGTTCGCCTCCCTTACCTGGGGATGATTCTGGACTCCGCCCAGGCGAAGGTCTTTCTTTCGGAGGACAAGCTCCAGATCCTGCAGGACGAGGTCAGGTCCCTCGGACAACGAGTTCTCCTCGCTACGGACCTGCATGCGGTCCCTGGGCTTGATGGTGTCGGCTTTCGAGGCAATCCCATTTGCACAGTTTCACACGAGATCTCTTCAAGTGGAAATTGTGGCCCGGTGGGACAGGCATCCTCAGTCCTTGGAAAGGAGGATTGCTTTGAGCCCCCAAGTCAGATCGGATCTCCTGTGGTGGCTTCAGTCTCTGGCTCTGAAGGAAGGCAAGTCCTTTCGTCTGTTGCTATGGACTGTGGTCACCACGGATGCCAGCCTGTCGGGCTGGGGTGGAGTTCTGGGCAAGTTGTCTGCCCAGGACACTTGGTCGGAGGGGGAATCCTCCCTGCCAATAAATGTCTTGGAACTGCGGGCAATCAGGCTCTGTTTGCTCCGTTGGTCGGATCGTCTTCTGGGCTGCCTAGTGCGTGTGCAGACGAACAACGCAACTGCTGTGGCTTACGTCAATCACCAAGGGGGCACCAGGAGTGCCCGGGCGGCCAAGGAAGTGGCCGAGATTCTGTCCTGGGCCGAGACGCAGGTCCCGGCGATTTCGGCAGTTCACATTCCAGGTGTGGAGAACTGACAGGCGGACTATCTGAGTCGCCAGACCCTGGACCAAGGGGAATGGTCCCTCCACCCAGTGGCATTTCAGATGCTGTGTGCACGGTGGGGATCCCCGGATGTGGATCTGTTCGTGTCTCGTCTCAACAACAAGGTGGGAAGGTTCGTGGCACGAACGCGCAACCCTCTGGCGGACGCCTCGGTGGCGTTGGTGGTGCCTTGGAATCGGTATCGGCTGTTTTATGCCTTTCCCCCCAATTCAGTTGTCGTCCAGATTTCTCCACAGGTTGGTCTCGGAACCGAGGTTGGGGATTCTGGTTGCCCAAGACTGGCCGTGTCGGTCTTGGTACGCGGTATCATGCAACTGGTCGTCGAGCCTCCCTGGCGACTCCCGCTAAGAGACGATCTTCTGTCTCAAGGGCCGATCTTCCATCCTGCTTTACAGTCGCTGGCTTTGACGGCGTGGCTGTTGAAAGCCAGGTCATGAGAGACAGAGGTCTCTCGTCGGCGGTCATTCCTACCTTGCTCAAGGCCAGGAAGGCCTCCGCAGGTAAGATTTATTATTGTACCTGGAAGGCTTATTTCGCCTGGTGCGAGTTGCAGGGGTTCCATCCACGCTCCTTTTCGGTGGCGAGAGTGTTGGCTTTCCTGCAAACTGGTGTGGAGCAGCGTCTTGCGCTGACCACTATTAAGGGCTAGTTGTCTGCGCTGGCCATTCTTTTTCAGCGCCCTTTGGTGTCGAATTCCTTGATCCGCACCTTCATTCAAGGGGTGCGTCATCTGGCTCCCCCTAGGAGGGCATCATTGTCTCCTTGGGACCTGAATTTGGCTCTGTCCGTTTTGCAACGTCCTCCCTTTGAGAACGTCCGGGAGATTCCTCTGCCGGTGCTGTCACCGAAAGTTGCCTTTCTGGTGGCGATCACATCTGCTCGCAGAGTGTCGGAGTTGGCGCTCCCCCTATCTGGTTGTTCATAGGGATAAAGTGGTCTTGCGACCTCTTCAGTCCTTTCTTCCGAAAGTGGTTTCGGATTTCCATCTCAACAAGGACATTGTCTTACCTTCGCTGTGTGCGAAGCCTAAGCATCATATGGAGTTTGCCTTGCATTCCTTGGATGTGGTACAGGCGATCAGGGTTTACCTTTCGTCTACTGAATCCTTCAGAAAGTTGGATTGTCTTTTTGTCCTTCCTGAAGGACCTCGGAAGGGTACGGCTGCGTCTGCAGCAACCATTTCAAGCAACGATTGTGCAGGCCTATTCAATTAGGGATCAGGTTCCTCCTTTCCCTGTCACAGCGCACTCTACCAGAGCGGTTAGTGTATCTTGGGCCTTCTGCCATCAGGCGTCGGTGACTTAGGTGTGCAAAGCGGCGACCTGGTTGTCCGTGCATACCTTTACTAAATTTTACAAACTTGATGTCTTGGCATCAGCGTATGCCTCTTTTGGCCGCAACGTTTTCAGTGCGGCAGTGCCTTAGGGGAGACAGGGTAGTTTTGGCCTGTCTCCTCCTGTTGGGGTTTCCCCTTTTTATTTGTTTTCCTGGGTTTTCCCTCCTGTTGAGCTCTCTTCTTGCCCAGTGTTTACCTTTCTGGTTCAGAAAAGGTTATTTTCTCTGACATGGGTGATGCGTTGCCTTTCTTGACGGTTACGTTTTCCCACCCCTCACATCTACACTGCTTTGGGACGTCCCAGACATGCAGATTGTATGAGTGGGCGGAGACTGTCAGAGGATGTAAGAGAAAATAGAATTTTTGTAAGAACTTACCTTAAAATTCTTTTCTCTGAGTCCTCTGACAGTCGCCGCCCCTCTTTTGGGGTTCGTGGGTCTCTATACTGTTTGCTACCAAACTGAAAACCCTGTAGGTGTGTCTATACAAAGGTTTTGTGAATATTCTAACAAAATCTTCTGCCTAGCTTACTCCTGTGGAGAAAGGCCAATACCCAGTCTGCCCAGAGCGAAGCCCACCCGGTCCACGGTATGGTGAGTAAATGTGCCCCTGCTGGCCTTGGGGGGGATGTGGGCCCTCTCCTGGGGATAATGGGATTTGAACCTCCTGAAAGATCCCCCTGGCCTGCCCAGTGCTCGGTCTGTGTGTTTTACCCCCCCCCCCCCTTCCCTGTTCCTGTAGGGGGCCATGTGTCTGGGGCGCCTGGGTGGCATGGTACCCTTGGCTTGCTAGTTCCTGTAGTGGATCCATGTTTGTGTAGCCTTTGTGCTGCACTGAGCAGCGTGACCTTTCATTTAGGTGAGATTACTTCCTGTGCTGTGTTTCCTGTTGCTGGCCGAGGTAATTTCCTGTCTCTTTCTGCATGCTGCTGGAACGATCAGGAGGACTTTTTTCTGAGGTGGTACTGTACTGGGGTCCATGCGGAGACATATCCTTGCATGCTCTGCTGTTGGTTTAGTTTTAAGGGGATCTCTGCAGACCGCTGCGATTGGCGCTTCTTAAAGTGACTGTACTCCGTTTTTTTGCAACTTGCAATATGGAGTCACCAAACTGTGAATTCACTCTCAGACCCACTCTGTGCGACTCTTGGACAGTCTGCATCACAGTCGTTGTCCGCAATTTCAGCAGCTCTGGAAAGCCTGGCGACAAAAGTTGATTTAGTCAAGAAAAAGGTTGATAGCCAAAAACGGCCGCTGCCTGCTCCGTCTATGGAGATGTCCTCTGATTTACAGGATGATGAGGTTGCCCCCGGATGCTCCTCTTCCTGAGGGGTCTCTGTCCTCGCAGTCAGTTGGTGAAGAGGACCTGTCTTCAGTCGCAGCGCGGGAACGCGCTTTAGTGGAAGCCCTGATTATTTCAGTACCTAACACTTTAAAATTGGCTGATGAATCCACCCTGGCAGGGACGCGGGTGGCCTTTGGCTCCCAGAAGCCTCAGAAAGCTGGCAAGGATTTCCCTTGTCCCGACACTTTTCACAATATTGTGAATGACCAATGGCGGCGCGTTAAGCACGTGTTAGTTGTGCCAAAATGCTTTAAACGCCAGTATCCTTTTGCTGAAAAGGTCTCCAACCGTTGGACGGTGTCACCTAAAGTGGACCATCCTGTCTCCAGATTAAAGAAATCTACTCTTGTGCCTGTGGAAAATTCCCCGGTCTTTACAGATCTGGTGGACAGGCGGGTGGAATCCCCTTCCCGCCGTCTTCACGTGTTGGCGGGTTCCATTTTGAAACCGGAGTTTGTGTCTGTTTTAGTCTCACAGAAGGTGACGGAATGGATTAGGCATTTGGACCCCGAGACTGTTCCTCCAGAACAGCTGGAACTATTGGACCAGGTGATCCAGGCTCTGGTGTTCCTGTTTCAGTTGTGGGAATTGCCTTGACATGCATGGTTTGGCTGAAGGCCTGGTCAGCTGACCAAGCTTCTAAGAAAGCCCTAGCTGACCTACCCTTTCTAGGAGAGGAGAGCGTTTGTTTGGTGACTCATGGGATGAGTTGATCAAGGGTTTGACTGGCGGGAAGAGTACTCTTCTTCCTCAATCCTCCAAGGGTAACACTAAGCGGGATCCCTCTTTTTTTACTCACAAACATTTTTTGTTTTTTCTTTCGTCCTCCGAGGCGCAAGAAAAAGGTAAGCCGTTCAGAGCATCTGGAGGGGCTAAAAAGCATTGGGGCAAGCCCAAGGAAAGTCAGTTCGGTGCTGCTGACAAGTCCTCTTCAGCATGAAGGGGCACCCTCACCCGGCTCAGCGGTGGGGGACGTCTTTGCTTCTTCTAGGAACCCTGGACTTCCTTCATTCAGGATGATTGGGTTAGCAAACTAATTTGTTCCAGGTACAAGATCGAATTCTGGTCTCGGCCAGGGGACAGGTTTTTTTTCAGTCATATCTTCGCCTGTCTCTAGAGCGTTTTGAATGATGTGGGGGAGGCTGTGCAAGACCTCCTGGCTCAAGGGGTGATTGTTCCAGTTCCTCTGCAGGAACGCTCTCAAGGTTTCTATTCAAACCTGTTCACGGAACCCAGAAAGGAGGGCAAGGTGCGTCCAATTCTGGATCTCAAGGCTCTGAACTGCTTTGTGCGGGTGCAGAAGTTTTGAATGGAGTCCATTCGGTCAGTGGTGGCATCCTTGAATCAGGGGGATTTTCTGGCTTCCATCAATCTCAAGGATGCGTATCTCCACGTCCCCATTTTGGAGGGGCACCAGAGATTTCTCCACTTGCGGTGACAGAGGAGCACTTTCAATTTGTGGCTTTACCCTTTGGTCTCGTCTTGGCTCCCAGAGTATTTACCAAGGTCCTGGCCCCTGTGCTGGCCGACGAGGTATTTCAGTTGTGGGATATCTGGAGAATCTCTTGTTGCGAGCTGTCTCCCACTCTGTTGGGAAACATCTCTATCATGATTCAGACCCTTCAAGAATTCGGGTCAACGATCAATTTTCAAAAATCTGCTCTGACGCCATCAGTACGGGTCACTTATCTGGGGCTGACTCTCGACGGGTGAGGGTCTTTCTCCTCCTGGACAAACTTCAGAAGCTGCAAAAATCAGTCAGGTTGCTGATGGAGACCGATCAGTCCTCCTTGCGGGCTTGCATGAGGGCCCTGAGTCTGATGGTTTTGACCTTCAAAGCAGTCCCGTTTGCTAAGTCTCACTCAAGACCTTTGCAAAAGGAGATTCTGGCGAAATGGAACAGAGATCCTCGGTCATTGGACCAGAAGATTCGCTTGAGCCATCTTACAAAGTCGGCTCTTTCTTGGTGGCTCCGGTCACCTGCCCTGTGCCAGGGCATGTCCTTCCTGCCAGTGTTTTGGACGGTGGTCACCACAGACGTCAGGCTGGGGTGAAATGCTGGGAAAGCTATGTGCCCAGGGGACTTGGGCGACGGAGGAGTCTTTGTTGCCTATCCCTATTCTGGAGCTGAGCATGATCAAGCTCTGCCTGTTTCATTGGACAGGCTACACGGCTCTCCGGTTCAGATACAGTCAGACAATGCCACGGCTGTGGTTTACATCAATCATCAAGGGGGTACCAAGAATGTCCTGGCGGCCAAGGAGGTAGCCGAGATTCTGTTTTGGGCGGAACATCATTTTCCGGCTCTTTCCGCAGTCCACATTCCAGGGGTGGAGAATTGGCAAGTGGATTACCTGAGTCGACAAGTGTTGGATCAAGGGGAATGGTCCCTTCATCCGGAAGTGTTTCATCTCCTCTGTGCCCGATGGGGGACCCTGGAGGTGGATCTGTTTGTGTCTCGCCTCAACAGGAAAGTTCAGCGGTTTGTCGCCAGTTCGCGGGATCCTCTGGCCGATGCCACAGACGCTCTGGTGGCTCCTTGGAGCCAGTATCGCCTGATTTATGCCTTCCCTTCACTCTTACTCCTGCCAAGGTTTCTTCGCCAGGTGGCTATGGAAGGCATTCCTGTCATTCGGGTGGCACCAGACTGGCCTCGGCGCTCTTGGTACGCAGTTAGAAAAAGAAAAACTGCGCTAAATATCAAACCCTAATAGCAGCAACTTGAATGTGACAAACATATGAGTAACAAATAATGGGAAAAAGCTGCGCTAAGTGACATAGACCATAAGTGATAGGATCTAAATTAAATAATGAATGATAATGAAAATCCCAGAAAATAAAAGTCCCAAAATATTCAATGGTGGATAAACTGCTGAAGTCCAATCCAACAAAGCCCGAATGCATTCAGTATGTATAGGTACTGCTTACCAGATGTAGCAGTGAGATGAGCATTGGTATACACAGAAGCCAAACCAAATGGAACTCTGCAGGGGACTCCTCATAGATGATATCCGCTCAGAGATGTAGATCGGTGGATATTGAAATAAAACATAAAATAAACATAGCGTGATACTGTATAAATAGTATTATCTCCCGTGTGAGTCAAGGAAATAATTAGTGTGCACCACCACCAACACAGGCTGCTTACCAGAAGTAAAAAACAGTGAGCATAACAGATCTTATTTATACAAGTTGAAATAAGAGAACCACCTCCGTGCTCCCAATTTAATTACCAGAAGTCTGTAGGCAAATCGTGCGATATTGATCACTCTAATAGACAGAGCCACCACCAGAAATCCCTGCTTACCAGATGTCAGCAACCAAATGCATGTAACAATCAGGGTAAAGCTGATGTATGGCAGTCCACCAGAAAATTGTAATAAACGTTCCCTTAACAATGAGGCTGGTCCACACAGATACTCCGATGTTTACATGGAATAAATAAGGGGAGAGCCCATAGCGTAAAACCGTTTATTTAAAATAAAGTAAAACAAAGAAATGCACTTACAAGAGTACATAGGAAAAGCGCTGAATTGGAGCCGCCGGCCAGTCGGCTTCAAACACCCGCCTGAGTATCGTCTCGTCTCATAGAGGTGACTTGGTACGCAGACCTGGTACAAATGGTCGTAGACCCTCCCTGGAGACTTCCTCTGCGGGAAGAGCTACTGTCTCAAGGACCGATCTTCCATCCTGCTTTACGGTCGCTGGCTTTAACGGCTTGGCTGTTGAAAGCAAGGTGTTGAGGAATAGAGGTCTGTCTGACTCGGTGATTCCTACCCTTTTGAAGTAAGAAAGTCGACTTCCAGCAAAATCTATCATCGCATGTGGAAATCGTACATTGCATGATGTGAATCGCTGCAGCTTCACCCGCGCTTGTTTTCTATAGCTAGGGTTTTGACCTTTTTATGAAAAGGGGTTGAGCAGCGCTTGGCGTTGGGTACTATCAAGGGCCAGGTGTCGGCCTTGGCTGTTTACTTCCAACGTCCGTTGGCAACTAATAGCTTGATTCGCTTTCATCCAGGGGGTGCGTCATCTCGCTCCTCCGAAAGATCTTGGTTACCTCCATGGGATCTCAATCTGGTTTTGTCTGTTCTTCAAAAGCCTCCCTTTGAGAATATCAGGGAGATTTCTCTGCTTTCCTTGTCACAGAAGGTCGCCTTTCTAGTGGCTATTACTTCTGCTCGCAGAGTCTCTGAGTTAGCTGTGCTGTCCTGTCCGCGTTATTTGGTGGTCCACAGGGATAAAGTGGTCCTCCGGCCAAATCTGTCTTTTCTCCCTAAAGTGGTGTTGGATTTTCACCTTAATGAAGAAATCGTGTTGCCTTCCTTATGTCCTAAGCCTAAACATCCTAAGATAATTGCCTTGCACTCTCTGGATGTGGTTCGGGCGATAAGGGGGTATCTGACAGTTACTGAGTCCTTTAGGAAATCTGACTCTTTGTCCTTACGGACGGTCCTCGAAAGGGTTTGGCTGCTTCCGCTGTGACCATTTTGAGATGGATCAGGCAGACGGTTGTTAGGCTTATTCACTCAAGGGTCAGGTTCCTCCTTTCCCTGTGAAGGCTCATTCTTCTAGAGTGTTGAGTGCCTCCTGGGCTTTTCACCATCAGGCCTTGGTCGTACAGGTTTGTAAGGCAGCGACTTGGTCGTCTGTGCACACCTTTACCAAATTTTACAAGGTGGATTTGTTGGCTTTGGATGCCTCTTGGCCGCAAGGTTTTGCAGGCTGCTGTTTTATAAAAAAATGTTTTTTTCTTATTCTCTTAGGGGTCTTTTACCTGGGTGAGCTCATGTTGTTGTTTTGATTGAGCTTCATGTTACCCAGTTGGCTAGGTTTAGCCTTTGGAGTTTACGTTACTTTCTGGTTGTGTTTTTCCCACCCCTCATGCCTACACTGCTTTGGGACGTCCAACACAGCTCATGAAGATGAGGCTGCGTCTGTCAATGGACAATAGAGAAAACAAGATTTTTGTAAGATCTTAACGTAAAATCTTTTTCTCTGATGTCTATTGACCGATGCAGCACCCGCCCCTCTGATGGGGATAGTTTTTTTGTCTTCACTGCTTACAACTAAACTGATGTGCTGGGCTGTGTCTGTGAGGGGTTATGTCTAGAAGGACAGCACGGTGGGCATATATATGTAAAAATCTTGTACTAATGTACTGCCTAGACTACTCCGCCAGGCGGCAGCATAACCCACACAGCTCATGAAGATGAGGCTGCGTCTGTCAATGGACATGGGAGAAAAAGATTATAAGGTAAGATCTTACAAAAACTCGTATTTTTTTGTGCACGGTGTAGCTCCCATTAACCATGGAGCCTCTGGAGCGTGTACCCACTCCTTAAAGCTGCGGGACCCTCTGGGTCTCAGTCTGCCCTGGCGGCCATGACGGCAGCCCTGCAGTCACTTGTATCTAAGGTAGATATGGCCCTGCAAAGGGGCCCTAGCAAGAATCGCCCCCCCACCTTCACCTATATCCTCTGCCACCTCAGAGAATGAGGTGGATTTGGCCACCGTGGACAAGAGTCAGCCCACTGAGTCTGCATTCACGCACGCTGAGTGCTATAATAGTGAAGGTGAATCCTCCTCCTCCGCAGCCGCCCATTAAAAGGCGCTGGTGGGAGGCCTTAATTGTGCCAGTGCGGGAAATCCTAAAGTTGGAGGACTCAGATCATGCTGAGTCGGGGATGCCGGTGCAGTTTGGCACCCGCAAATCTGCCAAGGTAACAAAGGTATTCCCCTTTCCGGCTTATTTTCACGAGATTGTCACTAGTCAGCGGGATTCCCCAAACCGCATGGTTGGAATACCTAAGCCTTTCACTATAAGATATCCCTTTGAGGAGTCTCTCCTGAAGAAACTTACGGTTCCACAATCGGTGGACTTTCAGGTTTACAGGTTAAATAAGGCCACACTTTTGACGGTGGAGGATTCCCCATCCTTTAAGGATCCTGTGGACAAGAGAGTTGAGGCTCTGGCCCGGTACCATTTCACCGTGGCAGGTTCAATGTTGAGGCCTGTGTTTGCTATTATCTTGGTATCCCAGACTTTAACGGAATGGGCAAAAACTTTACGCCAGGATCTGGAAGGGGGTCAACACTCTCCTGAGCTGGTGGATCCGTTGATTCAGGGGTTACAGTACATTTGTGATGCATCTTTGGATGCGGCTCCCTTGGCCGGCAGGGTATCTGTGACAGCGGGGATTCTTCGCTGCTTGATTAGGTTGAAGTACTGGTCGGCCAACCAGGCTTCTAAAAAGGTGCTGACTGATCTACCTTTTTGTAGGTGACCATTTGTTCGGTGCCTCTATGGAAGAGATTATTAGGGCCTTACGGGAGGGAGTACATTACTTCTGCAGGTTGCTTGGGGTAAGGAACCTCGTCGTAAATGTTCTTTTTCTCTATCCTTTATTGACAGACACAGCTCCATATCTTCTTGACCATTGGACTATGCTGCCTCCTACAGGAGTAGGACACTAGGCAGGAAAAAGCTTTCCTGCCTATGAGGCAGACTCTGCAGGCATACGCCCACTCACTCTGCTATAGCCCTCAGTTTGTATCTGCCTAGTTTAGGAGTAGGACCTAGTTCCCGGCTGGGACTTAGGTCTTCGCTTGTCTTTTTTATTTTAAAGGGAACCTTTGTTAAAAATTAAATTTCTCTTACGTCCTCCGACAGTCACCGCGCCCTCCAAGTCCTCACCAATGGGTTTTGACCTTTGCTCCGTAGGAGTAGCTAGGCAACAAGAATTGTTAATACAAAAGCTTTTAGCATAGACACACCCCTAGGGGCTGTCCCCTCAGTCAATACCTCCCTGCACCAGCATTCCCAACTCAGTTTTATCTTGCCTAGCTTAGGAGTAGCTGGCTTTCCTGTGCTGGGGCTCAGTCTCAGCCTTCTACCCTTTTTTTGATTTTATTTCAAGTATTTTTTTCTTTTCTTTACTAGCTGTTATTTTGTCAGCTTTAGTTTTAGGGATCTTCGGATGAAGAATCGTCATGTGGAGCTGGGTCTCGGACTGGCCGCCCTGGATCCCAGGGCTGAGTGCCAGATGGATCCCCAGCCTGCCATCGAGCGTTCAGCCTAGGTTTGCCCTGGCACATTGAACGACCCATCCCTGTTCGCTGCAGGGATGCTGCCTGTGCACTGCGGTCTATGGCTGCAGTTCACCAGCGTCCTGGCTCCAGCACTCCCTGTCTGCCTTGATAGCGGTTTGCCGCTGGAGACGGTTCCCCACTCCGTCTGGTATGGTAAGCACCTTCTGTGTGGGTGTCAGTCTGTGTAGTACCCCCCATGTCTGTGTAACTGCGGGCTCCCTGTCAGATCCCTGTGTGGCTGCACTGCCTGTGGGCTGCGAGGGGGGGCCATCCTGCTCTGCTGTGAATTATGCTCTGGGTGCAGTTTTGTGTGCAGACGTGTGTGTGCGGCGGTCGATGCGGCGATCCGCAATTTTCTTTGCCTGAATGCTGTGACTGGCCCTGTCCCTGGGCAGCGCCGTATTTTGGCGCCATTCGCCGCCATTTTGGCGGGCGGTGCTCGTCCGAGCACATGTCGGCGCCATTTTCCTGTAGCTTTCTCCCCCAGCCGAGCGGCCATTTTGCCGGAGCCTTCATAGGCCATATCAGTCAGCCAGCATTGCGTCACTTCCTCTTTCTCTGGGAACAGCGATCGGTGGCAGCAGTCTGTTGTGCTCTCTCCAGGTTTTTACCTTCTTGTCCTGTCATTCCTTGCTCAGTGTTATCTATCCCTGCGGGGTCGGTGCATACAGTAGTGTGCGGTGGGCTGCGCTCGCCGTGGTATTAAAGGGCCAGTACCTTTATTACTTTTCTGTGCTGGGGCATGGATTCTCAGGATAGCAAGTTTCCCCCCGCCCTGGTGGGGGACCAGGGGGATGCTGCACCCCCGAGGGGGCCGATCTGACCGCTGTAGTGGCTTCCTTAGTGTCTCAGGTGCAGATGCTGATGGCTGAACGATCCGCAAACAGGGCCAGGGTGTCCGTTTCCTCTGATTCAGAGGGCGATGTGGCTGCTGTGGCTGGCGTACCCTTCTCGGGGTCCCGCTCATCTTTGGACCTTCTGGGGTCCGAGGGGGAGGCAGAGGTGGAGGGGGTTGATGTTTCTCCCCTTGGCTCGCCTGAAGAGCTTGCACTCATGAATGAGCTGATTGCTTCCATAAAAGATACCTTGCACCTGGAGGATGAGCCTACTCCTCCTGCTAGAGTGTCCTCTTTTGGAACGCAGAGGACTCGCAAATCAGTGCAGGTTTTTCCCTGTCCTGCTGAATTTCACCATACGGTTAATGAACAGTGGCGCAATTTAAAGAAGCCCTTTACTGTGCCAAATAAGTTTAAACTGCTTTATCCGTTTGCGCCCTCCACCGACGAGCGTTGGTGTGTGGCGCCTCAGGTGGATCACACGGTGGCCAGTTTGAACAAGGCTACTGCGGTGCCTTCTGAGGATACCCCGGTTTTCCGGGACCCTACAGACAGGAGAATGGCGTCTCTTGCCCGTCATGCCTATATGGTTGCTGGCTCTATGCTGAAGCCTATTTTTGCTTCCATTATGGCGGCGCAGGCTGTTGCAGATTGGACTAAGATGCTCAGGCGCACCTTGGTGGCTGACTCAGCTTCACCTACCACGTTGGCTATGGTGGACCAGATCCATCAGGGTGTCATGTACCTGTGCGATGCGGACTTGAATTTAGCTCCCTTGGCTGCGCGCCTGTCCAGCGTGGCTATTCTGAACTGTCGTCTGATTTGGCTGAAGAATTGGTCGGTCGACCAATCTTCTCGCAAGACGCTGGCGGATTTTCCCTACACGGGATCTCGCCTTTTTGGCGAGGCTTTGGATACTCTGATAAAAGGGGTTACGGGGGGCAAGAGTACTCTCCTGCCCCAGTCTCACAAGCATAAGTCTTTCCGTGGTAAACGGAATTCCTCGTCTAGACCCTCTCAGGGGTCCTTTCGTGCCTTTCGGTCACAATCCAAGGGCAAGCCCTTCAAAGGCCAGGGCTCCCAGAAGAAGCAGTGGGCAGGGAAGCAGAAGTCCGGCCAGTCTGGGTCAACTTCCCATACCACTTCCGCCTGAAGGGGCGCCCTCACCCGTTTCTGGGGTGGGGGGACGTCTGCGCGGTTTCCTACAACCTTGGCTGACCCGCATTCGGGACAGTTGGGTTCAGGAAATCGTTCGATCTGGTTACAAGATCGAATTTCTCTCTCGGCCGGCGGGCAGATTTTTTCCCTCAAATCTTCAGCTGTCTCCGGAGCGCTTGCAGGATCTGCACCTGGCGGTGCGGGACCTGTGGGCCCAGGGGGTGGTGGTTCCGGTGCCTCATCGGGACAGATTTTGGGGGTTTTACTCCAATCTGTTCACTGTGCCCAGAAAGGAGGGCAAGGTGCGTCCGATTCTGCACTTGAAAGCTCTGAACCGCTTTGTGCGGGTTCGCAAGTTCCGCATGGAATCCCTGCGCTCAGTGGTGGCTACCCTGAGTCCGGGGGAATTCATGGCCTCCATCGATCTGAAGGATGCGTACCTACACATCCCCATTTTCGAGGGTCACCAGAGGTACCTTCGATTCGCCATTGCGGAGGATCACTACCAATTTGTGGCGTTACCTTTCGGTCTCGCTTCGGCTCTGCGGGTTTTTACCAAGGTGCTGGCGCCGGTTCTGGCCCTGTTGCGAGCACAGGGCATTGCTGTCTTGGGGTATCTGGACGATATCCTGATGCGGTCAAACGCCAGTCAGAGCCTGGTGACGACCGGTCCACCACGATGCGGACTCTGCAGGAGTTCGGTTGGACTATAAACATTCCGAAGTCGACTCTGCGTCCTTCGGTTCGTCTTCCCTACTTGGGAATGATTCTGGACTCTGTCCAAGCGAAGGTTTTCCTGCCGGTAGACAAGCTTCGAACTATTCAGGACGAGGTCAGGTCCCTCAGGGACAACCGGCACTCTTCTCTCCGGACATGCATGAGATGTCTAGGGTTGATGGTCTCGGCTTTCGAGGCGATCCCCTTTGCCCAGTTTCACACGCGGGGTCTCCAAGCGGAGATTCTGGCCGAGTGGGACGGGCGGCCGCAATCCCTGGATCTGCGGATCTCGTTGAGCCACTGCACCAGAAGGGATCTTCTGTGGTGGCTCCAGTCCCCGGCGGTGTCGGGGGGCAAGTCTTTTCGTCCGTTATTGTGGACGGTGATCACCATGGATGCCAGCCTGTCGGGCTGGGGTGGTGTTCTAGGTGTTTTGTCCGCCCAGGGAACTTGGTCGGAGGAGTCCTCCCTTCCGATCAACATTCTGGAATTGAGGGCGATAAAGCTTTGCCTTCTATGATGGACGGACCGGCTTCGGGGCCGTCCAGTTCGGGTTCAGACGGACAATGCCACCGCGGTGGCCTACGTCAACCATCAAGGGGGCACCAGGAGTGCACGAGCGGCTCGGGAAGTAGCCGACATTCTGTCTTGGGCCGAGACGCACGTCCCGGCGATAACGGCAGTCCACATTCCGGGGGTGGAGAACTGGCAGGCGGACTATCTGAGTCGCCAGACCCTGGACCAGGGAGAATGGTCCCTTCACCCGGATGTCTTCCAGATGTTGTGCGAGAAGTGGGGTTCCCCAGATGTGTGGACCTGTTCGCGTCTCGTCTGAACAACAAGGTGGAAAGGTTCGTGGCAAGGACGCGGGATCCTCGGGCAGACGCCTCAGACGCGTTAGTGGCGCCCTGGCATCAGTATCGTCTGATGTATGCCTTTCCACCGATTCAGCTGCTGTCCAGGTTCCTTCGCAGGTTGGCCTCGGAACCGCACATGGTGATTCTGGTGGCACCGGACTGGCCTCGCCGGTCTTGGTACGCAGACCTCGTAAATCTGGCAGTCGACACTCCGTGGCGTCTGCCGCTTCAACAAGACCTTCTGTCTCAAGGACCGATATTCCATCCTGCTTTACAGTCGCTGGCTTTAACGGCCTGGCTGTTGAAAGCCAGGTCCTGAAGGATAGGGGTCTCTCCCCTGAGGTCATTCCCACTTTGATCAAGGCTAGAAAAGCCTCTTCGGGAAAAATTTACTACCGTACTTGGAAAGCGTATTTTGCCTGGTGTGAGTCCAGGGGGTATTCCCCTCGCTCATACTCGGTGTCTAGAGTGTTGGCTTTCCTCCAAACTGGAGTGGACCAGCGTTTGGCTTGGCCACGATTAAGGGTCAGATTTCTGAGCTGGCCGTTCTCTTTCAACGCCCTGTGGCGTCTAATTCATTGGTTAGCACCTTTGTTCAGGGGGTGCGACATTTGGCCCCTCCTAGGAGGGAACCTTTGCCTCCGTGGGACTTGAACTTGGTTCTGTCCGTGTTACAACAGGCTCCTTTTGAAAAGATCAGGGAGATCTCGTTGTCTCTGTTGTCCAAGAAGGTTGCCTTTTTGGTGGCGATCACTTCGGCTCGCAGGGTGTCGGAGCTGGCGGCCTTGTCCTGCAGCTCTCCCTACCTGGTGATTCACAAGGATAAGGTGGTCCTGCGTCCTAACCCATCCTTTCTTCCGAAAAGGATCTCGGATTTTCACCTTAATGGAGACATTGTCTTGCCTTCGCTCTGCGCGAAGCCTAAGCATCCGAAGGAGGTTGCCTTACATTCCTTGGATGTTGTCCGGCCGATCAGGGTTTACCTGTCGTCCACTAAATCCTTTCGCAAGTCGGATTCCCTCTTTGTCCTTCCTGAGGGACCTCGGAAGGGCATGGCGGCGTCGGCTGCGACCATCGCCAAATGGATCAGACAGATCATTGAGCAAGCCTATGCCTTGAAGGGGAAGGTTCCTCCTTTCCCTGTGAAGGCGCACTCTACCAGATCTTTGAGTACGTCTTGGGCTTACCGTCATCAGGCTTCTGTGGCCCAGGTGTGTAAGGCGGCGACTTGGTCGTCCGTTCACACCTTCTCAAAATTCTATAAGGTGGATGTTCAGGCATCGGCTGATGCCTCCTTTGGCCATAAAGTTCTCAGTGCGGCAGTTTCTTAGGGACCCTTGTTTTTTGTGGGCCCTTGGTTATTGGGGTGTTTTACCCCTGTGTTACTTGTTTTCCTGGGTTGTTGCTCCTGTTGAGCACGTTTTTCCTGTTGCCCAGTTGGTTCTCTTACTATGGTAAGGTTCCTTTCTCTGATGTGGGTACTGCGTTGCCTTTTTCTACGGTTGCGTCTCCCATCCCTCATATCTACACTGCTTTGGGACGTCCCATTGGTGAGGACTTGGAGGGGGCGGCGACTGTCGGAGGACGTAAGAGAAAACGGAATTTTTGAAAAATCTTACCGTAAAATTCCTTTCTCCGAGTCCTCCGACAGTCGCCGCCCCCCGCCCCTCTTTTGGGGGTTTTTATGTACTCTTACTGCTATGCTACCTAAACTGAGTTGGGAATGCTGGTGCAGGGAGGTATTGACTGAGGGGACAGCCCCTAGGGGTGTGTCTATGCTAAAAGCTTTTGTATTAACAATTCTTGTTGCCTAGCTACTCCTACGGAGCAAAGGTCAATACCCATTGGTGAGGACTTGGAGGGGGCGGCGACTGTCGGAGGACTCAGAGAAAGGAATTTTACGGTAAGATTTTTCAAAAATTCCGTTTTCCTTAGCTACTTCTGTTCCTGAGGGCCTGGGTTTTGGACTGGATATGCTAGATCCTTAAGGTCTCCCAGCCCGGTCAGCGAGCCTGTGCAGGTTATAGCCACGCGCTAGGCCTCGGCATGACAGAGCCCCAATGGACAGGGGCTGGCCCGGGAGTGTAACGCCTTGCCAGGACGCACGCGGCCTGGTTTGGCCTGAGTCACAGCGTACCCCTTGGCCCTCAGCACCCCCACCTCGAGTGGAGAGGTAGTCTGTCTGGAGTGGCGCCCACCTGATGTATTTGGTATGGGAGTAGTGTCCCCCCATAGCTCTTGCGGTCCCGGGGTAAGGTAGGAGCTGGCTTTGCCATTTGCTCCAGTAAGGGGGATGGATGCGGTTGTTGCTGATCGGGCTGTCCGGATCACACACGGGGGTCTTTGAGCTGGTTCCCAGCCCCCTGGGGATTAGTGACTGGGGCAGAGATGTCCTTTGGGCTTCCTGCGGCGGTTAGAGGGCTTGAGGGGGAGCGGATGTTTCTTCATCCGCGGGTTTGTGCCTCGCGTGGCTGAATCGGGCCAAAAGTAAAGGACGCGGCTGTCCGGGTACCATGTAAAGCTGTCTGAAGTGCCTGACTGAGCTGACCGGCGGATGCTGACGGATTGCCTCCCGTGGCCACATAGGGCTAAAAATTGAGGCCGCGACTCGCGGCTGTCTGGATACTATGTCAAGCTGTCCCGAGTACCATATCAGGCTGTCCGGGTTCCTAACCAAGCTATCCGAACTGCTAATCAAGCTGATAGAGCTGATGGCAGACCGGCGACCGGATAGGGCCCTACATTTAGGCCGCGGCTTTGGGGCCTACTCGGGGTTGGCTGACCGAGCTGCTGACCAAGCGGTTTGAGCTGTCGCCCAGGGTGATAGAGCAGCGGATGGGCATCTGCTCTTCTCCCCCCCCCCTTCCTCAGGGGGGTGGGCATTTGGACTGCCTGGCGCCCCCCTTGAACCTGGGAGCTCCGTGGGGACATTGTTGTGTGGGTGTACTCTGCCTGTGCGTGTCTGCGTCACGGCTGGCCCCCTCTTCCCCTTTATAGGGGGCTATGTCCTCTTATGTCATTTATGGTCTTTAGCTGGCGTCTCTTTGTGGGACTGCGGTCGATGACCTCCCCTGCTTGTTATGCTCTCAGGGTGAGCTTAGCATATAGCAACTCTATTGGGTCTGTGTCCCTTGCACGTCCGGTGCTCTGCAGTGAGGATGATTCCTTTTTTTTACTGCACATGCGCATGCAAGGGCTCTGGTGGATGCACTGATTGTATCGGTGCTGAAAATTTTAACATGGGGGGCCCGCAGATCCCCTAAAGGCGGCAAAGGTACTCCCTTTTTCTGCCTACTGTGACAAAATTGTTGCGCGTCAGTGGCGTTGTTCTAAACGCAATAATGATAACCACACATGGTGTGGCTAAAAAGCTGGTCTGCGGATCAAGCTTCCAAAAAGGCTCTACAGATCTCTCCTTTATGGGTCTTTGTTGGAATCTGCTAAGGGCAAGTCCACCGCGTAATAGACGGGGCCCTTATTTTTCAGCACACAGGCAGCCCTTTCGTGCCTTCGGCACGCAGGAGCAAGGGGTGATTGTGACGGTTCCCTCTCGTGCGCTTTCAGGGATTCTATTCAAATCTAATTACTGTGCCCAGAAAAGAAGGCAAAGTACATCCAATTCTGGACCTTAAGGCTCTGAACCGCTTTGTGCGGGTATAGAACTTTCAAATGGAATGCATTCGAATGGTAGTAGTGTGTCTACACCAAGGAGATTTTTGGCCTCTATAGATATCAAGGACGCATATCTACACATCCCTATCTACGCTGGACACCAGCGTTTTCTTCGCTTCTCTGTAGGAGAGGAGCATTATCAATTTGTAGCGTTGCCCTTTGGTTTTGCCTCCGCCCACAGGGTCTTTACAAAGGTGCTGGCTCCGGTGTTGGCATTACTGCGGCAACGGGGGATTTTGGTACTAGGATACCTGGACGATCTAATGAGGGCGGACTCTCATTCAGCCCCGTTGAGCAACTTGATGATCACTGATAATGGTCTGATAAGGGTCTGATAAGGGTCTGATAATGGGTTCAAGGATTTCATCCCGATACCTAATGGTAGTCAGGGTGCTATTGTCTAGCCTGTAGAGGTCTGTGTGTCCCTCCATGGCAATCCTCCCCAGACCATCCTTAACCCACCACCAAAACCGGTCATGCTGAACAATGTTACAGGCAACATAACATTCTCCATGGCTTCTCCAGACCCTTTCAGGTCTGTCACGTGCTCAGGATGAACCTGCTCTCATCTGTGAAAAGCACAGGGTGCCAGTGGCGGATCTGCCTATTCTGGTGTTCAATGTTCAATGGCAAATGCCAATCAAGATCCACGGTGCCGGGCTGTGAGCACAGGACCCACTAGAGGATGTCGGGCCCTCAGGCCACCCTATATGAAGTTTGTTTCTCATTGTTTGGATAGACCTATTCACATCAATAGCCTGCTGGAGGTCATTTTGCTATGGCAGTGCTCATCCTGTTCCTCCTTGCACAAAGGGGCAGATACTGGTTCTGCTGATGGGTTAAGGACTTTATTTGGCCCTGTCCAGCTCTCCTAGAGTAACTTCCTGTCTCCTGGAATCTCCTCGATGCTCTTGAGACTGCTGGGAGACGCCGCAAACCTTCTGGCAATGGCACGTATTGATGTGTCATCCTGGAGGAGTTGGACTGCCTGCGCAACCTCTGTAGGGTCCAGGTATCGCCTCATGCTACCAGTAGTAACACTGACCTTAGCTAAATGCCAAACTAGCAAAAACAGTCAGAAAAGATGGGTAGGGGGAAAAAAAATGTCAGTGGCCATTCATTGTAAAATCACTCCTGTTTTGGAGGTTGTCTCATGGGCGACAACCTATCTAGTGCACCTGTTGGTAATTTCATGAACACCAAAGCAGTTGAAACTGATTAACAACTCCCTCTGCTACATAACTGACCAGATAAATACTTGACTTGATGTGTGCCTTTAATTTTTTTGAGCAGTGTATATAAATATGCCTAATGCCCCTTCACAAGGACGGTGCGCCCGACTTACTCAGTTTTGCTCCGTTGAGCAGACAGATGACAGCTCCTTCTCCACTTACTTTACAGAGACGGAGCTGTCAGAGCCTTGTTCTCTATGGGAGATCGGATGAAAATGGATCGCCTGGCCGTTTTCATCTGATCTTATCTAATCCGATCCTCCAGATGGATGGAAAATAGGGTTTCTATCCATCTGTATTTCATGGACAGGTTCGGATAGCAGCGGGTGTCAGTGGAGATGTCTCCGCTGACACCTGCTGCTCCATAGGGCTGCATGGAGCATATTATCAGGTCCGCCTGAAAAACTGACAGGCGGACCGGATCGGAAAGCCCATGTGAAAGGGACCTAATAGGTACCCCACCTACTGCAGAGTACTTGGAAATAATCTGTGATTGTAGTGTAATCATTTCATAATATTTTGAGTTTCACTGTGTTTTTATCTCTACAGGGGACATACATCTACTTTGATTATGAAAAATGGGGCCAACGGAAGAAGGAAGGTTTCACGTTTGAGTACCGTTATCTGGAAGACCGGGATTTACAGTGACCTTGTCTCCATTACACCTAGCCTTCTGGTTTCACAGAGGCAAACCGCAAAATTGGGAATAAAGAGGGGAGGGGCCGAAGACATCTCTTCAGTCTCATTACCATCAAGAGTTGAGAGGAGAGAAAATCTGGACAAACACTTAAGTGCATGCAGTTACAAAAATCCAATAAATGGAGTAAGATTGTGTGTGGCGATGAGAGAGGATAAAAAACATGATACAGCCAGCATCCTATAACATCCTGTTTACTCTTCAATAGGCTAAAAGGACAATGAATGGCAGCGTCAATTTTTTAATGTAATTAGTTTATAATGGGGAAAAAAATGAACAAAGTGCATATAAAAGTCTTTGTAAGAAGAGGAAAAAGCTTTTCTTCCCTCGTGGTTGTTTCTGCTGGTGGGAAGATCTGGTCTCTTACCCTGCGGGGTTCCCACTGGCTGGCATTTGCACCCCTTCCACTTAAAACAAAATGATTTGAGTTCTATCATTTTGTCCTTTGCCAGATACTGGATCTTTTTGTTTTGATAACAAAGTGCATCAAGAATTAAAGTGTTTTTTTTTCCCCCTCTCTCCCCACCCCGATCACTTATACCTTTCATCTTCGATACACTTATCTGTACCGGATGAATTAATGGTATGGAAAGCTGGTTTAAAATATTTTTCGTAACCTATTTTCATTTTGGAAAATATTTATGAATAAATAGTTTTATATGATGTCTTCTCATGCAAGAATATTAATGCCTCCTATTATTTCTGCCATGTTTTGCTTGAATGTGTGTTCCTCTGCTGTGTTTTATAGTCCACCACTGAAGTATTGATAAGTCTGCCTCGGTTAAAAAAAAAAAAGGCACAGTGGACGGAAAGGGTGCGGAAAGTAGGATTAAACCCAAAAGCAAACAATTATTATATTGCAGCTTACCAATTCTTTTTCTTTTTTTTTTTTTTAAATCCGATAAAGGTTTTTTGAGATGTCACAAATGTGTACAACCAGACATGTAGTTCACATCAGATATCAATTCAGCATACCAGTATTGTAGTTCATTTCACAGGAATGCTTTAAGTGCCCTCTAGAGCCATATCTAGGGCCATGCACAACTGCGACACTAGGGCCACCATTATAAAGCCGGTAGACAAGCATTAAACATTTGGAAAGCAAAGGCATGCAAATTTCAGCCATAACATTACCAGCTAAATTATATATGTCCTTTTTTTGATATAATAAAATATTTACAAAAATGTGAGGGGTGTACTCACTTTTGGGAGATAATGTATATATTTTCATGTGACCACACTGAAGAAATTACACTTTGCTACAGTGTAAAGTAGTGTGTACAGCTTGTATAACGGTGTAAATTTGCTGTCCCCGCAAAATAACTCAAAATACAGCCATTAATGTCTAAACCACTGGCAACAAAAGTGAGTACAAAATTAGCCATTTTCCCTCCCCGGTGTCATGTGACTCATTAGTGTTACAAGGTCATTTCTTCAGGTGTGAACGGGGGAGCAGGTGTGTTAAATTTGGTGTTATCAATCTCACTCTCTCATACTGGTCACTGGAAGTTCAACATGGCACCTCATGGCAAAGAACTCTGAGGATCTGTAAAAAAAAGTTTTGTTGCTCTACCTAAAGATGGCCTAGGCTATAAGAAGAGTGTCAAGACCCTGAAACTGAGCTGCAGCACAGTGGCCGAGACCAAGATAAACTTATTTTGTTCAGATGGTGTCAAGTGTGTGTGACGGCAACCAGGTGAGGAGTACAAAGACAAGTATTGTCTTGCATGGTGGTGGGCGTGTTATGGTCTGGGGCTGCTTGAGTGCTGCCAGAACTGGGAAGCTACAGTTCATTGAGGGGGAGGAACCATGAATGTCAACATGTACTGTGACGTACTGAAGCACAGCATGATCCCCTCCCTTCGGAGACAAGGCCACAGGGCAGTATTCCAACATAACTACCCCAAACACACCTCCAAGAAGACCACTGCCTTGCTAAAGAAGTTTAGGGTAAAGCTGATGGACTGGACAAGCATGTCTCTAGACCTAAACCCTATTGGGCATCTGTGGGCCATCCTCAAACGGAAGGTGGAGGAGCGCAAGATCTAGAACATCCACCAGCTCTGTGATGTCGTCATGGAGGAGTGGAAGAGGACTCCAGTTGCAACCTGTGAAGCACTGGTGAACTCCATGCCCAAGAGGGTTAAGGCAGTGCTGGAAAATAATGGTGGCCACACAAAATATCGACACTTTGGTCCACATTTGGACATTTTCACTTAGGGGTGTACTTACTTTTGTTGCCAGCGGTTTAGACATTAATGGCTGTGTTGAGGTATTTTGAGAGGACAGCAAATATACACTGTTATACAAGCTGAACACTCACTACTTTACATTGTAGCAAAGTGTAATTTCTTCCCTGTTGTCACATGAAAAGATATAATAAAGTATTTACAAAAATGTAAGGGTAGTACTCACTATTGTGAGATACTGTATTTCACAACAATGACCTGTCCATTACTAAATCAGCTGGGGCCAAACCAGGAGAATTCAACCAACTACCCCATACCTTCTCAAATTTAAGAAAAGCTGCCCCTATACTAATATATCAAGTTTTTTAACCTCAATGTGGTGCCCATCTGTGCAAGCCACATTTGAGGCAAAGGTGAAATACTGAAAGTCCAATGAAGTAAAATGAGCTTGCATGCTTCTTTAACCACTTTACCACTAGAGGTTTTTGCTGTCTTACGTCTGGGCCACTTTTTGCGATTCGGCACTGTGCAACTTTAACGGACAATTGCGCGGTCGTGCGACGCTGTACCCAAACTAAATTTACGTCTTTTTTCCCACAAACAGAGCTTTCTTTTGGTGGTATTTGATCACCTGTGCGATTTTTACTTTTTGCGCTATAAACAAAAAAAGAGCGTTTATTTTGAAAAAATAACAATATTTTTCAAATTTTTTTGTATGAAATTCCCCCCCCCCCCCCCCCCCCAAAAATGTAAAAATCAAATTTTTTTTTAATTTTTGGGCAATTTGTTTTATCACAATAAGCGTATTTTGATTGGTTTGCGCAAAAGTTATTGCGTTTACTAACAAAGGGAAAGATTTCTGTCATTTTTGGTGTGTTTTTTTTTTTTAACGCGTAATGGCGGCGATCTGCGATTTTTTTTGTGGGACTGCGACATTGCGGCGGACAGATCGGACCCTTGACTGACACTTTTGGGGGTACCAGTGACATTACTGCAGTAATCAGTGCTATATATATGCACTGTTACTGTAAAAATGACACTGGCAGGGAAGGGGTTAATTTTATTGGAGAGGGAGGGGTTAATGTATGCCTGGTGCTTACTAACGTGTGGGGGGGGGAGGTGACTGTGTGACACAAGGACAGATCGAGGGTTCAACTATGCTGAACCCTGCGATCTGACCCTGCCTGTCACTTCAGAGATCTCCACACTCGATTCCCCGACGATCGGGGAAGAGCAGCGGCGATCGCCACTGCTCCTCCCCTGGCCCGACTCCCGCTGTGACTGAATACAGCGGGAGCGAGCCTCCGGCGGCGCGCGCGTGCCGCCGAGAAAGGGGAGTGTCTGACGACATAGGTCTACGTCGTTAGACGATAACGAACCACCTTGCCGCAGTAGGCTCAACGTGAGCAAACGGCAAGTGGTTAAACATACCTATCTGGTATTACAGCATCAAGCAAGCCTAGTATACAGTGTTTAGGATCCATGTCTTTAGAGATCTGAAATGCGGAGTTAACTGTAGTAACCACAGCATTCCAGTAGCAAAAGCGCTTCGGACACCTTCAAAGCAAGTGTTTTAAGTCCCCCAACATTCCTGCTACATCAACGCATATGGGGTCAGGGCGTATGCCCATGTAATGTAGACTGAGTGGGGTATGGTGGACTCTTAATAGAATTTAGAGTTGTGACAGTCTCTGTGAGACGTTTAGAGAGCACCCTGCATTGCCTCCAGAGCCTCCTCAAATTGGCCTCTCAGGATATTGCTTATGTCCCTCTCCCACCTCTCACATGACAAACTAGGGAATTTCTCCAAATATACCCCCAAGAGCATTGTGTGGTGGAAATTATTGGACCTGGCGCATAGAAATTTGCTTCTAATAAAACTACGGAGTGCGAAGAACTTCACTGCGCTTTAAAGCACATTTATGGATATTAATATGCGCCAATCGCCATTAATCCCTTGTACTGCAAGTACTATATGCAGCGCTTTTGTATAAAGAAATCCCGGCGCGCTCGGAGGCAAAAAGAGTAAAACAGGCACAAGCTGTGTCCTGGTCGTTGCCAAAGATCCTGCTCCAACACAGGGCTCTTGTTTATAATCCGGAAACAATTGTTTACAGTGGGAGGTGACGACTAAACAACACAACCAATGAAACACATGTATACATTCAAAAGTTTATTAGAAAGGGGAGTGTATATCCAAGAATGAGCTGAGCTGTGTGCATAGGTTTCCTGCCATTGGCTGCACGAGGAAACGTCCACTATTGCTAACAATGGGACCCATGTGTAGTAAAATGCCCGTCAAACACTATACAATGGAACTAGCGTGTATGCTCATGAACACAGTAGCGCTTATACATACACATGCACTCCCATCATAACCTAACGTGAATCCTATATAATATAGATTAAAAAAAAAACATATTTGATGGTGATTATGCTACTGTTCCAGTAAATGAGACTATATCTGCAAAGGAAATAGCAGCAGTATTTCAATCACGCGGATAACAGAAATCTACCAGTCATTATTCCAGCTAAAGGGCAGATACTTCTCTACACAATAATAATTCACCATCACAAACATATCTTCGTCAGTGAATACTGGTGCCCCGGCTATATACATTTGTGCGGCGGACCTCGCATCACACTGCCATAGATCCGGACCGGCATTCGCGTTGGCCGCTCAGAGCACCTGCAGGCTGGGAGATCAGGCAAGTCTCCATTTAATGGAAGGTTTCCACAACTAACAGTCTTTCCTCAGTACTGGGTAAAGCCATATTTGCTGTACATATCGAATACCAGTAAACTGACACTGGGAGACATACAGTGGGTACGGAAAGTATTCAGACCCCCTTAAATTTTTCACTCTTTGTTATATTGCAGCCATTTGCTAAAATCATTTAAGTTCATTCTTCTTCCTCATGAATGTACACATAGCACCCCATACTGACAGAAAAACACAGAATTGTTGACATTGTTGCAGATTTATTAAAAAAGAAAAACTGAAATATCACATGGTCCTAAGTATTCAGACCCTTTGCTGTGACACTCATATATTTAACTTTGCTTTCCATTTCTTCTGATCATCCTTGAGATGGTTCTACACCTTCATTTGAGTCCAGCTGTGTTTGATTATACTGATTGGACTTGATTAGGAAAGCCACACACCTGTCTATAGAAGACCTTCCAGATCACAATGCATGTCAGAGCAAATGAGAATCATGAGGTCAAAGGAACTGCCTGAAGAGCTCAGAGACAGAATTGTGGCAAGGCACAGATCTGGCCAAGGTTACAAAAAGATTTCTGCTGCACTTAAGGTTCCTAAGAGCACAGTGGCCTCCATAATCCTCAAATGGAAGACGTTTGGGACGACCAGAACCCTTCCTAGAGCTGGCCGTCCGGCCAAACTGAGCTATCGGGGGAGAAGAGCCTTGGTGAGAGAGGTAAAGAAGAACCCAAAGATCACTGTGGCTGAGCTCCAGAGATGCAGTCAGGAGATGGGAGAAAGTTGTAGAAAGTCAACCATCACTGCAGCCCTCCACCAGTCGGGGCTTTATGGCAGAGTGGCCCGACGGAAGCCTCTCCTCAGTGTAAGACACATGAAAGCCCGCATGGAGTTTGCTAAAAAAAAACACCTGAAGGACTCCAAGATGGTGAGAAATAAGATTCTCTGGTCTGATGAGACCAAAATAGAACTTTTTGGCCTTAATTCTAAGCGGTATGTGTGGAGAAAACCAGGCACCGCTCATCACCTGTCCAATACAGTCCCAACAGTGAAGCATGGTGGTGGCAGCATCATGATGTGGGGGTGTTTTTCAGCTGCAGGGACAGGACGACTGGTTGCAATCGAGGGAAAAGATGAATGCGGCCAAGTACAGGGATATCCTGGACAAAAACCTTCTCCAGAGTGCTCTGGACCTCAGACTGGGCCGAAGGTTTACCTTCCAACAAGACAATGACCCTAAGCACACAGCTAAAATAACAAAGGAGTGGCTTCATAACAACTCCGTGACTGTTCTTGAATGGCCCAGCCAGAGCCCTGACTTAAACCCAATTGAGCATCTCTGGAGAGACCTAAAAATGGCTGTCCACCAACGTTTACCATCCAACCTGACAGAACTGGAGAGGATCTGCAAGGAGGAATGGCAGAGGATCCCCAAATCCAGGTGTGAAAGACTTGTTGCATCTTTCCCAAAAAGACTCCTGCCTGTATTCGATCAAAAGGGGGCTTCTACTAAATACTGAGCAAAGGGTCTGAATACTTAGGACCATGTGATATTTCAGTTTTTCTTTTTTAATAAATCTGCAACAATGTCAACAATTTTATGTGTACATTCATGAGGAAGAAGAATGAACTTAAATGATTTTAGCAAATGGCTGCAATATAACAAAGAGTGAAACATTTAAGGGGGTCTGAATACTTTCCGTACCCACTGTAATGGCAATTAAAATGCACCCAAAAACATGTCCACACTAATCCTAATAAAACACAACACAACAATAGCATACTAGTTGGGGATAAAGCCCTTTGTAGAATGGGACTGCTATCTAATTCCAAAGATCAGGTCAGTGACCTCTCATAGGCCCCCGGGAGACCGAAGAGCATTCACCTCATGTTTTATTTGTAAATAATAAAAAAAACGATTAGATGGAATGCCATATCTAGACTGCAGTTGTGCAAAGGAGATAAAATGACCATTAGTCATGATATGTTTGTCATGCATCAACCCATACCCTCACCACCTAGCCGCATGCTGTAGCTTGGCTAATTTATCCTAAATACTACTGTACCTTGTGTAACCTGTTTCTTAGCTTTCTCCCATATTTTGTGTATAAGTCTGTAGGTCGAATACGGTTTATTTGGTTTGGAAAAAAGCTGCACCTCTAGACTCTCAGCTAAGGTATTGACCACACTAAACTGCAACATACAGTGCCTTGCAAAAGTATTCGGCCCCCTTGAACTTTGCGACCTTTTGCCACATTTCAGCCTTCAAACATAAAGATATAAAACTGTAATTTTTTTGTGAAGAATCAACAAGTGGGACACAATCATGAAGTGGAACGAAATTTATTGGATATTTCAAACTTTTTTAACAAATAAAAAACTGAAAAATTGGGCGTGCAAAATTATTCAGCCCCCTTAAGTTAATACTTTGTAGCGCCACCTTTTGCTGCGATTGCAGCTGTAAGTCGCTTGGGGTATGTCTCTATCATTTTTGCACATCGAGAGACTGAAATTTTTTACCATTCCTCCTTGCAAAACAGCTTGAGCTCAGTGAGGTTGGATGGAGAGCTTTTGTGAACAGCAGTTTTCAGTTCTTTCCACAGATTCTCGATTGGATTCAGGTCTGGACTTTGACTTGGCCATTCTAACACCTGGGTATGTTTATTTCTGAACCATTCCATTGTAGATTTTGCTTTATGTTTTGGATCATTGTCTTGTTGGAAGACAAATCCCTGTCCCAGTCTCAGGTCTTTTGCAGACTCCATCAGGTTTTCTTTCAGAATGGTCCTGTATTTTGGCTCCATCCATCTTCCAGGTTTAAGATATCGGCCATCCCCCCCAATAAAGACTTAACCCCCAGTTAACCCCTTCATTGCCCTGTCACAGTGTCACTTTTATAGTGTACAGATCCTTTTTCTGATCACTATATTAGTATTACAGGTGACATTAGTTAGCGTCAGTCTAGGACAGCGCAGATCCCTGCCGCATAGTTAGAAATATAATCTAACCCCCTAATCTCCACCTAGTTAACCCCTACACCCCCTGTCACAGTGCACACTATATACAGTATATAGCGGTTTTGCTGATTTCTGTAATAGTGTGCCTTGTGACTTCATTTAGCTTTTGGTGACAGTTGGATTTCTTTCCCAAATAGGTTTAGGGTACCTGCCACCTCCCCCCCCCCGACAAAGATTTAATCCCCTGATCACCCTTCATTGCCCTGTCACAGTGTCACTTTTATAGTGTATAGTTTTTTTCTGATCACTATTAGTATCACCAGTGACCTTAGTTAGCGTTAACGCTAGTTAGCGTCAGTCCAGGACAGCGCAGATCCCCGCCGCATAGTTAGAATTATAATTTAACCCTTTGATTACCAGTAACACACACACACTAAACACCTCCATTAATAGTATAGGCCCCTGATGACGTCAGTCACACGCTGACGAAACGCGTCGGGACGTCTGGACTGCAATCACACTATCTCGTTACTTCCGGGTCCCGGTGAAGCGCAGGTGGAACGCGGAAGCGGCGCTTTCACTCTGAGGCTGCGGCTTTGCATTTGTTATGCCTGATACAAGTCTTCTAAATGTAAGTGCATCTGATTCTGAATACATTTTGGGTTCCTAATACATTCTTCACCATGATAGTCCTTATTGTTTCTCCTGGATATGGTGTTTGAGAATTCATCATTGGCGATAAGGAGGTCGATCTGGAGGTGTATGGGAATTGCCAGGAAAAGCCTGGTTACCGATGGTCTGTGATTTCCTGCCTGAATTGACCCCCTATAACCAAGGGGTCTGCTACATCTGGTAAGCCTTTAGTGTGCACCGGGTGTCCTTTTTGTTTGTTTTTCTGGTGGAGGTATTGGAGATCCACATCGAGAACTGGTTCCCTTTGTGTTGTTATTATTAATCCACAATCACCGGTACTGTACGAATTGTGAATAAAAAAAGAATGCAATGATGTGGAAGGTTCAAATTTCAATATTATATTCAGAATACAACATAGACTACATATCAAATGTTTAATCTGAGAAAATGTATCCTTTTAAGGGAAAAATAAGTTGATTTTAGATTTCATAGCATCAACACATCTCAAAAAAGTTGGGACAAGGCCATGCTTACCACTGTGTGGCATCCCCTCTTCTTTTTATAACAGTCTGCAAATGTCTGGGGACTGAGGAAACAAGTTGCTCAAGTTTAGGAATAGGAATGTTGTCCCATTCTTGTCTAATACAGGTTTCTAGTTGCTCAGCTGTCTTAGGTCTTCTTTGTGACATCTTCCTTTTTATAATGCGTCAAATGTTTTCTTTGGGTGAAAGATATGGACTACAGGCTGGCCATTTCAGTACCCGGATCCTTCTTCTACACAGGCATAATGTTGTAATTGATGCAGTATGTGGTCTGGCATTGTCATGTTGGAAAATGCAAGGTTTTCCCTGAAAGAGACTACGTCTGGAGGGAGCATATGTTCTAGAACTTGGATATACCTTTCAGCATTGATGGAGCCTTTCCAAATGTGTAAGCTGCCCATGCCCCATGCACTCATGCAACCCCATACCATCAGAGATGCAGGCTTCTGAACTGAGCACTGATAACAACTTAGGTTGTCCTTGTCCTCTTTTTTTTTTTTTTTAAAAAGATTTTTATTGAAGTCCAACCTAGGCACACAGTGCAACAGAAACATTACATAACCAGCATAGCACAACAGCCTCCAAGGGGTAAACATCCAGAAACAAAAAATGTTCCATAACACATATGGTATATAGTAAAAAAAGGCAAAACCCCTCAGACAGCCGCCGATCAGCTCGCACTAACCATGCGCCCAGTAGGACCCCAAGTTTTGCATTTTTAAAGGAAAACAACATCCCCGAACCCCCCACCCCTCAGCCCAGAACCAAGAACCAGGCCTCCCCACCCACACTCCCTTAGGAGGAGCAGGCGAGGTAGCCATCTGAACAAACCCCCCACAGGTGACAACCCAGAGAAACCCCCCATACCAAACCACCAGGTCCGTGGCAGAGCACATCAATCACTCAACAGTCACACATCAGGGGAATGATCTAAGCCTCAATCCGCCCCCCATATCGCTCCAGACCCATCCTAACCATTAACCTGCGTGTCCACTAAAGTAGCCTCCGAGTCCACCCATCGGTACCACACCTTCCTAAACTTCTTAGGTGACCCCCTAGCCTCATAAGTCATCCTGTACAGTACAATGTCGGCATTCACCACCCGTATCCACATCCCAAGAGTCAGCTCCGCAGTATAGATCCAACTCCTGGCGATCAATTTCCTAACGCAGAAAAAAAGAATGCGGAGAAACAGCTTGGTGGCCATATCTAGACCCTCCACCTCCACGACCCCCAGTAAACACACCAGGGGAGAACAAATATTCGGGAGACCAAAGCTATCCGCAATAAATTTCGTAACCTGAGACCATAGTGGTCGCACCTTAGGGCAGTCCCAGACCATATGCAGAAAGGAGCCTCGATCTCCCGAACACTTGTGGCACAAATCAGTATCCCTCTTACGCATAGAGAACAGACGTACCGGAGTATAGTAGGTCTGGTGTAGATATCTCAGCTGTATCATCTTATCGGTCGAAGAAATAACCGTGCCCAAATAATTCTCCAATACCTCCTCCCACTGCTCATCTGTCAAGTCAGGAATAAAGGTCACCCACCTAGCCCTGGCCCTATCCACTGCCCCAGAACCCCCAGGACACAGCGCCCCGTAGTATCTGGAAATCCGTTTCATCGGCTCCGGATCCATTAACAGAGCTTCGAGCGAGGGGTTAGTCAAAACCACAACCCCCCCCCCAAACTGCACCCGCACCGCGTGCTGAAGTTGTAAGTACCTGAAGCGCCACGTCCCGGGGATCCCAAAGGTCTCCCTCAGCTGTGCGAAGGACACCAACCTACCCTGATAGAACAGCTGATGTAGGTACTTCAGACCATATCTAGCCCAACTACCCCCATCTTGCATACGGACAAACTCCTTCAGCGCCGGATTAAACCACAAAGGGCTATTCGGCGAAGTCACCAAAGAATCGTCCCCGATCCGCGCGGCACAAAGCCGAAAGATTTTCCCCGGCAAACGCATCACCGACCCCAGGTCCCGCCCAGGAGCCCCTCCCCGATATAGGACATTAATCAGCGATTCAAAGGAGGAGGCCAGGGCCGCCTCCACCTCAACCGCTGCGTTAGGCACCTGCGGAAAATATCTCCAATGCAGGAAAACCAACTGCGAAGCAAAATAATAAGAACGCAGATCCGGCACCGCCAGTCCCCCTCTCGCCACCGGGCATTTGAGCACCGACAAGGCCACTCTAGAAGGTTTATTACCCCAAAGCAGAGTAGTAAGAATAGCATCTATCCTCCGGAACACCCCTCTAGGAACATAGACCGGGGCATTAGAGAGTACATACAAAAATTTGGGCAAAAATATCATTTTAAAAATGTTAACTCTGCCCAGCAGCGAGAGGGGGAGCGACCGCCACCGCTCCACTCTATCCCTAAAAGCCTTCACTATCGGAACAAGATTATTCTCCAGAAACCTGGAGATCGGGAGCTGAAACACAATCCCCAAGTACGTAAACGAATCGGTCAAAGGGATGGGGCACCCAGCCGGAGCCACAACCCCCTCGTCCAAGGGAAACAAGGAAGATTTGGTCCAATTGATACAAAAGCCCGAGAACTCCCCGAACTCCCGAATCACTCGGATGGCATAATTCAAAGAAGGCCCCGGATCCTGCAAATACAAGAGCATGTCGTCCGCATATAGAGAAACGCGCTCTTCCATGTGACCCACCCGCAAGCCACGAAAGACCATACTCTCCCTCAACCTCATAGCCAAAGGTTCCATAGCCAGGGCGAACAGCAGGGGTGACAAAGGGCACCCCTGTCTGGTCCCCCTATGCATCCGGAAAGGTTCAGAGATCTGCCCATTCACCCTAACCCTCACCGTAGGCTCTGTGTACAGTAACCGCACCCACGACCGAAAGATAGGGCCAAAACCGTACGCCTCCAACACCCTAAAAAGATATTGCCATTCGACGGAGTCGAAGGCCTTTTGTGTATCCAGAGAAGCCACAACCCTCTCCCCAACCACGTCGTGTTTTGCCTGAAGGTTAACAAAAAGCCTCCGCACATTCATTTGCGCACACCGCCCCGGCATAAACCCCGTCTGATCCGCCTTAATCAATTTCAGGATAACCGTCTGTAACCTTAAAGCCAGGACCTTTGCCAAAATTTTGGTGTCTACATTAATCAGCGAGATCGGTCTGTACGCCCCACATTCCCGGAGATCCTTCCCGGGTTTCGGAATAAGGACCACCAGCGCTTCCCTCATAGAAGGGGGAAGAACCCCACCCTCCCTCGCAGAGTTATACAGAGACAGCAAACGGGGAGACAAGACATCCCGGAAGGTGTGATACCATTCCGACGGCAGACCGTCCAAGCCGGGGGATTTCCTGGGGGAGAAGGACGCAACTGCCTTCTCAATCTCCCCCACCGAAAACCCCCTATCCAAAAAGCCCCTGTCCTCCTCCGACAACTGCGGGAACTCAACACCCTGCAGATAATCATCCAGCTCCGACTGATCCCTAATCGAGCAGGACTTGTACAAGTCCTCATAATATTTGGCAAACTCCCGGAGGATACCAGCAGGATCCGTCACCTCCCGTCCCTTTTCCCCCAGAACACACCCCACATGCACCGGAACCCGATCCGAGCGGGCCAGGAAAGCCAACAATCGCCCATTCTTGTCCCCAAACTCAAATACCCTCCTCCTCTGGGCCAACATCGTCCTAGTCGTCTGGTCAGTCAGGAACAGTTGTAAGTCCCTAGTCGCCTGTCTCCACCTAAGCAACCCAGCTGGGTCTGGAGCATCCACATAGTGCTCTTCCGCCCCGGAAACTTCCAACTCCTTCTCCACCCTCGTAGAGGCCAGCTGACGTTTAAAACTTTTTAATTCAGTCATGTAAACCCCCCGCAAAGTAGCCTTAAACGCCTCCCATTGAAGCGGGACCTCCCCATACCCCCCATTCTCCCCCCAATAGGCAGCTATGGCTTTGGAACAGGCTATTTTTATGTATTCCTCCTGCAACCAACTGGCCTCCATCCTCCACTGACGAACCCCATCCCGAAATCCCACCCGAAGAGTGAGGGCCAGGGGGGAATGATCCGAGTGAACTCTAGGTAAATATTCCACCGAGTCCACCAGGCCCAACCCCGCCTCTTCAGCAAGTACCGTGTCCACCCGAGACAACGATTTATGCGTCTCCGAGTAGCACGAGTACTCTCTAGCCAACGGGTGCGCATATCTCCACACATCCCGAAAGCCATAAGTGGTCAACCACCCCGCAAGGGGGGCCGGAGAACCAGCCACAGCTCTCAGTCTGTCTGGTTCAGGATTCGAGACAGCATTGAAATCCCCCATAAAAAACACCAGACCCTCCGCCACCTCCATAGCTGCTTGAAATATCTCGTCAAGGAGAGCCAGGGAGAATGGAGGAGGCAGATACACATTCACAATAGTTAGCACCCTCAGGCAAACCTTAAAGACCAGAATGACATATCTCCCAAACACATCCGTTTTAACAGTGTGCACCGTTATGGGCAATGCTTTTGTAACTAAAATGGAGACCCCCTAGCATAGGAAGAATAAGTAGAGTGATACCCCTGAGCAATATGTGCCCTTTTTAGGGAGAGGATCCTGGAGCCCTGCAAATGAGTCTCCTGCAACAGAATCAAATGAGGCTTATGCGTTTTCAGATAATCAAAAATCAACGAACGTTTGAACTTAGAGTTCAAGCCCCGGACATTCCAGGACACCAATTTCAGACGCTCAGCCATCATCTGAATGTACCGCAAGCAGAAGGCTCCCGCCCCTGACCCCATCCAGGGCCCTACCTCCAAGCAAAAGCTCCAGGAACCCCACCCCCGAGCCCCAGAGAACCCCCCAACACAGCATCACAGCAATCATATGCCCCCCCACAAGTCCTGGCCACAGTAAAGCCTCCCCGGTCACCTGAAATGAAAAAAACAAAACAAAAACCCGTCCCAACACCCCTCCCACCCCCCCCCCCTGCACCCAGCCCCAACCCGCCAAGTGCCTCATCCCGTAACACCCAACAGTACAAACAGGCAGAGTCCCTCTCCTAAAAGAGGACCATACACCCCAACTCCAGTCCCAAAGACCTAGTAACCCAACATAGGCAGTCTCTCAGTCTCCGAAAAAAACAAAAAACACAGCCGGTCCCCTCCCCCCCTGCAAAAAAAAAACTACAGGGAGACCAGGGGCGGCAAAGGGAATGGCCAGGAAAAGAAGAAAAAAAAAATTTCCCCGACCAAAAAAAACCAACAACACAAACCCCCCCAAAAAAAAAAGGGGAAGGGGAGCAGCAAAAATCGAACCAACCAAAAAGAGTCCGTCTGTCCGCCTGCAAAAAAAAACAGTTCCACATGTAGGTGCACAAACTCCAGTTGACAAGCTTCAGTCCCAATCAGCCTCCAGACCAAAAAAACAAAAAACTCCTTCAGGATCCCCTCGCATCCAGCCACTCAGACGCCTCCATAGGGTTGTTGAAGAAATGGGCCTTGCCCCCATCCAGCACCCGCAGCTTAGCCGGGTATAGCATGCTGTACCCCAAGTTGAGCTCCCTAAGGCGCCTCTTCACCGGCTGATAGCTAGCACGCTGCTTCTGCGTAGTCGCCGAAAAGTCAGGATAAATGGAAATGCGGTAGCCATTATACTCCAACGGAGGGCCAGTGCGTGCCACCCTCAGAATGTTCTCTCTGTCCCGGAAGTGTAGCAGCTTCGCAATCAAAGAGCGAGGGATAGCCCCCCTCGGGGGAGCCCTGGCAGGTATCCTATGGGCCCTCTCAATGGCAAACATTCTGGTAAAAGTAGCGGAATCCATGTTCGCTTTCAACCATCCCTCCAGAAAGTCCTCCGGCTTCCCAGCTTCCGCACCCTCAGGAAAACCCACAAATCTGAGATTATTGCAGCGCATGCGATCCTCCATGTCAGCCAGTTTCAATGTATGATCAGATATATTCTGTTTAGAGACCTGCACCGTTGTCTCCATAGGTCTCAGTACAGCTTCCACATCAGTAAGCCTCCTCTCTGCAGCATGAGTCCTGTCCCTCACCTTTGCCACATCATGTTTGAGAAATGAGAATTCAACCTTGAGGCCATCAATTTGTTCAGTAAGGGAGGACCTGCAGAACTGTATGGCCTCCATGATCTGGGACAAGGATGGTTCCCCGGGGGCCGAGGGGGGGGAACCCGGCAGCCTTGCACTCACCGACTCCACATGTCTGTCCAGCGATCGCCCCCTCTGCTTCCCTCCCTTCCTAGGAGGCATAGGAGCGGGTATAGGAGCCACCGGATCATCCCAGACATCCCTGCCAGGGTGCGCATCGTCCCGCGCCATCGGCGCCTCCCCCGCCCGATGGCCGGCGCCATCTTGAGCTCCCCATGCGAACCGAGCCAGCCTGTCCCCCGGGGTCGCTGGAGGCACCTTCCCGTACTTCACCATCATAGGAGTCACCCCTTCGATTCCAGGGAGCCCTCCCGAGCAGCCAGCAGCAACTGAAGCCAAGTTTGTGCACAGGATAACAGCAGGATCACAGGCACGTAGACGGAGCTCTCCCCCTGTACGTCCTCACATGCCGGCCGTTGGCTCCGCCCCCCCGTCCTTGTCCTCTTTAGTCCGGATGACATGGCGTCCCAGTTTTCCAAAAAGAACTTTAAATTTTGATTCGTTTGACCACAGAACAGTTTTCTGCTTTGCCACAGTCCATTTTAAATGAGCCTTGGCCCAGAGAAAACGCCTGCGCTTCTGGATCATGTTTAGACATAGCTTCTTATTTGGCCTATAGAGTTTTAGCCGGCAATCGCGAATGGTACGGCGGATTTTGTTCACCAACAATGTTTTCTGGAAGTATTCCTGAGCCCATGTTGTGATTTCTGTTACAGTAGCATTCCTGTATGTGATGCAGTGCCTTCTAAGGGCCCCAAGATCACGGGCATCCAGTATGGTTTTCCAGCCTTGACCCTTACGCACAGAGATTGTTCCAGATTCTCTGAATCTTTGGATGATATTATGCATTGTAGATGATAACTTCAAACTTTTTGCAGTTTTTCTGAGAAACTTCTTTCTGATATTGCTCAACTATTTTTCGCCACAGCATTTGGGGAATTGGTGATCCTCTGCCCATCTTGACTTCTGAGAGGCTCTTTTTATACCCAATCATGTTGCCAATTGACCTAATAAGTTGCAAATTGGTCCTCCCAGCTGTTCCTTTTATGTACATTTAACTTTTTCGGCCTCTTATTGCTACCTGTCCCAACTTTTTTGGAATGTATAGCTCTCATGAAATCCAAAATGAGCCAATATTTGGCATGACATTTCACAATGTCTCACTTTCAACATTTGATATGTTATCTATATTATATTGTGAATAAAATATAAGTTTACAAGATTTGTAAATTAGTCCATTCCTTTTTTACTCACAATTAGTACAGTGTCCCAACTTTTTTGCAATTGGGTTTGTATTTTGATTGTCGATTATATCTCAATTTAATTTATATATTAATATATACCCTTACTGTGGATCACATACTCAGCATAAGTCACATATTTGCACCTTTATTTGCAAATTTATTATATTTAATTCACGTATACACTTTAATATTTAGTGGAATTTGGTTGCGCGCAACTCTATATTTAGTAATATATATTTTTTATCACCTCTGTGTCCATGACTACAACCTTAATAAATGAGGGGTTAACCTCAACAACCAGCTCTTGTTGCCGTACTTAGTTGCCTGTATAGCCAGACGCTTGTACAAAAAAGTGTCTGTTTATTTATTCCAATTGGCTTTGCTGAACATTTTTGTGCCATACAAAGCGTCAGGACGAAGTGGATCCTTCCTTCAATTCCAAGTTGAGATCATCAGTGCCTACCTGTATCCAGGAGATGCTCCTGCCCAACTTCCCCTACCAGGTGCAGTGAGCCGTCTGCATGAGAGGCATTTTCCGTATGCCATCCCGAGTACCCCTACCCAAACACACCTCCAAAGAAGATGTTGTGTCTGTAGGAAGTGTGGATTTAGGCATGACACCCGTCATTATTGTCCCACCTGTCCTGGCCAACCTGGTCTCTGCATCAGGGAATGTTTCGAACGCTACCACACTAATGGAGTTTTAGCATAGGGTACAGCATGGCACAGTCTAGGGCACATTTACACAGGGTCTCGAAAGATGTTCGATGGCTATCGTCATTTTGAGAGACCCTAAGCTGGAACGTTTTACAGTTGAAGAAAAAAAAAAGTTACAAAAATTCAAAAAAAAATTAAAAAGCCAAAAATAGTTGTCGTTTGAGCTATTTTTCTCTTCTACTCTTTCTACTTATACTGTACTTTATTGTTACTGTTTTTAAATGGTAACCATTTTTTACATTTCAGGTACCATTGTAATTACATAGTTACATAGTAGGTGAGGTTGAATAAAGACAACAGTCCATCCAGTTCAACCTGTGTAGGTGTGTGTGGCTGTAATCATCTCACATAGCCCTGAATGTTCTGATCCCCAAGATGTATGTCTAATAGTCTTTTGAAAGCCACCATACTACCCGCAGAAACCACCTCTTGTGGTAGAGAATTCCACAATCTTGTAGCCCTAACAGTAAAGAACCCCCCACGTTGCCTGAGGTTAAAACGCTTCTCTAATCGCATTGTATGCCCTCGAGTCCTCATGCAATCCCTTCGACTGAACAGCTTTTTTCTAAGCTGAGATCCCCATTGAGATATTTAAAAATTGCTATCATGTCCCCCCTCAGGCGTCTCTTCTCCAGGGAGAATAAATCAAGCGATTGCAGACGCTCTTCATAATTAAGGTCCTCCAATCCCCTAATTAGTTTAGTTGCCCTTCTCTGGACTCTCTCCAGCTCCAACACATCCCTCCTGAGGACTGGCGACCAGAACTGGACAGAATACTCCAGATGCGGTCGGACCAGAGTTTTATAAAGCGGAAGGATTATAGACTTATCTCTGGAATACATCCCTTTCTTTATGCATGCTAATATTCTGCTGGCTTTGGCAGCTGCCGCTTGACATTGCATGCTATTGCCTAGTCTATCATCAACCAAGACTCCCAGATCTTTCTCCATTTTTGATTCCCCCAAGGGTTCCCCTCCTAATATGTACTGTGCTTTTATGTTTCTAGTCCCCAAGTGCAAAACCTTACACTTCTCCACGTTAAACCTCATTTGCCAAGTCGTTGCCCACTCTCCGTTATTTTGTCCAGGTCATCCTGTAGGATATCTGCTTCATGCTGTGCAGTTGTTGCCCTGGCCAATTTTGTGTCATCTGCAAAAACTGATATCGAACTACTGATCCCGTCCTCAATGCTGTTTATGAATAAATTGAACAAGGTTGGTCCCAGGACTGAGCCTTGGGGGACCCCGCTTACTACCTCAGACCAGTCTGAGTATGCGCTGTTTATTACCACCCTTTGGACACGCCCTTTTAGCCAGTTCCGTATCCAAGAGCAAACCCTGCTGTCGATACCTGCAGACCTTCTTTTATAAATTAAGCACTTATGGGGAACTGTATCAAACGCCTTAGCAAAATCTAAGTACACCACATCCACTGGTCTGCCCCTATCTAGCTCACAGCTCACCTCCTCGTAGAATGTTAAGAGATTGGTTTGACAGGAACGCCCATTTGTAAAAATGTGCTGGTTACTGCTGATGATGCTGTTGTTTTTAGCAAACTCTACGATATAGTCCCTTATCATCCCCTCCAGAAGTTTACATACTATTGATGTCAAACTGACAGGCCTATAATTTCCCGCTATATGCCTCTGACCCTTTTTGAATATCGGAATCAGGTTTGCTTTCCTCCACTCCCCTGGTACATCTCCTGTCCTAATACTGTCAGCAAAGATCAAGGAACAGTGGTCTAGATATAACCTTGAGTTATATCTAGACCACTGTTCCTTGAGTACTCTCGGATGTACGCCATCTGGGCCTGGTGATTTGTTTGTGTTAAGTTTATCCAGCCTTTCCCTGATTTCACCCTCTGTAAGCCATAGTGGCAAGTCCTGTGTATTACTACTAACCATACAGTCATGGTCAGTGTACACCTCCATTTCCTGTGTAAATACTGACGAGAAAAAAGCATTCAGCACGGTTGCTTTTTCAGTGTCCTCTGTAACCATCCTCCCATCATCGTTAATTATGTGTGCAATATGCTCTGCCCTAGTTTTTTTGCTGTTGATATATTTAAAGAATTTCTTTGGGTTTTTTTTACTATCCTCCGCTATTTGTCTCTCAAAGTTTATTTTAGCCATCTTGATTTCGTGTTTACTTTTCTTATTTGCCTCCTTGTATTGGTCGAAAGCCGATACTGTGCCCTCTGATTTATATTTCCTGAAGGCCAATTTTTTTCCCCTAATACGTTTTTTAACGCTACGGTTTAGCCAGGCAGGTTTGTCTTTGTCTCTTCTAAATTTATTTCCCATAGGAATGCACTGCAAGATGTATTTGCTTAATATGTTCCTAAAGCATTCCCATTTTTCCTCTGTGGTCAGTGATCCCAAGGTTTGGTCCCAGTTTACCCTTTACATAAATGAGTACAATTTTGGAAAGTTTGCCCTTCTGAAGTTTAGGGTTCTTATGTTCCCCACTTGCCTTGCTATATTGTTATTTACGCTAAATGTGATCATCCTGTGATCACTAGAGCCCAGGTAGTCCTGGACTCCTACCTCCGAGATTAGGTCTGGGTCATTAGTGATCAATAGATCCAGGACTGTGTTTTCCCTAGTCGGAGAGTCCACCAACTGTGACATGTAATTATCCTGTAAGGTTTCTGTGAATAGACGGGCCTTATGTGAGTGTGTAGTCCCCTCTACCCAGTCAATGTCGGGATAATTGAAGTCCCCCAATAGGATGACTGATCCTAGTTTTGCCACTTTACCCAATAGTGCTAAAAATTCTAGCTCTACCTCCTCCCCTTGTTTTGGTGGCCTATAGCAAACCCCCACAATTACTTTTCCCTTTTCTCCTTCCCTATGGAGTTCTACGCACACGGATTATAACTCCATACTCATCCCTTCCGTAATGTCACTCCTCTCTATCACCCTTACATTGTTCTTGATGTAGAGACATACCCCTCCCCCTCTTTTTCCTACCCTGTCCTCCTGGTACACCGAATACCCTTGGATATTTGCCAGTCAGTCATGTGAGGGGTAGAACCAAGTCTCCGTTATTCCCACAAGGTCTATGTCCTCCTCATGTACTAACATTTCCAACTCATCCATTTTATTAGCTAGGCTCCTGGCATTCGCATATACCCCTCTTAGTTTTACGGAAGTTAAACGTGATTGGTGGTTATGTTTATTCCTGTTTGGTCTGAGGTTTTCCCGCACAGACCTACCTATTGACGTTATGTCCCTACTGTCGCTAATGCTACCTTCTGTCCTTTGTTCCCTCCTGACTGACTCTACTTCTGAGCCCTCCCCCCCGTCTCCTAGTTTAAAAGCCCCTCCAACTTGGTGGCCATCTTTCTCCCCAAAAGAGCTGTACCGTCCCCATTAAGGTGCAGCCCATCCTTACTAAAGAGCCGGTAGCTGACTGAGAAGTCAGCCCAGTTTTCCAGGAACCCAAACCCCTCCTTCCTACACCAATTCCTCAGCCACTTGTTAAGTTCCTTAATCTCCTTCTGCCTCTCTTGTGTGGCTCGAGGTACAGGCAGTATTTCAGAGAAAACCACCTTGGAGGTCCTATTCCTCAATCTATTACCTAAATCCCTGAAATCGTTCTTTAGGATCCTCCACCTTCCTTTTGCTTTGTCAGTAGTGCCCACATGCACCATTACCGCTGGGTCATCCCCAGCCTCGCACAATAATCTGTCTGCCAGATCTGCGATGTGCTGAACGCGGGCGCCCGGTAAACAACATACTGTTCGGCTACCGAGATCTTTTTTACAGATTGCCCTCTCTGTCCTCTTGATAATTGAGTCCCCAACTACCACAACCTGTCTAACCTTTCCTGAGTCACGACCCCCCTTCTTCCTGGAGCCGCCCCTCCCCTGGCAGCTGGGGGAGGGTGCCTGCTCCAGCTCTGCCACCCCTGAGTTGATATCCCTCTCAACCTGCAACTCGGCAAATTTGTTAGGGTGTACCAACTCAGGGCTGGCCTCCCTGAAGCTCTTCCCACTAACCTTCCTAACGGTCACCCAGCTGCGTACCTCTGCTGCTTGCGTCTCCTCTATTCCTCCCTCCTCTATGCTGGCCCCTGCCAGCGTCTGATGGGTAATGTCCAAGCTCCTTTCCAGGTTGTTGATGCAACGCAGTCTTGCCACTGTGTTCTCTAGATCCAGGATCTGGTCTTCCAGAGCAACAAGTCGCTCACATCTTGCACAGCAGTATTCGCCCTTGATTGGTTCATCAAGGAACTCATACATGGTGCAAGAAGTGCACTGAGTGGCATCCCCAATCCTGTCGGACATTACCCACTACTCTATGGGGATAATGTTAACGACCTGTTATTACCTACACTACCTCTAATTCCCCTGGTACTAAACCTGGGGTACTCACCAGTCGCTAATATACTAACCAGTCGCACAGATACTCACCAGTCGCAAAGATACTCACCAGTCGCAAAGATACTTACCAGTCACAAGGACACTCACCAGTCGCAGGATCCTCTCCAGTCGCAAAGATCCTCTCCAGTCGCAAGGTACTCACCAGTCGCAAGATACTCACCAGTCACTAAGATACTCACCAGTCGCAAAGATACTCACTCACCAGTTGCAAGATACTCACCAGTCGCAAAGATACTCACCAGTCGCAGATACTCACCAGTCGCAAGGACACTCACCAGTCGCAAGGATACTCACCAGTCGCAGATCACCGTCGGTCAGTCGCAGATCACCGTCGGTCAGTCGCAGAGCATGGTCGGTCGCAGAGCAGTCTGTCAGTCGCAGAGCAGTCTGTCAGTCGCAGAGCAGTCTGTCAGTCGCTGACGGTCACAAAGCACGGTCAGTCGGTCACAGATCTCTATCAGTCACAGAGCACGGTTGGTCAGTCCACGATCGTTATCAGTCACAGAGCACGGTCAGTCACAGATCACTATGGGTCGCAGAGCACGTCGATCAGTCACATTATCGGCTATTTCAAACTTTGTTAAATTAAAAACTGAAAAATTGGGCTTGCAAAATTATTTAGCCCCTTTACTTTCAGTGCAGCAAACTCTCTCCAGAAGTTCAGTGAGGATCTCTGAATGATCCAATGTTGACCTAAATGACTAATGATGATGAATAGAATCCACCTGTGTGTAATCAAGTCTCCGTATAAATGCACCTGCACTGTGATAGTCTCAGATGTCCGTTTAAAGCGCAGAGAGCATCCTGAAGAACAAGGAACACACCAGGCAGGTCCGAGATACTGTTGTGGAGAAGTTTAAAGCCAGATTTGGATACAAAAAGATTTCCCAAGCTTTAAACATCCCAAGGAGCACTGTGCAAGCGATAATATTGAAATGGGAGGAGTATCAGACCACTGCAAATCTACGAAGACCTGGCCGTCCCTCTAAACTTTCAGCTCATACAAGGAGAAGACTGATCAGAGATGCAGCCAAGAGGCCCATGATCACTCGGGATGAACTGCGGAGATCTACAGCTGAGATGGGAGACTCTGTCCATAGGACAGCAATCACTTGTATACTGCACAAATCTGGCCTTTATGGAAGAGTGGCAAGAAGAAAGCCATTTCTTAAAGATATCCATAAAGTGTCATTTAAAGTTTGCCACAAGCCACCTGGGAGACACGCGAAACATGTGGAAGAAGGTGCTCTGGTCAGATGAAACCAAAATCTAACTTTTTGGCAACAATGCAAAACGTTATGTTTGGCGTAAAAGCAACACAGCTCATCACCCTGAACACACCATCCCCACTGTCAAACATGGTGGTGGCAGCATCATGGTTTGGGCCTGCTTTTCTTCAGCAGGGACAGGGAAGATGGTTAAAATTGATGGGAAGATGGATGGAGCCAAATACAGGACCATTCTGGAAGAAAACCTGATGGAGCCTGCAAAAGACCTGAGACTGGCACAGAGATTTGTCTTCCAACAAGACAATGATCCAAAACATAAAGCAAAATCTACAATGGAATGGTTCAGAAATAAACATATCCAGGTGTTAGAATGGCCAAGTCAAAGTCCAGACCTGAATCCATTTGAGAATCTGGGGAAAGAACTGAAAACCGCTGTTCACAAACGCTCTCCATCCAACCTCACTGAGCTTGAGCTGTTTTGCAAGGAGGAACGGGCAAAAATTTCAGTCTCTCAATGTGCAAAACTGATAGAGACATACCCCAAGCGACTTACAGCTGTAATCGCAGCTAAAGGTGGCGCTACAAAGTATTAACTTAAGGGGGCTGAATAATTTTCCACGCCCAATTTTTCAGTTTTTTTTGTTAAAAAAGATTGAAATATCCAATAAATTTTGTTCCATTTCATGATTGTGTCCCGCTTGTTGATTCTTCACAAAAATTACAGTTTTATATCTTTGAAGCCTGAAATGTGGCAAAAGGTCGCAAAGTTCAAGGGGGCTGAATACTTTCACAAGGCACTGTATACCCATGGCATCTGTGAGAAAAATATTTAGTGACAACTTTGTGTAAAAAAAAAATAATAATTTTCCCGAAACTTGTGGCAAAATATTAAATATTCCATTGACTCACCATGCCTCTTAGCAAATAGCTTTGCAAAATGGGGACATTTGGGGGGGGGGGGGTTTGTGCTTAAAATTTTAGGGCCTCCGAAACCGCGATAGGTAGTAAGAAAGTGCAATGAGAAATTTACGTCCTTTGAAATTCTGAAGGTGGTGATTGGTTTTTGGGGTCCCGTACACAGCTAGGCTCCCAAAAAGTCTCACACATGAGACTTTGTTTTTTCAAACACCTGTGACAAAATAATTATTCAATGTGCTCTCAGGACATTCCGTAGGATGTCTACTTTCCAAAAAGTGGTATTTGGGGGGGGTTGTACTGCCCTGCCATTTTAACACTTCAAGAAATTCGATAAGCAGTCAAAGTAAAAGCTGCATAAATTCCAGTATTAGCACCATAGTTTGTAGACGCTATAACTTTTGCGCAAACCAATAAAAAATACGCTTATTGAGAATTTTTTTGCTCAAGGACGTAGCTAAATACATTTTGGCCAAAATATATGGCAAAAATTGAATATATTGGATATTTTTTAAAAGACAAAGTAGAAAATGTCATTTTTTTCTCAAAAATTTTGCTTTTTTTTATCGCAAAAAAAAAGTGCAAAGGTGATCAAATACCACCAAAAGAAAGCTCTGTTTGTGGGGAAAAAAGGACGTAAATTTTGTTTGTGTACAGCATTCCATGACCGTGCAATTGTCAGTTCAAGTCACGCAGTGCCAAGTTGAAAAAAGTGGCCTGGTCATTAAGGGGGCAAATCCTTCTGGTCTTAAAGTGGTTAAGGAGGTATATTGTGTGCTCCATAAGGTGTATATATACAGCATTTTGTTGAAAGCATATGAACAGAGAACTGCAGTCGGTGGCTAGTCGCCCCCTCTGTTATACAGTAAAGGACAGAATACTCTTTGGTGGAGCATTCACAGGATCCTCTTGTTCAACAGTGGTGCTATGTCTCCAACCAAATATTCCAGACTTTGTTAAATTTTTGAGGACATCCTCTATTGAGATACTTTTTTTATATAATGGGATTACGGAGTAAACCAGTGACTTCCACATGTTAAGGGTGGGAGCATTGTTTGCTTTAAGCACAAATAATTTTCTGGCATAGAAAAGAAGACCCTCCACTGATCATCCTTGAGATGTTTCTACAACTTGATTGGACATGATTTGGAAAGGCACACACCAGTCTATATAAGGTCCCACAGTTAATCGTGCATGTCAGAACTTATGCCAAGCCATGAAGTCCAAGGAATTGTCTGTAGACCTCTGAGACAGGATTGTATCGAGGCACAGATCTGAGGAAGGGTACAGAAAAAGTTCTGCATCATTGAAGTGGCCTGGAAGTTTGGAATCTTCAGGACTCAACCTAGAGCAATCGGGGCAGAAGTGCATTGGTCCGGGAGGTGACCAAGAGCCCGGTGGTCACTCTGACAGAGCTCCAGGGTTTCTCAGTGGAGAACCTTTCAGAACCATCTATCTCTACAACACTTCTACCTTGGCAAAAAAAGGCGGGAGAACTGTCAGCGTGCGAGGATAGTGCACGTGCGGGGAGAGTGAGAGGAGAGAGCAATCTTGATCAGATCCCCCTTCCCCTGGACTGTGAGGTGGCGGGCTCCGTCAGTGGGAGAGCAGGGGGACCAGAAGAGGCGGCGGGACCGAGGGACTCCGAGATCCAGAGGACAAGCTGACCAAGAACCGAAGGAGGCGGTTAAGTGACAAGACAGGTGGAAGGAGCAGGGTAGGAGACTGTTAGGAACACTCCCTGAGCACACTGATGTGCTGCCATGAGTCTGCCATCTAAAGAGTTAATCCAGTCCAGACTAATTGCAGTAATTGGCAACAGGCTGCCTTATATAAACACCTCAGCAGCACTGTGTCTTTGCTGTCTTGTCTACAGCTCCTGCTGGTGTTCCTGAACCTGTGACCTTTTGGCTCGTCCCTGACTCCGCTTGTCTGCTGACCGTCCTGCCCCGGCTTATTTGACCATTCTTTCGGATCTTCCTTGTCTATCTGCCTTCGGACCTTGACCGGCTCACCCTTGGTTGGGCGACCCTGAGGACCGCGACCTGGTATTCACACACAGCGAAGTCCATCCTCACCATCAGAGGCTCTGGCGAAAACCGGTGGATACTTAGATTCCGCACCTCAGGCGAGCCTGTGTCCCTTACCTTGGGGGTTTCCGTCCAAGCTCTACCCTCTAGCGAACATAGGGGCCTTCCTCTGCCGTCAGGTTACCACCAGTAACCTAACAAAGACGGACTGAGGGAGAAGGATTCGCTGTTAGCCTGCAAGTGTGAGATTACAGGGGTGGATGTGCAGGAGCACAGACACAGATTAGGTAAGTATAGACTGAGACTGTGACTAGACTGACTGAGGGTGTAGTGTGAGTACCTGAGTATGAGTGGGAGTACCTGAGTGTCTTGAGTACCCGAGTCTGAGTACCTGAGAGTGTGAGTACCGTAGTGTGAATACTTGAGTAGCAGGGTGTAAGTACCAGAGTGTGAGTACCTCAGTGTCTGGGAGTACCTGAGACAGAGTACCTGAGTAGCAGAGCGTGAGTATCTGAGTAGCAGAGTGTGAGTGTCTGAGTGGGAGTACCGAAGTAGCAGAGTGAGAGTACCTGAGTGTGTGAGTACCTGAATGCCTGAGTGTCTGAATGCATGTGTCTGAGTGGGAGTACCTGAGTGAGTGTGAGTACCTCAGTGTGAGTATCTAAGTGGGAGTACCAGAGTGGGAGTACCTGAGTGTCTGAGAGGGAGTACCTGAGTTTTAGTATTGAGTAGCAGAGTGGGATTACATGAGTGTGCGTACTAGAGTATCTTAGTGTAGTACCTGAGTTACTGAGTGGGAGTACATGAGTGTCTGAGTGGAAGTACCTGATTACCAGAGTGTGAGTGCCTGAGTAGCTGAGTGTGAGTACCTAAATGGGAATATCTGAGTGGGAGTACCAGAGTGTGTGTATCTGAGTGGGAGTAGCTGAGTGTGAGTACCTAAATGGGAATATCTGAGTGGGAGTACCAGAGTGTGTGTTTCTGAGTGGGAGTACCTCAAAGCGAGTACCTGAGTAGCAGAGTGGGAGTACCTGAGAGTCTAAATGTGAGTACCTCAGTGTCTGAGTTGGAGTATCTGAGTGAGAGTACCTGAATATCTGAGTGAGAGTAACAGAGTGGGAGTACCTGAGTAGCAGAGTGTGAGTACCTGAGAGTGAGTACCAGAGAGTAAGTACCTCAGTGTCTGAGTGGGAGTATCTGATTAGCACAGTGGGAGTACCTGAGTCTGAGCACCTGAGTGAGTGCGAGTGTTGGAGTGTCTAAATATGAGTACCAGAGTGAGTACCTCAGTGTCTGAGTGGGAGTATCTGAGTGAGAGTACCAGAGTGTGAGCACCAGAATGTAAGTACCTCAGTGTCTGAGTGGGAGTGCCTGAGTGTCTGAATGGGAGTACCAGAGTGAGAGTACCTGAGTTTTAGGAGTTGAGTACCAGAGTGGGACTACCTGACAGAGTACCTGAGTGTGAGTACCAGAGTATCTGAGTGGGAGTACCTGAGCATGAGTACTGGAGTACCAGAGTCTGAGTGGGAGTACCTGAGTGTGAGTACCTGAGTAGCAGAGTGTGAGTAGCTAAGTGGGAATACCTGAGTGGGGGTACCAGAGTGTGAGTGCCTGAGTTTGAGTGTCTGAAAGGGAGTACCTCGAAGCGAGTACCAGAGTGGGAGTATCTGAGTGTCTAAATGTGAGTACCTGAGTGTCTTGGGTGGGAGTAACTGGGTGGGAGTACCTGCATGGGAGAACCTGAGTACCAGAGTGGGAGTACCTGAGTGGGAGTAATTTAGTGTGAGTACCTGAGTGACAGTATCTGAGTGTTAGTACCTAGGTGTGAGTACCTGAGTGTCTGGGTGTGAGTACCTTAGTGTTTGGGAGCACCAGTACCACATTACCTGACTACCAGAGTGGTAGTACCTGAGTGTGAGTACTGGAGTACCTGAGTGTTTGGGAGCACCTGAGTGTGAGTAACTGAGTTGGAGTATTTGAGTGGGAGTACCTGAGTGTGTCTGAATGGGATTACCAGAGCGTGAGTGCCTGAGTGTGAGTACCTGAGTTTCTGTGAGTACCAGAGTGGGAATACCTGAGTACAAGAGTGGGAGTAGCTGAATGTGAGTACCTGGGTCTGAGTACCAGAGTGGGAATAGCTGAGTGGAAGTACCATAGTCTGAGTACCTAAATGTCTGAGTGGGAGTATCTGAGTGTGAGTACGAGTGTCTGGGTGGGAGTTCCTGAGTGGTAGTACCTAAGTGGGAGTACCTCAGTGTACGAGTGGGAGTATTTAAGTGTGAGTACCTGTGTAGGAGTGGGAGAACCTGAGAGTGAGTACCTGAGTGAGTGTAAGTACCTGAGTAAGTGTCAGTACATGAGTGAGTGGGAATACCTGAGAGTGAGTACCTGAGAGTGAATACATGAGTAGCAGAGTGTAAGTACCTGACTGGGAGTACCGAAGTACCAGATTGTGAGTATCTGAGTGGGAGTACCTGAGAGTGAGTACATGAGTAGCAGAGTGGGATTAACTGACTGGGAGAACCGGAGTACCTGACTGGGAGTACTTGAGTGGGAATACCAGAGTGTGTGAGTACCTGGGAGTTCCTGAGTTAGAGTACCTAAGAGTGAGTAACAGAGTGTGATTATCTGAGTAGCAGAATATGAGTACCTGACTTGGAGTACCTGAGTACTAGGGTGGGAGTGTCTGAATGTGAGTACCTGAGTGGGAGTTCCTCAGTTGGAGTACCTGGGAGTAAGTAGCAGAGTGTGATTACCGGAGTAGCAGAATATGAGTACCTGACTGGGAGTACCTGAGTGTGAGTTCCTAAGTAGGAGTACCAGAAGGTAAGTACTTTAGTAAGAATACCTAAGTGGGAGCACTTGAGTGTCTGATTAGGAGTACTTCAGTGTGTACCTGAGTTGGGAGTACCTGAGAGTTTGAGAGGGAGTACCAGAATGTGAGTACCTGAATGGGAATGCTTGAGCACCAGTGTGGGATTACCTGAGTGTGAGTACCTGAGTGTCTTTGTGGGAGTACCTGAGTGTCTTTGTGGGAGTACCTGAGTGTCTTTGTGGGAGTACCTGAGTGTCTTTGTGGGAGTACCTGAGTGTCTTTGTGGGAGTACCTGAGTGTCTTTGTGGGAGTACCTGAGTGTCTCAGTGGGAGTGACTGAGTGTGAGTACCAGAGAGTGTGTACCTGAGTATAAGTGTCTTAGTGGGAGTACTTTAGTGTGAGTACGTACCTGAGTGTGAGTACTTTAGTGTGACAACCTGAGTGTGAGTACGGGAGTACCCGAGTGGAAGTTTCTTAGTGTTAGTACCTGGGTGTGAGTACCTGAGTGTCTGGGTGTGAGTACCTGAGTGTTTTGGAGCACCTGAGTGGGAGTACTGAGTACCAGAGTGAATACCTGAGTGGAAATACCTGGGTACCAAAGTGTGAGTACCTGAATCTGAGTACATAAGAGTCTGAGTAGTAGTATATGAGTGTCTTTATGGGAGTACCAGAGTGTGAGTACTTGAGTGTCTGAGTGGGAGTACCAGAGTGGTAGTACCTGGGTGTGAGTACTGGAATACCTGAGTCTTTGGGTAACCGATTTGGAGTATTTGAGTGTGAGTACCTGAGTGTCTGAGTGGGAAGTACCTGAGTGTGAGTACCTGTGTGGGAATACCAGAGTGAGTGTACCTGATTGTCTGTGTGCGAGTAGCAGAGTGGGAGAACCGGAGTACCTGAGTGGGAGTACTTGAGTGGGAAAATCGCAGTGTGTGAGTACCTGACTTCCTGAGTGGGAGTTTCTGACTTAGAGTACCTCAGAGTGAGTAGCAGAGTGTGATTATCTGAGTAGCTGAGTACTAGAGTGGGAGTGTCTGAATGTGAGTACCTGACTACTTGAGTGGGAGTTCTTCAGTTGGAGTACCTGAGAGTGAGTAGCAGAGTGTGATTACCCTAGTGTGGCAATCCTAGCATAAGGAACAAACTATTCAGAGAAAGGGGATACAATAAGACACATGGCCACTCACTAAAAGTAGAGGAAAGGCAATTTAACCTTAAAATACGTAGGGGGTTCTTTACTGTAAGAGCAGTAAGGATGTGGAATTCTCTTCCACAAGCAGTCGTATCAGCAGGGAGCATCGATAGCTTCAAAATACAATTAGATGGGCACCTTAAAGACCACAACATACAGGGATATACAATGTACGGTTAACAGCAAACACACACGCACATCATAGGTTGAACTGGATAGACAGATGTCTTTTTTCGACCTCACTATGTAACCTGAGTAGCAGAATATGAGTACCTGACTGGGAGTACCTGAGTTCTAGAGTGGGAGTTCCTGAGTAGGAGTACCAGAGGGTAAGTACCTTAGTGGGAATACCTAAGTGGGAGCACTTGAGTGTCTGATTAGGAGTACCTCAGTGTGTACCCGAGTGGGAGTACCTGAGTGGGAGTACCTAAGAGTCTGAGAGGGAGTACCAGACTGTGAGTACCTGAGTGTCTTTGTGGGAGTACCTGAGTGTGAGTACTAGAGTGTGTGTACCTGAGTGGGAGTGTCTGATTGGGAGTACCTGAGTGTCTGAGTGGGAGTACTTTAGTGTGAGTATGGAAGTACCTGAGTGTGAGTACGGGAGTACCTGAGTGGCAGTATCTTAGTGTTAGTACCTGGGTGTGAGTACCTGAGTGTCTGGGTGTGAGTACCTGAGTGTTTGGGAGCACCTGAGTGGGAGTACTGAGTACGAGAGTGTGAATACCTGAGTGGAAATACCTGTGTACCAAAGTGTGAGTACCGGAGTCTAAGTACATGAGAGTCTGAGTAGGAGTATCTGACTGTCTTTATGGGAGTACCAGAGTGTGAGTACTTGGATGTCTGAGTGGGAGTACCAGAGTGGTAGTACCTGGGTGTGAGTACTGGAGTACCTGAGTGTGTGGGAGCACCAGAGTAGGAGTAACCGATTTGGAGGATTTGAGTGTGAGTACTTGAGTGTCTGAGTGGGATTACCAGAGTGTGAGTACCTGGGTGGGAATACTTGTGTGGGTATACCAGAGTGAGAGTACCTGATTGTGTGTGAGTAACGGAGTGTGAGTACCTGAGTTTCTGAGAATACCTGAGTAGGAGTACGTTAGTGTCTGAGTGGGAGTACCTGGGTCTGAGTACCAGAGTAGGAATACCAAAGTGTGAGTACCATAGTCTGGTATGCACATTCAAATACTCCTGCTCAGAGTGTGAGTACGAGTGTCTGGGTGGGAGTTCCTGAGTGGTAGTGCCTAAGTAGGAGTACCTCAGTGTCTGAGTGGGAGAACCTGAGAGTGAGTACATTAGTGTAAGTGTCTGAGTGGGAGTACCTGTGTAGAAGTGGGACTACCTGAGTGTAGGAGTGGGAGTACCTGAGTGTTAGTGTCTAAGTGTGAATACCTGATTGTCTTAGTGGGAGTACCTGAGTGAGAATACCTGTGTGTGAGTTTCTGAATACCAGTATGTGAGTACCTGAGTGAGTATGAGTACCTGAGTGGGAGTAACTGAGTGTGTTTACCTGAGTGTCTGGTTAGGATTACCTGAGTTGGAATGCCTGCGTGGAGTACCTGAGTGAGAGTACCAGAGTGGAAGTATCTTAGTGAGAGTACCTGGCTGGGAGTAACTGGGTGGGTGTACCTGAGTGGGAATACCTGAGTACCAGAGTTTGAGTACCTGAGTGGGAATACCTGATTGTCTGAGTGGGAGTACCTGAGTGTCTGATTGGGAGTACCTGAGTGTGAGTACCTGAGTGGGGATACCTCAGTGTGAGTGTCTCATTGTGAGTACCTGAGTGGAGTACCTCAGTGAGAGCATCTGAGTGGGAGTACCTACGTGTCGTGGGTAGCTGGGTTTGAGTACCTGAGTCTGAGTGGGAGTACCTAAGTGTTTGAGTGGGAGTACTTGAGAGTGTATACCTGAGTGGGAATACCTGCATTTGAGTACATGAGTGGGAGTAACTGGGTGCGAGTGTCTGAATGGCAGTACCTGAGTGAGAGTTCCTGAGTACCAAAGTGTGAGTACCTTATTGGGAGTACCTGAGTTCCAGATTGTGAGTACCCGATTGTCTTAGTGGGAGTACCTGAGTGGGAATACCTGTGTGTGAGTACCAGAGTGTTTGCACCCTAGTGTCTGAGTGAGAGTATCTTAGTGAGAGTACCTGAGTGAGAATACCAGAGTGTCTGACTGTGATTACCTGAGTGTAAATACCTGAGTAGGAAGACTTGAGTGGGAGTACCTGAGGGGGAGTAACTGAGTGTGTTTACTGGAGTGTCTGAATAGGAGTACCTGAAGGACAGCCGACGCAGCAGGGTCAGCATTAGTGAGCAAGTAGTGACAAATCCCTTCCAGGACAGATTTCTGTACAGTGTCATGCTTTACCCAATACCTGGAGAGCCTCCACCACCTGAGGGACTATCCCGCAATGTCACCCACAACGGTGTATGGTCAGAGATACCCCTGGCCAGGATAGACTCACCCGACACCCGCCGCAAGGCTTTCTGGGATGCAACACAAGGTCTATCCTGGACAAGGTCCTATGGGAGGCCGAGTAACAGGTAAGCTCCCGTGTTGCGGGGTGAAACTGGCGCCAGATGTCCGACAGGTCGAAAGGCACCCACCCATTGGGCCATTCGGGAGACCCCCGAAGCAGCGGAGTGGAGCCTATCACGATCCAGACACATAACTAGGTTAAATTCCCCAACAATATAACATCGTCCACCCCAAACTGCAGAACCTCCTCCATGATTTGAGTTGGGAGGGTGACCTCAGCAGGAGGCGCAAGATAAAGGCCCACCAAAACAATAGGAACACCATTGATAATCGCATGTATAATCACATAGCAGCCCCCTGGGTCAGTGCGAAGATCCAGAAGAGTAAAAGACAGCTATCTATGGATCAAAACACTGGACCCCCCCCCCCTAGAGTAGCTAGAGTACACAGTGTGATTGTGTGACCCCCACCCAAGTGCGTCTAAGGCCCAGAACTCTCCTGCAGAATACAAATTTGAGATGAGATCTTATGCAAATAATTGAAAACCAAGGACCTCTTCATAGCAGAGCCGAGACCCCGCACATTCCATGATAATATAGAGATGTTCGTCATCAGAGATAGGTAGAACAAAATGCAAAAGGTTAAATACACATAGGGCAGTGAGAGTGCACATCATGGCCAACACTGCAAAATACCCAGGGTATGCGTGTGACACGAGTCCCCCAAGTCCACATGGAGCCACAGGCCATAATAGCAAGTATAAATGTGCCAAGACCACTGCACAAAGGAACCTGTAAAAGGAAGACATTTGGTTACCAAAAAAAAAAACAACGGGACCCCCACCCAGCCAGCAACGGCCGACAACCCCCTCCCCCACTTAAGTCCCCAAACAACAGTCCGAGGGCTAGTGCAAACAACTAGGACAGTGATGGCGAACCTTGGCACCCCAGATGTTTTGGAACTCCATTTCCCATGATGCTCAACTACACTGCAGAATGCATGAGCATCATGGGAAATGTAGTTCCAAAACATCTGGGGTGCCAAGGTTCGCCATCACTGAACTAGGAGATACGTGGCTAGCCAGACAGAATCACAGGATCCTGGAGCCCCAGGACCCTACAGTCAGGTCCATAAATTTTGGGACATCAACACAATTCTAATCTTTTTGGCTCTATACACCACCACAATGGATTTGAAATGAAACAAACAAGTTGTGCTTTAACTGCAGACTTTCAGCTTTAATTTGAGGGTATTTACATCCAAATAAGTTGAAAGGTGTAGGAATTACAACAGTTTATATATGTGCCTCCCACGTTTTAAGGGACCAAAAGTAATGGGACAATTGGCTGCTCAGCTGTTCCATGGCCAGGTGCGTGTTATTCCTTCATTATCCCATTTACAAGGAGCAGATAAAAGGTCCAGAGTTCATTTCAATATCCCATTTACAAGGAGCAGATAAAAGGTCCGGAGTTAATTTCAAGTGTGCGGTTTGCATTTAGATTCTGTTGCTTTCAACTCTCAATATGAGATCCAAAGAGCTGTCACTATCAGTGAAGCAAGCCATCATTAGGCTGAAAAAACAAAACAAACCCATCAGAGAGATAGCAAAAACATTAGGTGTGGCAAAATCAACTGTTTGGAACATCCTTAAAAAAAAAAGAATGCATCAGTGAGCTCAGCAACACCAAAAGACCCGGAAGACCACAGAAAACAACTGTGGTGGATGACCGAAGAATTCTTTCCCTGGTGAAGAAAACACCCTTCACAACAGTTGACCAGATCAAAAAAACTCTCCAGGAGGTAGGTGTATGTGTGTCAAAGTCAACAATTAAGAGAAGACTTCACCAGAGTGAATACAGAGGGTTCACCACAAGATGTAAACAATTGGTGAGCCTCAAAAACAGGAAGGCCAGATTAAAGTTTGCCAAACAACATCTAAAAAAGCCTTCACAGTTCTGGAACAACATCCTATGGACAGATGAGACCAAGATCAACTTGTACCAGAGTGTTGGGAAGAGAAGAGTATGGAGAAGGAAAGGAACTGCTCATGATCCAAAGCATACCACCTCATCAGTGAAGCATGGTGGTGGTAGTGTCATGGCGTGGGCATGTATGACTGCCAATAGAACTTATTGATGTGACTGCTGGCAAAAACAGCAGGATGAATTCTGAAGTGTTTTGGGAAATATTATCTGCTCATATTCAGCCAAATGCTGAACATGCAGGAACTGAAGACAGTTGCAGTTGAGGCCTGGCCAGGGATGAAACCCAGCGTCTGGTGATGTCTATGCGTTCCAGACTTCAGGCTGTAATTGACTGCAAAGGATTTGCAACCAAGTATTAAAAAGTGAAAGTTTGATTTATGATTGTTAATCTGTCCCATTACTTTTGGTCCCTTAAAAAGTGTGAGGCACATATACAAATTCCTACACCGTTCACTTGATTGGGATGTAAATATCCTCAAATTAAAGCTGAAAGTCTGCAGTTAAAGCACATCTTGTTTGTTTCATTTTAAATCCATTGTGGTGGTGTATAGAGCCAAAAAGATTAGAATTGTGTCGATGTCCCAATATTTATGGACCGGACTGTAGATGGAAAGAAGGTAACCGATGAGCAAAAAGACAGTTACCGCACTGGTGGGTATGGAAGGGTCCAGGTCAGGACACCACAGCTCTGCAATCAGCAGAAGAATATCCTCAGGGATCAGGTAATGAGAACATCAGCCCCGACCCTGTGGGGGTAGGGTATCTACCCATGCAGCCGCATCCTTAGGAGAGGTGAAGAACCATACGATCTCCCCATTCACAACTAGCAATTTCACAGGGAAGAGAACGCTGTACTCAGTGGTGTATTTAGGTTTTGTGCTGCCCTAGGCCGGACTAAACTTGTGCACCCCCTAATTTACCTACAACCCACCCCTTCCTGTTTCAGACCCGCCCTATCATCTGTAAACCACACCCCTTCCTATTTAGGCTCCACCTCTTCCTCTCTGTACATTAAAAGTGGGTACAAAGTGCCTACTTGTATATTTCGTTGTTTTGTATGGGTACGTTGGCTCGTGGGAGCGCTCCTGGGGGGCCCCCACTAGGCAGCAAGGATGCCAATCCACGGGGCCAGCGGCCGCAATTGCCACCGGGCACCTGCGATCGCTCCCTGCTGAGAGAGAAGGACGGTCTGCTGTTGTAAATACAGCTGACCGTTGTTCTGCCTGAAATGATCACAGAGCGCCTGTGATCCTTCTATATAGGAACACAGGTCTCTATGGTCATTTCACAAGCCCCTCCCCCATACAGTTAGAAAACACCACCTAGGCTCACACTTAACCCTTTGATCACCCCCGGGTTAACCCCTTCCCTGCCAGTGTCATTATTACAGTAACAGTGCATATTTGTAGCACTGATTACTGTAGTAATGTCACTGGTACCCCCAAAACTGTCAAAAATGTCAGTTAGGGGTCCGATCTGTGCACCACAATGTTGCAGTCCCACTAAAAATTGCAGATTGACGCCATTACTAGTAAAAAAACAATAAAATAATAAAAATGACATAAATCTTTCCCCTAGTTTGTAGACACAATAACTTTTGCACAAACCAATCAATATACACTTATTGGGATTGTTTTGACCAAAAATATATAGCAGAATACAAATTGGCCTAAAAGGATGACAAAATCAGATTTTTACATTTTTATGGGGGAATGTTATATCACAGAATGTGAAAAACAATATTTTTTTTTTCAGAATTGTCGCTCTTTTTTTGTTTATAGCGCAATAAATAAAAATCACACAGGTGATCAAATACCACCAAAAGAAAGCTCTGTTTGTGGGAAAGAAAGGACATTCATTTTTTTAGGGTACAGTTTTGCACGACCGCGCAATTGTCCTTTAAAGTAACGCAGTCCTGAATCGCAAAAATGGCGTGGTCATTAAGGGGGAAAATCTGCCAGGGCAGCGGGCATAGTGCAGGGGCTGCAGACATGGTACGGGAGATGCAGGGGTTGTTGGCATGGTGCAGGGGCTGCGGACATGGTACAGGAGATGCAGGGGTTGCTGGCATGGTTAAGGGGCTGCGGACATGGTACAGGAGATGCAGTAGTTGCAGGCATAGTGCAGGGGCTGCAGACATGGAGATGTGGTGCTGCGGGCATGGTACAGGAGATGCAGGGCTGTGGGCACTGGACAGCATGGTACAGGAGATGCAGGGCTGTGGGCACTGGCAGCATGGTACAGGACATGCAGGGCTGTGGGCACTGGCATCATGATACAGGAGATGCAGCAAGGCTGTGGGCACTGGCAGCATGGCACAGGAGATGCAGCAAGGCTGTGGGCACTGACAGCATGGCACAGGAGATGCAGCAGGGCTGTAGGCACTGGGCACTGGCAGCATGGTACAGAAGATGCAGCAAGGCTGTGGGCACTGTGACTGAGCAGCATAATATAAAAGATGCAGGGCTGTGGGCAGCATAGTACAGCCGATGCAGGTGCTGCGGGCATGGTACAGGAGAATCTCCTGTACCATGCCCGCAGCACCGGCATCTGCTGCGGAGGAGTCTGAGTCTCACTTACCTTGAGGTGCCTTCCATTTAAAAATGGCGCCGCCCGGTGCCATTGCATCACCGCGCAGGCGCCACCTGCCCGGGAATAGCCGAACATCATGTTCGGGTCTTCCCGAGCGGCGGCGGCGGCACATGCGCAGTGCGCATGTCGGGCCGGCCGCGGCCATTTTTTTTTTCTTTCAGTTTCAGCGCCGGAATCAGGGGGGGTTTTCATGCAGGGGGTCGGCTTTTTTGCCGCCCCCCCACAAAGTGCCGCCCTTGGCCTAGGCCTTGTCGGCCTAGGCCTAAATACAGCAGTGGCTGTACTTAATTCCTCTGGATCGCAGGGATGCCTTCACTGCATCGTAGGACTTGTGCAGTTTCTGCGTCTCCACCGAGTAATCCGGGAAAAACAGTAGGCGACTATTCTGATACCGGAGCTCTCCAAGCACCCTGGCGGCACGTAAGATCTCATCCCCGTCTCAGAAGTTCAGCAGGCAAAGAATGATGGTGCGAAGGGGCGCTCCCAACGGGCCGGGCTGAGGTGGCACACGATGGGCCCGCTCCACAGTAAAGTGGGGGGACTGCTGGGCCGCTGGTAGAAGCGGAACAGTTTCTCAACAAAGGTGGTAGCATTCTTGCTCTCAACCCTCTCAGCCAGGTCTATAATGCAAATATTGTTGCGTCTGCACCTATTTTCAGCATCCTCCGCCCCCAGGCACGATATTTAAAGGAATTTTCTCTAGCGCTCATCGACAGACGTAGTCCTCGGTGATACACCACCTTCGGGTTATGTTACCTCCGCAGGAGCAGGACTAGACAGGAAATTAAAAAGCTCTGGCCACACCCTAGGGGCAGTCCCAGAGGGTATATCCTCTCTCTCTCTGCCTCAGCAAATCAGTTATTTTCTGTCTAGTTAGGAGTAAGGACCTAGATACCTTGCTGGGATCTTAGGTCCTGGCAAGAAATTTTTTTCTAAAAGGATTTTTGGACAGCTTTTTTTCTCCAGTGTTCCTGTGAGATCTTCAAGCAAGAAAGCTGAACTGGGCGACGGGCTGGATGTTGAGATCCGGTGGTCACCCCAGTTCAGCCTACGAGCGCGTGCAGGCCATAGCTCCGCGCTGAGTCGGCCGCGACAAAGTCCCATTAAAGGACTGAACCCGCGAGTTAAACGTCTCGCTGAAACGCCAAAGACCATGAGTCACGGCGTCTGTATCGGTCGACAGCCCTCCCGCCCCGGTGGAGAGGGGTACTGTCAGGAGTTGGTGCCCGCCTGGTTCCGGTATGGTGAGTAGTATGTTCCCCCTGTTTTCCCTGACGGGTTTTGTGGTGAACGCGGGCCCCTCTCTGTATGGTAAGAAAGAGTTTCTTTCTATCCTATAACATGTCACAAATCCTCCTACTTTGAGTGTGATTTTATGTGTGCAAAAGCCAGGAGGCTTGGTTTGGGAGCTAACAATCTATTGTATACATGTTTTAAAGATGTAATCTGTGGCATTCTGGGAATCTTATGGGTTAAGTATAAGCTACCTACCAGTCAGAAGCCATGGACATGTAGACTGCCTTCCAAGTCAGATCTCCAGCTAATAGCAGGCCTCCCGAACGGCCATGCGGTCCGCCAGGGCCGGTACCGCCAAACACGCCAGATCCCCAGGCAGAGAGAGTGTTGTGTGCCTGCAGCACACCGCTAGTCAGCACAGGCCGCCGCCATTTTTTTTGCTGGATCGCACGAGCCGCCATTTTGGCGTAGCCTCGTGTCTCCAGCATGGGGGCGGCCATGTTTTAGGTGATTCTACACCTCGTGGAGCTTGGGGGAGGCGCCGGAAGGCGTACAGAGGGGCGGAGCCGCCTCCTTTCTTCCTGGGCAGCCAGCCAAAAGACTTCCTGTTTGTCTAAGACAGCGCTGTAAGCTGTTGCAGTTCAACTCTGAACATCAAGTGGTGAGCCTGGGGGTCTATCTCTCTCTCTCTCGATCGATAGGGATCCCTAGCAGGTAACACTAAGGGGTTTTTTGTGGCGCTGAGGGTCAAAAAAAAAAAAAAAAAAGTTTTTTCTTTACTTTGAATTATATCATCCAGGAAGTAACTGGAGTTATTATGGACCCTGCCACACAGATTCCCCCACCTGTTTCCCTCGAGGGGGCCTCGGGACCCGCCGGTGTACAGAGTATAGAGTCATTTACAGCAATTTTGGAGTCTATGGTGGCTCGGGTGGAGGCGGCCTGTCAGGGACGGGGGTCAAGGAAGCGACCCCCGCCTACCCCTATACCATCTGACACCTCTGACTCTGATTCAGAGATGGTCACTGCAGTTGCAGGTTCCTCTGCAAGGGCTGCTATCCCAGGTAAAGCCCCCTCAGACAGTGAAGAGGACGCTTCTTCTCCTGCTATAATTCAGGAAGAAGCATTGGTGGACGCACTAGTTGTGGCAGTGCAAGAAACCTTAAAACTTGAGGCTTTACCGGCAGAGGCAACTGAAACAGAGAGGCCTTTTGGGACTAATAAGCCCATCAAGACGGCGAAGGCTTTTCCTGTACCTAAATGTTTTGGAAATCAGATTAAAGGAGAATGGGAACATTCTAAACGTACCTTTACTATTTCCAAGCGTATTGCTAGACGCTATCCGTTTGAGGAATCCATCATTAAGAAATGGACGGTACCACCAGTCGTGGATCCGCCTATTTCCAGGCTGAATAAAGCCACGGTTATTCCAGTGGAGGACACTTCGTCCTTTAAGGATCCGGTGGATCGAAAGATAGAAGCGGAGTCCCGCACTATCTTTTCTCTGATAGGGTCAGCATTTAGACCAGTAATTGTTATTGGTCTAGTTTCCCAGACACTTACAGAATGGGCGAAGATGGTACGCCAAGATCTTAGGGGAAAAGATATTCCCCAGGAGACATCTGATTTGATAGAACAGATCATACAAGGGCTACGGTTTATCTGTGACGCAGCCTTGGACACTACTCCCTTGTTAGGGCATGCATCTAAGTTAGCAGTGATCCTCAGACGTGTGCTGTGGTTAAAATGCTGGTCAGCTGACCTAGGTTCCAAAAAGACTTTGACCAATCTCCCTTTCCAGGGGAATCGTCTATTTGGAGCCAACCTAGATGAAATCATTAAGGATGCCACCGGGGGCAAGAGTACTTTTTTGCCACAGGCTGCAAAAGCTAAGGAACCTCGCAACAAGCGAGGACCTTTCTTTACCGCCCATAAAGGACGCCCGGCTGGTACTTCCGGGAAAGGCAAGACTCCTCCAGGAGGGTTCAAGAAGGGCTGGTCGGACAAACAGAGGACCAACCCAGCCAAACCCGAAGTAAAGGAGTACACAGCCTGAAGGTGCGCCCCCACCCAATTTCAGGGTGGGGGGACGTTTTCACCGGTATTCAGGACATTAGATCGAGCATCAACCACTACTACCGGTGCGATTCTTCCCTTCCAACATTTAAGTACAGGAAGCGGTAGTTACCGTTCCCTGTATAGATCTTTTCCTTTACCTTTTCCTAAGATTAGTCCCGATACCTCACAGGAATCGGATCTGATTGACCAGATAGGCCAAGTAGCCTCTAGTCGGGTGACTTCGGTCCCTGAGGTTCAACCAGAAAAGATCACCTTGCCTGATAACTATCAGGTATCTGATAAATGTGTGGGAACAGTAAACGACCAGACTTTCTCGGATGGTCGGGGCCAGATACCTCTAGGGACGCCTGGTTCAGATCCAATCAGCGCCAGTGGTCCTAGAAATTCTAGGCTGGCCTCTTCAAGCTGGCCTGGCCGACTTGGACAGGTTAGTCGCAGACGTTCCGTGGGAACTTCGTCTCAGGGAGTGTCTGTAGTCTCAAGGACCTATTTACCTTCGTGCTTTACAGTCGCTGGTTTTAATGGCCTGGCCATTGAGACCCAAGTACTGAAGGACAGAGGTTTGTCTACTTCTGTCATTCCTACCCTTATTAAAGCAAGGAAAGCGACTTCCAGCAAAGTCTATTATCACACATGGAAGACTTATATTGCGTGGTGCGAATCTTTAGGATTTCCTCCACGTACCTATTCGGTGTCTCGAATATTGGCCTTTTTGCAACAAGGGGTTGAGCAGAAGCTAGCCTTGAGCACCATCAAGGGTCAAGTTTCAGCATTAGCAATCTTCTTTCAGAAACCTTTAGCTACCAAATCCTTGGTGCGGAATTTCATCCAGGGGGTGCGGCACCTGGCTCCTCCAGTCCGCGCGCCCTTACCGCCCTGGGATCTTAATTTGGTTTTGTCGGTTCTACAGAAACCTCCCTTTGAAAACATCAGGGAGATTCCCTTGCTTACTTTATCCCAGAAGGTGGTCTTCTTGGTGGCTATTACTTCTGCTCGCAGGGTGTCAGAACTGGCTGCATTATCATGCCAGTCTCCATACCTAGTCATTCATAGGGATAAGGTAGTACTTCATCCTAAGCCATCTTTTCTTCCTAAGGTGGTTTCAGATTTTCATCTGAATGAAGATATTGTACGACCTTCCTTGTGTCCTCAGCCCAAGCATCATCGGGAACATGCGTTGCATTCCTTGGATGTGGTTCGGGCAATCAGGGTATACCTGAAAGCTACGGAATCATTCCGTAAGACGGATTCACTTTTTGTGATCACGGATGGCCCCAGAAAGGGTTTGCCTGCATCTGCCGCGACCATTGCCAAATGGATTAGACAAACGGTGGTACAGGCTTATTCTATTAAGGGTCAGAGTCCTCCGTTCCCTGTTAGGGCGCACTCCACTCGAGCGCTCAGTACTTCCTGGGCCTTTCGCCATCAGGCGTCAGTGGTCCAGGTATGTAAGGCGGCCACTTGGTCGTCGGTACATACCTTTACTAAATTCTATAAAATTGATGTGACGGCATCGGCGGATGCCTCATTTGGCCGCAAGGTTTTGCAGGCTGCAATTTGAGGAGACCGGTGGTCTACCTCGAGGGTTTTTTTCTGTTTGAAAAATTTTTTTGTTGAGTCTCATCATTAAGGATGAGCATTGTAAACTTCTAGTTGGCACCGGTTGGGCCTTCAAGATTGGGATTTGATTTCCATTTTCCCACCCCTCAGTCGTGATACTGCTCTGGGACGTCCCGAAGGTGGTGTATCACCGAGGACTACGTCTGTCGATGAGCGCTAGAGAAAAATGGATTTTTGTAAAATCTTACCGTAAAATCCTTTTCTCTTAGCTCATCGACAGACGTAGTCCCCGCCCCTCTGTTTTGGAGTTGGGTTGGGTTAAATTCTCTAAGCACTGCTTTTTCACATAACTGATTTGCTGAGGCAGAGAGAGAGAGGATATACCCTCTGGGACTGCCCCTAGGGTGTGGCCAGAGCTTTTTAATTTCCTGTCTAGTCCTGCTCCTGCGGAGGTAACATAACCCGAAGGTGGTGTATCACCGAGGACTACGTCTGTCGATGAGCTAAGAGAAAAGGATTTTACGGTAAGATTTTACAAAAATCCATTTTTTATTGTTTCACTTTAAGCATTAATAAAATCACTGCTCTGGTAAAAACTACTGTTTTAAGAAATTTTTTTTGCATTTATGTCCCCCAGGGCAGTACCCGGTTCCCCATACACTTTCTTGGGCCAATAACTTACATTTACGCCTTTAAAATTAGGACTTTTGATTTTTCATGTTCGTGTCCCATAGACTTTAATGGAGTTTGCATGTTTGCAAGAACATTTCCCCTGTTCGAGATGTTCTGTGCAAACCGAACAGGGGAATGTTCGGCTCATCACTACTGGTCAGATACTATTTCCCTAGTGAACCCAACTCGGGTAAACACTTTTACTAATGCCTTAGCCACAGTTCTGCATTTATGTTGGACAAGGCTACACCTTCAGGAGTGGCATAGTCCACCACCGTAAGAATATATTTCTTACCTGATGGGCTGGGCTTGCTAAGTGGTCCCTCCAAATCTACGGACATTCGATAAAAGGGCTCCTCTATTATGGAGAGGGACCTCAGCTTGGTCCTCAGATGGTCACCCCTCTTCCCTACTTTCTGGCACACATCACATGTTCTACAGTAGTCCTGTAAATCTTGGGTAACACCTGGCCAAAAGAAGGTCTGGGTCAGTCTATCTCTGATCTTCTTTATACCTAGGTGTCCTGCCAGGGGAATGCCATGGCTGATACGGAGCAACATAGCCCTATATTTACGAGGCACGACTAGTTGCCTTTTGGTCACTTGCCTAGCCCCTCTCCCAGTTCCCCCAGTCACCCTAAATAACAATCCCTTCTCCCACTGAAACCTCTCCTGGTCTATATTCCCTTGTGGGTTATCTGCCTCCCTCCGGTACCCTCTTAATGTGGGATCCTCCTGTGCTTGCCCAAAGTCTTGGAGGTACCCCAGTATGGGATAGGGTCTGTGTGTATGGTCAGTGTAATAGTTCCTTCCTGGGTATCTGGAGAGGGTGTGGCGTCCATAGCTCATGCCTGCTGTCTGGTGGTGACTGGGAGTGCTCCTTCCGAAGTCGGGGGTATAAATTGTGAGGTTAAACACCCCAAGTCATTCCCCAACAAGACCTCAGCTGGTAAATCTGGCATGATGCCCACTTCCACTGACTTAGCCCCGGTAACCCAATCAATATGCACCCTGGCGGTGGGTAACTTGTGGATGGCTCCCCCTTACAGCCACAGTATGCCCAGTGTGCTGTGAGGGCCTAACCCTGTGCAGTTGTACCAGGGTTATGGGTGGCTCTAGTGTCTCTCAGCCCCCTGGCTTCTTGTCCATTTAGTCTCATCGTCTGTTTGTGGTGAGCCCTGTTGTCCTCAGCTGCTTGCACTGGGTTGACCTCGTGCAATACGGCCCAGTTCTCAATGTTGTTGCTGCCAACCCCTTGCGCCAGGGGCTTAACTACAGGGGTTGCAATTGCAACTGGGGCCCCATGCTCCAGGGGGCCTGTGTGGCTCCCCTGTACACCTGGATAGGAGTGGTGGCGGGGGCAGCATGTAGAGAAATCACTGTCGTCCTTTCTCCTCCTGTAGCTGCAGGAGGAAAATGGAGGAGATTGGTTCCTCTGTATGCTGCCACCACCACTCCTATCCAGTTCACTTGTTCTGCTGTCTCTGGGCCCCTGTGTGTTCTCCTGGTCCTCCCCCCCACTGTGCTCCCTTCCCTCTCCTGCCGGCTGCTGCAGGGGATGTGTCACTATAGAGAACCAGGAAGGGGTCGGTAAATATGTAATTTACAAGCTTCTTCCTTTTCTGAATGGACAGTCATAGTCAGTGACATTGTAAAAAAAATAAAATGATAAAAAATAATAATGCAATTAAAATACCAAAAAATATAAACTACTGACATAAGTGGGTGAACTTCCAGGATCGCAAAGGTCACACTTGCGACCGAGCCCTTGCATTCCACCACCGTGGTGGCAGGAAGGGGGGCAACTTCAGAACTTGAGAAAGGGTCCCGCTGTGGGACCGTAATAGAGGGCCCTGCAATGGAAGTAAAGGGCCCCAGGATCAGTGGAAAGAGCCCCAGGCTTGAGGGGAAGGGCCCCGTCCAGGGGGGCCCTTCATGGTTTCTTGCACCGGGGCCCTGAAGGTTCCAGTTACGCCTCTGCCTTGCGCAGAGCAGTTATAGTCCTCCTGTACACAATGGGCTGCTGCTTTCACTGGTGATGTTGGTTTTCTTCCCAATTGGTCTGCTCCATGCTGTGGGTAATTTGGCTAAATATGTCCCACTTGATTGCACCCAAAGCATAAAGGGGCTGCCTTCTGGTATCCTGTGGGATGGTTCGTGGGTGGTGATGGTCTCTGCTGTAGTGCTGCTGCTTGAGGATAGTACTGGGGACGTAATCCTATTGATCCTCTGTGAAGGTCGACCCACCTGTTCTCACAGAATTTTCCCGCCAGCCTGGCTGCCTCCTCCACTGTCTGAGGTTTCCTGTCCTTGACCCAGTCTCTGACATCTGCTGGAGTGTGGTCGAAGAATTTCTCCAGCAGTAGCAACTGTAGGGCCTCCGCTAATGTAGTCGGCTGGCATCCCTGCATCCAATTGCTGGCGGTGCGTTGCATGCGGAATGCCCCCTCTGGATATAAATCTTTGCCCTGTCTCCTGTGGGCCCAGAATTTTCGGTGTAACAGCATAACGAGCCAATAAAATTTGTTTTACTTTGTTATAATTCTGAATGTCCTTGTCAGGGACTGCTCTAAAGGCTTCTGCTGCTCTGCCTGATAATTTGCTGCTTAATATCGCAGCCCAGTTAGCGTTTTCCAGGTCCTCTAATACACACAGTCTCTCAAAATCTTGCAAATAATTATCAATATCCATCTCACCCTCTGTGAAGCTTTTAAATGCAGCATAGTTGATCTTACGTGGCTGTCCTATTGTAGATCCAGGTAGCGACAACATATCCCCTTGTGGTGCTCTGGCCTCCCGAGCTTCCTGAATACCCTGTGCTTCCGTAGCTTGTGCCATGATTTGCACCACAGTTTCTTGTTAATCGGTTCGGTCCCAACATACTTAGTCACCATCTTACATCCTTTTGGAACTCTGTTTCCTCTGTGTTTTGCAGGTTGTTGGTTCGGTCGCTCTCCAGTAGTTTGGCTATTATCGTGGCTTTTGGCTTGTTGCTCGCCCCTAAGCCTGGACCTTCCAGCAGTTCCTTAACAACTTTAAGACCGGAAGATTTTCTTGCTTAATGACTAGGCCCTATTTTGCGATTCAGCACTGCGTTATTTTAACCGACGCTGTACCCAAATAAAATTGACATTTTTTTCCCCCACAAATAGAGCTTTCTTTTGGTGGTATTTGATCACCTGTGCGATTTTTTTTTTTTTTTTTTTTTGAGCTATAAACAAAAAAAAGAGCAACAATTCTGAAAAAAAAATATATTTTTCACATTCTACTATATAACATTACCCAAAAAAAATTTAAAAATCAAAATTTTTCAACCTTTTAGGCCAATTTGTTTTCTGCTACATATTTTTGGTAAAAAAAATCGCAATAAGCGTATTTTGATTGGTTTGCACAAAAGTTATTGCGTCATTTTTATTGTTTTTTTTTACTAGTAATGATGGTAAACTGCGATTTTTTTGCCGCAGACAGATTGGACCCCTAACTGACATTTTGGGCACATTTGGGGGTACCAGTGACATTACTACAGTAATCGGTGCTAAAAATATGCACTGTTACTGTAATAATGCTATTGGCAGGGAAGGGGTTAATACTATTGGTTAACAAGGGGTTAAATGTAAGCCTAGGGGAGTTATTCTAACTAGGTGGGGGGTTGGGCTTGTGAGAATATCACAGAGAAATGCTATCCTATATAGCAGGATCACATAGTCTCTGTGATCATCCGAGGGAGAAGGACGGATGGCTGTGTTTACATCAGCCGTCCATCCTCTGTCAGCAGGGAGAGATCGCCGGTGTCGTGGGCAATCGGAGCTGCCTGACACATGCACTGGCTCCCCGACTGACGAACGGGGGCAGGAGCACGCCGCCACCGACGCGTGCACGCCCCCTAGTCTCCTGGGAGCGAGCAACGTAGTACTACGTCGGTTTGCCCAGGAGCAGCAGCCTGCCGCAGCAGTTGTCAAGTGGTTAAGCGTCGTTCGTTTCAGCCGTTCGTATATATGCACCATTTACCTCCTCTTTCGGTTCGGCATATCCATTCGGGGGAGAAAAATCTCACCGCTTGCCACCAGTGTAACAGATCCAATAGTCTCTATGACAGAGATCCGTACAGCTTCTCCCGAAATCCCAGTCAAAGTAACACCAAGAAGTGAAAATAGCTCCCAATCCCCCAAACTTGAGTCGAGACTTCATGAAGGGGTAAAAAACAAATTCTTTATTGAACAGTCACACAGAACTTATATACCGCATGAACAACCCCCTCCTGATCAAAGTACCACATGCAGGTCAGGGGTTGTCTGATTACATTATTATATGCAGATGAAATTGTATATAGAACTAGAAAAAAGTTTGTCGAGACAAACTTTAAGTTGGCTTGAGAAAGCCTGACCAGAAAGTTTGAAAAGTTTAGAAAGTTTGAAAATGTGAAAAGTTTAAAAAGATTTAAAAGTTTAAGAAGTTTAAAACATATTGCTAGCATCACAAGCAAGTGACTACCATCATTAGTATGATTAGCAAAGTTGCTAGCATGATTAGCAAGTGACTAGCATGTACTTAGCATGATTAGCAAGGTATCTAGCATGTCACTAGCATAATTAGCAAGTGACTAGCCATGTCGCTAGCATGATTAGAAAGTTACTAGCATTTCTCTAGCATGTTTCTAACATGATTATCATGTGGCTAACATGTTGCTAGCATGATTAGCATGTTTCTAGCATGATTAGCATGTTGCTAGCATGTCGCTAGCATAATTAGCAAGTGACTAGCCATGTCGCTAGCATGATTATCAAAGTTGAAGTGTGAGGAGTGAGGTGTGATGTGTGAGGAGTGAGGTATGAGGAGTGAGGAGTGATGTGTGAGGAGTGAGGTGTGATATGTGAGGTGTGATGTATGAGGTGTGAGGAGTGATGTGTATGAGGTGTGATGAGTGAGGTGTGATGAGTGAGGTGTGATGAGTGATGTGTATGAGGTGTGAGGAGTGAGGTGTGAGGAGTGATGTGTATGAGGTGTGAGGAGTGAGATGTGAGGTGTGATGTATGAGGTGTGATGTATGAGGTGTGATGAGTGAGGTGTGAGGTCTTTTTGACTGTCATGCCTATTTCTTTTACAAGGGATGTTTACATTCCTTCTAATAGGGATAAAAATGATACATTTTTATTTTATTTTTTTAAAAACTGTGTAAAAAGAAAAAATAATAAATCAAATAAATAGGAAAAAAAGAATTAAAGTGCCCTGTCCTCGTTAGCTCGCGCGCAGAAGCGAACACATACATAAGCCCCACCCACATATGTAAACAGTCAAAGTTACTAGCATGTTGATTGAGTCTAATGGGATTTGGAGCTTGGGTCATCTGAACATCCTGTGAATGAAAGTCTATGGGCATTTTTATGATTTTTAATATTAATTTTTAAGAAAACCGTAACTCAAACCAGTCTGAAAAGATATAGCACACCGAGTCAGAACAGTATGAAGGTCTGACCCGAGTTTGGAGTATGTAGCCTGAACGGTCTAGGAGTTAGTGTCCAAAAATTTTGCGGCCAGAAAAATAAGAAGAAGAATAACTAGAAAAAAAGTTTGAGACAAACTTTAAGTTGGCTTGAGAAAGCCTGACCAGAAAGTTTGAAAAGTTTAGATCGATCGATAGATAGAAAAGGTTTGAAGATCGATCGATCGATAGAAAAGGTTTGAAGATCGATCGATCGAAAAGGTTTGAAGATCGATCGATCGAAAAGGTTTGAAGATCGATCGATAGATAGAAAAGGTTTGATGATCGATCGATAGAAAAGGTTTGAAGATCGATCGATAGATAGAAAGGGTTTGAAGATCGATCGATCGAAAAGGTTTGAAGATCGATCGATCGATAGAAAAGGTTTGAAGATCGATCGATCGATAGAAAAGGTTTGAAGATCGATCGATGGAAAAGGTTTGAAGATCGATCGATTGATCGAAAAGGTTTGAAGATCGATCGATCGAAAAGGTTTGAAGATCGATCGATCGAAAAGGTTTGAAGATCGATCGATCGATAGAAAAGGTTTGAAGATCGATCGATCGAAAAGGTTTGCGATCGAAAAGGTTTGAAGATCGATCGATCGATCGAAAAGGTTTGAAGATCGATCGATCGAAAAGGTTTGAACATCGATCGATCGAAAAGGTTTGAACATCGATCGATAGATAGATAGATTAGATGAGTTTGAATGAGTTTACATTGATTAGCATCAAAGCTTGACTGAGTCTAATGGGATTTGGAGCTTGGGTCATCTGAACATCCTGTCAATGAAAGTCTATGGGCATTTTTTGGGTAATTTAATTTTTAGGAAAACCGTAACTCAAACCAGTCTGAAAAGATATAGCACACCGAGTCAGAACAGTATGAAGGTCTGTGCCGAGTTTGGAGTATGTAGCTTGAACGGTCTAGGAGGAGTTAGTGTCCAAAAATTTTGCGGCCAGAAAAATAAGAAGAAGAAGAAGAGCTAGAAAAAAAAGTTTGAGACAAACTTTAAGTTGGCTTGAGAAATCCTGACCAGAAAGTTTGAAAAGTTTAGATCGATCGATCGATAGATAGAAAAGGTTTGAAGATCGATCGATAGATAGAAAAGGTTTGAAGATCGATCGATAGATAGAAAAGGTTTGAAGATCGATAGATAGATAGAAAAGGTTTGAAGATCGATAGATAGATAGAAAAGGTTTGAAGATAGATGGATAGATGGATAGATGGATAAGGTTTGAAGATAGATAGATAGAAAAGGTTTGAAATTTTTTTTACCGCCCCCCACCCGCGGTCTGTCTGTCTGCCTGTCTGGCTGGCTGCCTTGCGACAGCAATAGAAGTCATCGGATTTGTTTTTGTTTTTTTAAAGACAAGCTAAATAGAAAAAAAAAAAAAAACAAAAAAAAAATTTTTTACCGCCCCCCACCCGCGGTCTCTCTGTCTGTCTGGCTGCCTTGCGACAGCAATAGAAGTCATCGGATTTGTTTTTGTTTTTTTAAAGACAAGCTAAATAGAAAAAACAAAAAAAAAAAAAATTTTACCGCCCCCCACCCGCGGTCTGTCTGTCTGGCTGCCTTGCGACAGCAATAGAAGTCATCGGATTTGTTTTTGTTTTTTTTAAAGACAAGCTAAATAGAAAAAACAAAAAAAAAAAAAATTTTTACCGCCCCCCACCCGCGGTCTGTCTGTCTGTCTGTCTGGCTGCCTTGCGACAGCAATAGAAGTCATCGGATTTGTTTTTGTTTTTTTAAATACAAGCTAAATAGAAAAAACAAAAAAAATAAATAAAATTTTTACCGCCCCCCACCCGCGGTCTGTCTGTCTGTCTGTCTGTCTGTCTGGCTGGCTGCCTTGCGACAGCAATAGAAGTCATCGGATTTGTTTTTGTTTTTTTAAAGACAAGCTAAATAGAAAAAACAAAAAAAAATTTTTTACCGCCCCCCACCCGCGGTCTGTCTGTCTGCCTCTCTGTCTGTCCGCCTTGCGACAGCAATAGAAGTCATCGGATTTGTTTTTGTTTTTTAAATACAAGCTAAATAGAAAAAACAAAAAAAACAAAAAAATTTTTACTGCCCCCCACCCGCGGTCTGTCTGTCTGCCTGTCTGTCTGCCTTGCGACAGCAATAGAAGTAATTAGATTTGTTTTTGTTTTTTTAAAGACAAGCTAAATAGAAAAAACAAAAAAAAAAATTTTACCGCCCCCCCACCCGCGGTCTGTCTGTCTGCCTGTCTGTCTGCCTTGCGACAGCAATAGAAGTCATCGGATTTGTTTTTGTTTTTTTAAATACAAGCTAAACAAAAAAAAAATTTTACCGCCCCCCACCCGCGGTCTGTCTGTCTGCCTGTCTGTCTGCCTTGCGACAGCAATATGTCATCGGATTTGTTTTTGTTTTTTTAAAGACAAGCTAAATAGAAAAAAAAAAAAAAATTTTACCGCCCCCCACCCGCGGTCTGTCTGTCTGTCTGGCTGCCTTGCGACAGCAATAGAAGTCATCGGATTTGTTTTTGTTTTCTTAAAGACAAGCATGATTATCAAAGTTACTAGCATGTTGATTGAGTCTAATCGGATTTGGAGCTTGGGTCATCTGAACATCCTGTCAATGAAAGTCTATGGGCATTTTTTGGGTTTTTAATTTTAATTTTTAGGAAAACCGTAACTCAAACCAGTCTCAAAAGATATAGCACACCGAGTCAGAACAGTATGAAGGTCTGTGCCGAGTTTGGAGTATGTAGCTTGAACGGTCAAGGAGGAGATAGTGTCCAAAAATTTTGCGGCCAGAAAAATAATAATAAGAAGAACTAGAAAAAAAAGTTCGTCGAGACAAACTTTAAGTTGGCTTGAGAAAGCTTGACCAGAAAGTTTGAAAAGTTCGAAGATCGATCGATCGATAGAAAAGGTTTGAAGACCGATCGATCGATCGAAAAGGTTTGAAGATCGATCGATAGATAGAAAAGGTTTGAAGATCGATCGATAGATAGAAAAGGTTTGAAGATCGATCGATCGATAGAAAAGGTTTGAAGACCGATCGATTGATCGAAAAGGTTTGAAGATCGATCGAAAAGGTTTGAAGATCGATCTATCGAAAAGGTTTGAAGATCCATCGATCGATCGAAAAGGTTTGAAGATCCATCGATCGATCGAAAAGGTTTGAAGATCGACCGAGAGAAAAGGTTTGAAGATCGATTGATCGAAAAGGTTTGAAGATCGATCGATCGATCAAAAAGGTTTAAAGATCGATCGATCGAAAAGGTTTAAAGATTGATCGATCGAAAAGGTTTGAAGATCGATCGAAAAGGTTTGAAGATTGATCGATTGATAGAAAAGGTTTGAAGATCGATCGATAGAAAAGGTTTGAAGATCGATCGATTAATCGATCGATAGAAAAGGTTTGAAGATCGATTGATCGATAGAAAAGGTTTGAAGATCGATTGATCGATAGAAAAGGTTTGAAGATCGATTGATCGATAGAAAAGGTTTGAAGATCGATCGATAGAAAAGGTTTGAAGGTCGATCGATCGATAGAAAAGGTTTGAAGGTCGATCGATCGATAGAAAAGGTTTGAAGATCGATCGATAGAAAAGGTTTGAAGATCGATCGATCGATAGAAAAGGTTTGAAGATCGATCGATCGATCGAAAAGGTTTGAAGATCGATCGATCGAAAAGGTTTGAAGATCGATCGATCGAAAAGGTTTGAAGATCGATCGATCGAAAAGGTTTGAAGATCGATCGATCGAAAATGTTTGAAGATCGATCGATCGAAAATGTTTGAAGATCGATCGATCGATCGAAAAGGTTTGAAGATCGATCGATCGATCGAAAAGGTTTGAAGATCGATCGATCGAAAAGGTTTGAAGATCGATCGATCGAAAAGGTTTGAAGATCGATCGATCGAAAAGGTTTGAAGATCAATCGATCGAAAAGGTTTGAAGATCGATTGATAGATAGATAGATAGAGTAGATGAGTTTGAATGAGTTTACATTGATTAGCATCAAAGCTTGATTGAGTCTAATGGGATTTGGAGCTTGGGTCATCTGAACATCCTGTCAATGAAAGTCTATGGGCATTTTTTGGGTTTTTAATTTTAATTTTTAGAAAAACCGTAACTCAAACCAGTCTGAAAAGATATAGCACACCGAGTCAGAACAGTATGAAGGTCTGTGTCGAGTTTGGAGTATGTAGCTTGAACGGTCTAGGAGGAGTTAGTGTCCAAAAATTTTGCGGCCAGAAAAATAATAAGAAGAATAATAACTAGAAAAAAAAAGTTTGTCGAGACAAACTTTAAGTTGGCTTGAGAAAGCCTGACCAGAAAGTTTGAAAAGTTTAGATCGATCGATAGAAAAGGTTTGAAGATCGATCGATAGATAGAAAAGGTTTGAAGATTGATCGATCGAAAAGGTTTGAAGATCGATCGATCAATAGAAAAGGTTTGAAGATCGATCGATAGAAAAGGTTTAAAGATCGATCGATCGAAAAGGTTTGAAGATCGATCGATCGAAAAGGTTTGAAGACCGATCGATCAAAAAGGTTTGAAGATTGATCGATCGAAAAGGTTTGAAGATTGATCGAAAAGGTTTGAAGATCGATCGAAAAGGTTTGAAGATCGATCGATCGATCGATAGAAAAGGTTTGAAGATTGATCAATCGAAAAGGTTTGAAGATCGATCGATTGATAGAAAAGGTTTGAAGATCGATCGATCGAAAAGGTTTGAAGATCGATCGATCGAAAAGGTTTGAAGATCGGTCGATCGAAAAGGTTTGAAGATCGGTCGATCGAAAAGGTTTGAAGATCGATCGATCGAAAAGGATTGCGATCGAAAAGGTTTGACGATCGATCGATCAATCGAAAAGGTTTGAAGATCGATCAATCGAAAAGGTTTGAAGATCGATCGATCGAAAAGGTTTGAAGATCGATCGATCGAAAAGGTTTGAAGATCGATCGATCGAAAAGGTTTGAAGATCGATCGATCAATAGAAAAGGTTTGAAGATCGATCAATAGAAAAGGTTTGAAGATCGATCGATCAATAGAAAAGGTTTGAAGATCGATCGATCGAAATGGTTTGAAGATAGATAGATAGATAGATAGATTAGATGAGTTTGAATGAGTTTACATTGATTAGCATCAAAGCTTGATTGAGTCTAATGGGATTTGGAGCTTGGGTCATCTGAACATCCTGTCAATGAAAGTCTATGGGCATTTTTTGGGTTTTTAATTTTAATTTTTAGGAAAACCGTAACTCAAACCAGTCTGAAAAGATATAGCACACCGAGTCAGAACAGTATGAAGGTCTGTGCCGAGTTTGGAGTATGTAGCTTGAACGGTCTAGGAGGAGTTAGTGTCCAAAAATTTACCGGCCAGAAAAATAAGAAGAAGAATAACTAGAAAAAAAAGTTCGTCGAGACAAACTTTAAATTGGCTTGAGAAAGCTTGACCAGAAAGTTTGAAAAGTTTAGATCAATCGATCGATAGATAGAAAAGGTTTGAAGATCGATCGATAGATAGAAAAGGTTTGCAGATCGATCGATAGAAAGAAAAGGTTTGAAGATCGATCGATAGAAAAGGTTTGAAGATCGATCGATTGAAAAGGTACTAAGATCGATCGATCGAAAAGGTTTCAAGATCGATCGATCGAAAAGATTTGAAGATCGATCGATCGAAAAGGTTTGAAGATCGATCGAAAAGGTTTGAAGATTGATTGATAAGGTTTGAAGCTCGAATGATCGATCGATAAGGTTTAAAGATCGATCGATCAAAAAGGTTTGAAGATCGATCGATCAAAAAGGTTTGAAGATCGATCGATCAAAAAGGTTTGAAGATCGATCGATCAGGTTTGAAGACCGATCGATCGATCAGGTTTGAAGACCGATCGATCGAAAAGGTTTGAAGATCGATCGATCGAAAAGGTTTGAAGATCGATCGATCGTTCGAAAAGGTTTGAAGATCGATCGATCGATCGAAAAGGTTTGAAGATCGATCGATCGAAAAGGTTTGAAGACCGATTGATCGATCGAAAAGGTTTGAAGATCGATCGATCGAAAAGGTTTGAAGATCGATCGATCGAAAAGGTTTGAAGATCGATCGAAAAGGTTTGAAGATTGATTGATAAGGTTTGAAGCTCGAATGATCGATCGATAAGGTTTAAAGATCGATCGATCAAAAAGGTTTGAAGATCGATCGATCAAAAAGGTTTGAAGATCGATCGATCAAAAAGGTTTGAAGATCGATCGATCAGGTTTGAAGACCGATCGATCGATCAGGTTTGAAGACCGATCGATCGAAAAGGTTTGAAGATCGATCGATCGAAAAGGTTTGAAGATCGATCGATCGTTCGAAAAGGTTTGAAGATCGATCGATCGATCGAAAAGGTTTGAAGATCGATCGATCGAAAAGGTTTGAAGACCGATTGATCGATCGAAAAGGTTTGAAGATCGATCGATCGAAAAGGTTTGAAGATCGATCGATCGAAAAGGTTTGAAGATCGATCGATCGAAAAGGTTTGAAGATCGATCGATTGTTCGAAAAGGTTTGAAGATCGATCGATCGTTCGAAAAGGTTTGAAGATCGATCGATCGATCGAAAAGGTTTGAAGATCGATCGATCGATCAAAAAGGTTTGAAGATCGATCAATCAAAAAGGTTTTAAGATCGATCGATCAAAAAGGTTTGAAGATCGATCGATCGATAGAAAAGGTTTGAAGATCGATCGATCGAAAAGGTTTGAAGATCAATCGATCGATCGATCAAAAAGGTTTGAAGATCGATCGATCAAAAAGGTTTGCTATCGAAAAGGTTTGAAGATCGATCGATCGATCGAAAAGGTTTGAAGATAGATCGATCGAAAAGATTTGAAGATCGATTGATAGATAGATTAGATGAGTTTGAATGAGTTTACATTGATTAGCATCAAAGCTTAATTGAGTCTAATGGGATTTGGAGCGTGGGTCATCTGAACATCCTGTCAATGAAAGTCTATGGGCATTTTTTGGGTTTTTAATTTTAATTTTTAGGAAAACCGTAACTCAAACCAGTCTGAAAAGATATAGCACACCGAGTCAGAACAGTATGAAGGTCTGTGCCGAGTTTGGAGTATGTAGCTTGAACGGTCTAGGAGGAGATAGTGTCCAAAAATTTTCTGGCCATAAAAATAAAAGAGAAGAAGAAGAATAATAATAAGTTTAAATACAATATCAGTAAGTTGGCTGTTCCAAGCCAACTTAATAAGTTTAAATACAATATCAGTAAGTTGGCTGTTCCAAGCCAACTTAATAAGTTTAAATACAATATCAGTAAGTTGGCTGTTCCAAGCCAACTTAACTAGAAAAAAAAGTTTGAGACAAACTTTAAGTTGGCTTGAAAAAGCCTGACCAGAAAGTTTGAAAAGTTTAGATCGATCGATCGATAGAAAAGGCTTGAAGATCGATAGATAGAAAGAAAAGGTTTGAAGATCGATCGATCGAAAAGGTTTGAAGATCGATCAATTGATCAAAAAGGTTTGATAATCGATTGATCGAAAAGGTTTGATAATCGATCGATCGAAAAGGTTTGATAATCGATCGATCGATAGAAAAGATTTGATAATCGATCGATCGATAGAAAAGATTTGAAGATTGATCGATCGATAGAAAAGGTTTGAAGATCGATCGATCGATAGAAAAGATTTGAAGATCGATCGATAGAAAAGGTTTGAAGATTGATCGATCGAAAAGGTTTGAAGATCGATCGATCGAAAATGTTTGAAGATCGATTGATAGATCGAAAAGGTTTGAAGATCGATCGATTGATCAAAAAGGTTTGAAGATCGATCAATCGATAAGGTTTGAAGATCGATCGATCGAAAAGGTTTGAAGATTGATCGATCGATCGAAAAGGTGTGAAGATCGATCGATCGATAGAAAAGGTGTGAAGATCGATCGATCGATAGAAAAGGTTTGAAGATCGATCGATCGATAGAAAAGGATTGAAGATCGATCGATCGATAGAAAAGGTTTTAAGATCGATCGATTGATAGAAAAGGTTTGAAGATCGATCGATTGATAGAAAAGGTTTGAAGATCGATCGATCGATAGAAAAGGTTTGAAGATCGATCGAAAAGGTTTGAAGATCGATCGAAAAGGTTTGAAGATCGATCGATCGAAAAGGTTTGAAGATCGATCGATCGAAAAGGTTTGAAGATCGATCGATCGAAAAGGTTTGAAGATCGTTTGATCGATCGATAGATAGATAGATAGATAGATAGATAGATAGATAGATAGATAGATAGATTAGATGAGTTTGAATGAGTTTACATTGATTAGCATCAAAGCTTGATTGCGTCTAATGGGATTTGGAGCTTGGGTCATCTGAACATCCTGTCAATGAAAGTCTATGGGCATTTTTTGGGTTTTTAATTTTAATTTTTAGAAAAACCGTAACTCAAACCAGTCTAAAAAGATATAGCACACCGAGTCAGAACAGTATGAAGGTCTGTGCCGAGTTTGGAGTATGTAGCTTGAACGGTCTAGGAGGAGTTAGTGTCCAAAAATTTTGCGGCCAGAAAAATAAAAGAAAAGAAGAAGAATAACTAGAAAAAAAAGTTTGAGACAAACTTTAAGTTGGCTTGAAAAAGCCTGACCAGAAAGTTTGAAAAGTTTAGATCGATCGATCGATAGAAAAGGTTTGAAGATCGATCGATAGAAAAGGTTTGAAGATCGATCGATCTAAAAGGTTTGAAGATCGATCGATCGATAGAAAAGGTTTGAAGATCGATCGATCGAAAAGGTTTGAAGATCGATCGATCGATCGAAAAGGTTTGAAGATCGATTGATCGATAGAAAAGGTTTGACGATCGATCGATCGAAAAGGATTGAAGATCGATCGATCGAAAAGGTTTGAAGATCGATCGATAGAAAAGGTTTGAAGATTGATTGATCGATAGAAAAGGTTTGAAGATCGATCGATCGATCGAAAAGGTTTGAAGATCAATCGATAGATAGATAGATTAGATGAGTTTGAATGAGTTTACATTGATTAGCATCAAAGCTTGATTGAGTCTAATGGGATTTGGAGCTTGGGTCATCTGAACATCCTGTCAATGAAAGTCTATGGGCATTTTTTGGGTTTTTAATTTTAATTTTTAGGAAAACCGTAACTCAAACCAGTCTGAAAAGATATAGCACACCGAGTCAGAACAGTATGAAGGTCTGTGCCTAGTTTGGAGTATGTAGCTTGAACGGTCTAGGAGGAGTTAGTGTCCAAAAATTTTGCGGCCAGAAAAATAATAATAAGAAGAAGAACTAGAAAAAAAAGTTCGTCGAGACAAACTTTAAGTTGGCTTGAGAAAGCCTGACCAGAAAGTTTGAAAAGTTTAGATAGATAGATAGATAGATAGATAGATAGATAGATAGATAGATAGATAGATAGATAGATAGATAGATAGATAGATAGATAGATAGATAATCTCTCATTATATTATCGGATGTTACATTGCTATCTCTCATTATATTATTTGATGTTACATTGTTATCTCTCAGTATATTATGGGATGTTACATTGTTATCTATCATTATATTATGGGATGTTACATTGTTATCTCTCATTATCTTATAGGATGTTACATTGTTATCTCTCAGTATATTATCAGATGTTACATTGTTTTCTCTCATTATAATATGGGATGTTACATTATCTCTCATTATATTATGGGATGTTACATTGTTATCGCTCATTATATTATCGGATGTTACATTGTTATCTCTCAGTATATTATCGGATGTTACATTGTTATCTCTCAGTATATTATCGGATGTTACATTGTTATCTCTCAGTATAATATCGGATGTTACATTGTTATCTCTCATTATATTATCAGATGTTACATTGTTATCTCAGTATATTATCAGGTGTTACATTGTTATCTCTCAGTATATTATAGGATGTTACATTGTTATCTCTCAGTATATTATCGGATGTTACATTGTTATCTCTCAGTATATTATCGGATGTTACATTGTTATCTCTCAGTATATTATCGGATGTTACATTGTTATCTCTCATTATATTATCAGATGTTACATTGTTATCTCAGTATATTATCAGGTGTTACATTGTTATCTCTCAGTATATTATAGGATGTTACATTGTTATCTCTCATTATATTATCAGATGTTACATTGTTATCTCTCATTATATTATAGGATGTTACATTGTTATCTCTCAGTATATTATCGGATGTTACATTGTTATCACTCATTATATGGGATGTTACATTGTTATCTCTCATTATATTATGGGAGGTTACATTGTTATCTCTCAGTATATTATGGGATGTTACATTGTTATCTATCATTATATTATGGGATGTTACATTGTTATCTCTCATTATCTTATAGGATGTTACATTGTTATCTCTCAGTATATTATCAGATGTTACATTGTTATCTCTCATTATAATATGGGATGTTACATTGTTATCTCTCATTATATTATGGGATGTTACATTGTTATCTCTCATTATATTATCGGATGTTACATTGTTATCTCTCAGTATATTATCGGATGTTACATTGTTATCTCTCAGTATATTATCGGATGTTACATTGTTATCTCTCATTATATTATCAGATGTTACATTGTTATCTCAGTATATTATCAGGTGTTACATTGTTATCTCTCAGTATATTATAGGATGTTACATTGTTATCTCTCATTATATTCTGGGATGTTACATTGTTATCTCTCAGTAAATTATCAGATGTTACATTGTTATCTCTCATTATATTATAGGATGTTACATTGTTATCTCTCAGTATATTATCGGATGTTACATTGTTATCTCTCATTATATGGGATGTTACATTGTTATCTCTCATTATATTATGGGATGTTACATTGTTATCTCTCATTATATTATCAGATGTTACATTGTTATCTCTCAGTATATTATCGGATGTTACATTGTTATCTCTCAGTATATTATCGGATGTTACATTGTTATCTCTCAGTATATTATCAGATGTTACATTGTTATCTCAGTATATTATCAGGTGTTACATTGTTATCTCTCAGTATATTATAGGATGTTACATTGTTATCTCTCATTATATTCTGGGATGTTACATTGTTATCTCTCAGTATATTATCAGATGTTACATTGTTATCTCTCATTATATTATAGGATGTTAAATTGTTATCTCTCAGTATATTATCGGATTTTACATTGTTATCACTCATTATATGGGATGTTACATTGTTATCTCTCATTATATTATGGGATGTTACATTATCTCTCAGTATAATATCGGATGTTACATTGTTATCTCTCAGTATATTATCGGATGTTACATTGTTATCTCTCAGTATATTTTCAGATGTTACTTTGTTATCTCTCATTATATTATAGGATGTTACATTGTTATCTCTCAGTATATTATCGGATGTTACATTGTTATCTCTCATTATATGGGATGTTACATTGTTATCTCTCATTATATTATGGGATGTTACATTGTTATCTCTCATTATATTATGGGATGTTACATTGTTATCTCTCATTATATTATCGGATGTTACATTGTTATCTCTCAGTATATTATCAGATGTTACATTGTTATCTCTCAGTATATTATCAGATGTTACATTGTTATCTCTCAGTATATTATCGGATGTTACATTGTTATCTCTCAGTATATTATCAGATGTTACATTGTTATCTCTCATTATATTATAGGATGTTACATTGTTATCTCTCAGTATATTATCGGATGTTACATTGTTATCTCTCATTATATGGGATGTTACATTGTTATCTCTCATTATATTCCGGGATGTTACATTGTTATCTCTCAGTATATTATCAGATGTTACATTGTTATCTCTCATTATATTATCGGATGTTACATTGTTATCTATCATTATATTATGGGATGTTACATTGTTATCTCTCATTATATTATGGGATGTTACATTGTTATCTCTCATTATATTATCGGATGTTACATTGTTATCTATCATTATATTATGGGATGTTACATTGTTATCTCTCATTATATTATAGGATGTTACATTGTTATCTCTCATTATCTTATAGGATGTTACATTGTTATCTCTCAGTATATTATAGGATGTTACATTGTTATCTCTCAGTATATTATGAGATGTTACATTGTTATCTCTCATTATATTATAGGATGTTACATTGTTATCTCTCAGTATATTATCAGATGTTACATTGTTATCTCTCATTATATTATGGGATGTTACATTGTTATCTCTCAGTATAAGGTTTGAAGATTGATCGATCGATCGAAAAGGTTTAAAGATCGATCGTTCGATAGAAGAGGTTTGAAGATCGATCGATCGATCGATCGAAAAGGTTTGAAGATCGATCGATCGATCGAAAAGGTTTGAAGATCGATCGATCGATCGAAAAGGTTTGAAGATCGATCGATCAAAAAGGTTTTAAGATCAATCGATCGATCGAAAAGGTTTGAAGATCGATCGAAAAGTTTTGAAGATTGATCGGAAAGGTTTAAAGATCGATCGATCGAAAAGGTTTGAAGATCGATCGATAGATAGAAAAGGTTTGAAGATCGATCGATAGATAGAAAAGGTTTGAAGATCGATCAATCAAAAAGGTTTGAAGATCGATCGATCGATAAGGTTTGAAGATCGATCGAAAAGGTTTGAAGATTGATCGATCGAAAAGGTTTGAAGATCGATATATCGATCGAAAAGGTTTGAAGATCGATCGATCGAAAAGGTTTGAAGATCGATCGATTGATAGAAAAGGTTTGAAGATCGATCGAAAAGGCTTGAAGATCGATCGATCGAAAAGGTTTGAAGATCGATCGATCGAAAAGGATTGCGATCGAAAAGGTTTGAAGATCGATCGATCAAAAAGGTTTGAAGATCGATCGATAGATTAGATGAGTTTGAATGAGTTTACATTGATTAGCATCAAAGCTTGATTGAGTCTAATGGGATTTGGAGCTTGGGTCATCTGAACATCCTGTCAATGAAAGTCTATGGGCATTTTTTGGGTTTTTAATTTTAATTTTTAGGAAAACCGTAACTCAAACCAGTCTGAAAAGATATAGCACACCGAGTCAGAACAGTATGAAGGTCTGTGCCGAGTTTGGAGTATGTAGCTTGAACGGTCTAGGAGGAGATAGTGTCCAAAAATTTACCTGCCAGAAAAATAAAAGAGAAGAAGAAGAATAACTAGAAAAAAAAGTTCGTCGAGACAAACTTTAAGTTGGCTTGAGAAAGCTTGACCAGAAAGTTTGAAAAGTTTAGATCAATCGATGGATAGAAAAGGTTTGAAGATCGATCGATAGAAAGAAAAGGTTTGAAGATCGAACGATAGATAGAAAAGGTTTGAAGATCGATCGTTCGATAGAAAAGGTCGGAGGATCGGTCGATCGATCGAAAAGGTTTGAAGATCGATCAGTAGATAGATAGATAGATTAGATGAGTTTGAATGAGTTTACATTGATTAGCATCAAAGCTTCATTGAGTCTAATGGGATTTGGAGCTTGGGTCATCTGAACATCCTGTCAATGAAAGTCTATGGGCATTTTTTGGGTTTTTAATTTTAATTTTTAGGAAAACCGTAACTCAAACCAGTCTGAAAAGATATAGCACACCGAGTCAGAACAGTATGAAGGTCTGTGCCGAGTTTGGAGTATGTAGCTTGAACGGTCTAGGAGGAGTTAGTGTCCAAAAATTTTCCGCTCAGAAAAATAAGAAGAAGAAGAATAACTAGAAAAAAAAGTTCGTCGAGACAAACTTTAAGTTGGCTTGAGAAAGCCTGACCAGAAAGTTTGAAAAGTTTAGATCGATCGATCGATAGAAAAGGTTTGAAGATTTTTTTTACCGCCCCCCACCCGCGGTCTGTCTGTCTGTCTGTCTGTCTGGCTGCCTTGCGACAGCAATAGAAGTCATCGGATTTGTTTTTGTTTTTTTAAAGACAAGCTAAATAGAAAAAACAAAAAAACAAAAAAAAAATTTTACCGCCCCCCCACCTGCGGTCTGTCTGTCTGCCTGTCTGTCTGCCTTGCGACAGCAATAGAAGTCATGGGATTTGTTTTTGTTTTTTTAAAGACAAGCATGATTATCAAAGTTACTAGCATGTTGATTGAGTCTAATGGGATTTGGAGGTTGGGTCATCTGAACATCCTGTCAATGAAAGTCTATGGGCATTTTTTGGGTTTTTAATTTTAATTTTTAGGAAAACCGTAACTCAAACCAGTTTGAAAAGATAAAGCACACCGAGTCAGAACAGTATGAAGGTTTGTGCCGAGTTTGGAGTATGTAGCTTGAACGGTCTAGGAGTTAGTGTCCAAAAATTTTCCGCTCAGAAAAATAAGAAGAAGAAAAAAAAAAAAAGTTAGTCGAGACAAACTTTAAGTTGGCTTGAGAAAGCCTGACCAGAAAGTTTGAAAAGTTTAGATCGATCGATCGATAGATAGAAAAGGTTTGAAGATCGATCGATAGATAGAAAAGGTTTGAAGATCGATCGATAGATAGAAAAGGTTTGAAGATCGATAGATAGATAGAAAAGGTTTGAAGATTGATCGATCGATCGAAAAGGTTTGAAGATCGATTGATCGAAAAGGTTTGAAGATCGAACGATCGAAAAGGTTTGAAGATCGATCGATCGAAAAGGTTTGAAGATCGATCGATCGATCGAAAAGGTTTGAAGATCGATCGATCCAAAAGGTTTGAAGATCGATCGATTGAAAAGGTTTGAAGATCGATCGATTGAAAAGGTTTGAAGATCGATTGATTGATCGAAAAGGTTTGCAATCGAAAAGGTTTGAAGATCGATCGATCCAAAAGGTTTGAAGATTGATCGATCGAAAAGGTTTGAAGATTGAACGATCGAAACGGTTTGAAGATCGATCGATCGAAAAGGTTTGAAGATCGATCGATAGATAGATAGATAGATTAGATGAGTTTGAATGAGTTTACATTGATTAGCATCAAAGCTTGATTGAGTCTAATGGGATTTGGAGCTTGGGTCATCTGAACATCCTGTCAATGAAAGTCTATGGGCATTTTTTGGGTTTTTAATTTTAATTTTTAGGAAAACCGTAACTCAAACCAGTCTGAAAAGATATAGCACACCGAGTCAGAACAGTATGAAGGTCTGTGCCGAGTTTGGAGTATGTAGCTTGAACGGTCTAGGAGGAGATAGTGTCCAAAAATTTTCTGGCCATAAAAATAAAAGAGAAGAAGAAGAATAATAATAAGTTTAAATACAATATCAGTAAGTTGGCTGTTCCAAGCCAACTTAATAAGTTTAAATACAATATCAGTAAGTTGGCTGTTCCAAGCCAACTTAATAAGTTTAAATACAATATCAGTAAGTTGGCTGTTCCAAGCCAACTTAACTAGAAAAAAAAGTTTGAGACAAACTTTAAGTTGGCTTGAAAAAGCCTGACCAGAAAGTTTGAAAAGTTTAGATCGATCGATCGATAGAAAAGGCTTGAAGATCGATAGATAGAAAGAAAAGGTTTGAAGATCGATCGATCGAAAAGGTTTGAAGATCGATCAATTGATCAAAAAGGTTTGATAATCGATTGATCGAAAAGGTTTGATAATCGATCGATCGAAAAGGTTTGATAATCGATCGATCGATAGAAAAGATTTGATAATCGATCGATCGATAGAAAAGATTTGAAGATTGATCGATCGATAGAAAAGGTTTGAAGATCGATCGATCGATAGAAAAGATTTGAAGATCGATCGATAGAAAAGGTTTGAAGATTGATCGATCGAAAAGGTTTGAAGATCGATCGATCGAAAATGTTTGAAGATCGATTGATAGATCGAAAAGGTTTGAAGATCGATCGATTGATCAAAAAGGTTTGAAGATCGATCAATCGATAAGGTTTGAAGATCGATCGATCGAAAAGGTTTGAAGATTGATCGATCGATCGAAAAGGTGTGAAGATCGATCGATCGATAGAAAAGGTGTGAAGATCGATCGATCGATAGAAAAGGTTTGAAGATCGATCGATCGATAGAAAAGGATTGAAGATCGATCGATCGATAGAAAAGGTTTTAAGATCGATCGATTGATAGAAAAGGTTTGAAGATCGATCGATTGATAGAAAAGGTTTGAAGATCGATCGATCGATAGAAAAGGTTTGAAGATCGATCGAAAAGGTTTGAAGATCGATCGAAAAGGTTTGAAGATCGATCGATCGAAAAGGTTTGAAGATCGATCGATCGAAAAGGTTTGAAGATCGTTTGATCGATCGATAGATAGATAGATAGATAGATAGATAGATAGATAGATAGATAGATAGATAGATTAGATGAGTTTGAATGAGTTTACATTGATTAGCATCAAAGCTTGATTGCGTCTAATGGGATTTGGAGCTTGGGTCATCTGAACATCCTGTCAATGAAAGTCTATGGGCATTTTTTGGGTTTTTAATTTTAATTTTTAGAAAAACCGTAACTCAAACCAGTCTAAAAAGATATAGCACACCGAGTCAGAACAGTATGAAGGTCTGTGCCGAGTTTGGAGTATGTAGCTTGAACGGTCTAGGAGGAGTTAGTGTCCAAAAATTTTGCGGCCAGAAAAATAAAAGAAAAGAAGAAGAATAACTAGAAAAAAAAGTTTGAGACAAACTTTAAGTTGGCTTGAAAAAGCCTGACCAGAAAGTTTGAAAAGTTTAGATCGATCGATCGATAGAAAAGGTTTGAAGATCGATCGATAGAAAAGGTTTGAAGATCGATCGATCTAAAAGGTTTGAAGATCGATCGATCGATAGAAAAGGTTTGAAGATCGATCGATCGAAAAGGTTTGAAGATCGATCGATCGATCGAAAAGGTTTGAAGATCGATTGATCGATAGAAAAGGTTTGACGATCGATCGATCGAAAAGGATTGAAGATCGATCGATCGAAAAGGTTTGAAGATCGATCGATAGAAAAGGTTTGAAGATTGATTGATCGATAGAAAAGGTTTGAAGATCGATCGATCGATCGAAAAGGTTTGAAGATCAATCGATAGATAGATAGATTAGATGAGTTTGAATGAGTTTACATTGATTAGCATCAAAGCTTGATTGAGTCTAATGGGATTTGGAGCTTGGGTCATCTGAACATCCTGTCAATGAAAGTCTATGGGCATTTTTTGGGTTTTTAATTTTAATTTTTAGGAAAACCGTAACTCAAACCAGTCTGAAAAGATATAGCACACCGAGTCAGAACAGTATGAAGGTCTGTGCCTAGTTTGGAGTATGTAGCTTGAACGGTCTAGGAGGAGTTAGTGTCCAAAAATTTTGCGGCCAGAAAAATAATAATAAGAAGAAGAACTAGAAAAAAAAGTTCGTCGAGACAAACTTTAAGTTGGCTTGAGAAAGCCTGACCAGAAAGTTTGAAAAGTTTAGATAGATAGATAGATAGATAGATAGATAGATAGATAGATAGATAGATAGATAGATAGATAGATAGATAGATAGATAGATAGATAATCTCTCATTATATTATCGGATGTTACATTGCTATCTCTCATTATATTATTTGATGTTACATTGTTATCTCTCAGTATATTATGGGATGTTACATTGTTATCTATCATTATATTATGGGATGTTACATTGTTATCTCTCATTATCTTATAGGATGTTACATTGTTATCTCTCAGTATATTATCAGATGTTACATTGTTTTCTCTCATTATAATATGGGATGTTACATTATCTCTCATTATATTATGGGATGTTACATTGTTATCGCTCATTATATTATCGGATGTTACATTGTTATCTCTCAGTATATTATCGGATGTTACATTGTTATCTCTCAGTATATTATCGGATGTTACATTGTTATCTCTCAGTATAATATCGGATGTTACATTGTTATCTCTCATTATATTATCAGATGTTACATTGTTATCTCAGTATATTATCAGGTGTTACATTGTTATCTCTCAGTATATTATAGGATGTTACATTGTTATCTCTCAGTATATTATCGGATGTTACATTGTTATCTCTCAGTATATTATCGGATGTTACATTGTTATCTCTCAGTATATTATCGGATGTTACATTGTTATCTCTCATTATATTATCAGATGTTACATTGTTATCTCAGTATATTATCAGGTGTTACATTGTTATCTCTCAGTATATTATAGGATGTTACATTGTTATCTCTCATTATATTATCAGATGTTACATTGTTATCTCTCATTATATTATAGGATGTTACATTGTTATCTCTCAGTATATTATCGGATGTTACATTGTTATCACTCATTATATGGGATGTTACATTGTTATCTCTCATTATATTATGGGAGGTTACATTGTTATCTCTCAGTATATTATGGGATGTTACATTGTTATCTATCATTATATTATGGGATGTTACATTGTTATCTCTCATTATCTTATAGGATGTTACATTGTTATCTCTCAGTATATTATCAGATGTTACATTGTTATCTCTCATTATAATATGGGATGTTACATTGTTATCTCTCATTATATTATGGGATGTTACATTGTTATCTCTCATTATATTATCGGATGTTACATTGTTATCTCTCAGTATATTATCGGATGTTACATTGTTATCTCTCAGTATATTATCGGATGTTACATTGTTATCTCTCATTATATTATCAGATGTTACATTGTTATCTCAGTATATTATCAGGTGTTACATTGTTATCTCTCAGTATATTATAGGATGTTACATTGTTATCTCTCATTATATTCTGGGATGTTACATTGTTATCTCTCAGTAAATTATCAGATGTTACATTGTTATCTCTCATTATATTATAGGATGTTACATTGTTATCTCTCAGTATATTATCGGATGTTACATTGTTATCTCTCATTATATGGGATGTTACATTGTTATCTCTCATTATATTATGGGATGTTACATTGTTATCTCTCATTATATTATCAGATGTTACATTGTTATCTCTCAGTATATTATCGGATGTTACATTGTTATCTCTCAGTATATTATCGGATGTTACATTGTTATCTCTCAGTATATTATCAGATGTTACATTGTTATCTCAGTATATTATCAGGTGTTACATTGTTATCTCTCAGTATATTATAGGATGTTACATTGTTATCTCTCATTATATTCTGGGATGTTACATTGTTATCTCTCAGTATATTATCAGATGTTACATTGTTATCTCTCATTATATTATAGGATGTTAAATTGTTATCTCTCAGTATATTATCGGATTTTACATTGTTATCACTCATTATATGGGATGTTACATTGTTATCTCTCATTATATTATGGGATGTTACATTATCTCTCAGTATAATATCGGATGTTACATTGTTATCTCTCAGTATATTATCGGATGTTACATTGTTATCTCTCAGTATATTTTCAGATGTTACTTTGTTATCTCTCATTATATTATAGGATGTTACATTGTTATCTCTCAGTATATTATCGGATGTTACATTGTTATCTCTCATTATATGGGATGTTACATTGTTATCTCTCATTATATTATGGGATGTTACATTGTTATCTCTCATTATATTATGGGATGTTACATTGTTATCTCTCATTATATTATCGGATGTTACATTGTTATCTCTCAGTATATTATCAGATGTTACATTGTTATCTCTCAGTATATTATCAGATGTTACATTGTTATCTCTCAGTATATTATCGGATGTTACATTGTTATCTCTCAGTATATTATCAGATGTTACATTGTTATCTCTCATTATATTATAGGATGTTACATTGTTATCTCTCAGTATATTATCGGATGTTACATTGTTATCTCTCATTATATGGGATGTTACATTGTTATCTCTCATTATATTCCGGGATGTTACATTGTTATCTCTCAGTATATTATCAGATGTTACATTGTTATCTCTCATTATATTATCGGATGTTACATTGTTATCTATCATTATATTATGGGATGTTACATTGTTATCTCTCATTATATTATGGGATGTTACATTGTTATCTCTCATTATATTATCGGATGTTACATTGTTATCTATCATTATATTATGGGATGTTACATTGTTATCTCTCATTATATTATAGGATGTTACATTGTTATCTCTCATTATCTTATAGGATGTTACATTGTTATCTCTCAGTATATTATAGGATGTTACATTGTTATCTCTCAGTATATTATGAGATGTTACATTGTTATCTCTCATTATATTATAGGATGTTACATTGTTATCTCTCAGTATATTATCAGATGTTACATTGTTATCTCTCATTATATTATGGGATGTTACATTGTTATCTCTCAGTATAAGGTTTGAAGATTGATCGATCGATCGAAAAGGTTTAAAGATCGATCGTTCGATAGAAGAGGTTTGAAGATCGATCGATCGATCGATCGAAAAGGTTTGAAGATCGATCGATCGATCGAAAAGGTTTGAAGATCGATCGATCGATCGAAAAGGTTTGAAGATCGATCGATCAAAAAGGTTTTAAGATCAATCGATCGATCGAAAAGGTTTGAAGATCGATCGAAAAGTTTTGAAGATTGATCGGAAAGGTTTAAAGATCGATCGATCGAAAAGGTTTGAAGATCGATCGATAGATAGAAAAGGTTTGAAGATCGATCGATAGATAGAAAAGGTTTGAAGATCGATCAATCAAAAAGGTTTGAAGATCGATCGATCGATAAGGTTTGAAGATCGATCGAAAAGGTTTGAAGATTGATCGATCGAAAAGGTTTGAAGATCGATATATCGATCGAAAAGGTTTGAAGATCGATCGATCGAAAAGGTTTGAAGATCGATCGATTGATAGAAAAGGTTTGAAGATCGATCGAAAAGGCTTGAAGATCGATCGATCGAAAAGGTTTGAAGATCGATCGATCGAAAAGGATTGCGATCGAAAAGGTTTGAAGATCGATCGATCAAAAAGGTTTGAAGATCGATCGATAGATTAGATGAGTTTGAATGAGTTTACATTGATTAGCATCAAAGCTTGATTGAGTCTAATGGGATTTGGAGCTTGGGTCATCTGAACATCCTGTCAATGAAAGTCTATGGGCATTTTTTGGGTTTTTAATTTTAATTTTTAGGAAAACCGTAACTCAAACCAGTCTGAAAAGATATAGCACACCGAGTCAGAACAGTATGAAGGTCTGTGCCGAGTTTGGAGTATGTAGCTTGAACGGTCTAGGAGGAGATAGTGTCCAAAAATTTACCTGCCAGAAAAATAAAAGAGAAGAAGAAGAATAACTAGAAAAAAAAGTTCGTCGAGACAAACTTTAAGTTGGCTTGAGAAAGCTTGACCAGAAAGTTTGAAAAGTTTAGATCAATCGATGGATAGAAAAGGTTTGAAGATCGATCGATAGAAAGAAAAGGTTTGAAGATCGAACGATAGATAGAAAAGGTTTGAAGATCGATCGTTCGATAGAAAAGGTCGGAGGATCGGTCGATCGATCGAAAAGGTTTGAAGATCGATCAGTAGATAGATAGATAGATTAGATGAGTTTGAATGAGTTTACATTGATTAGCATCAAAGCTTCATTGAGTCTAATGGGATTTGGAGCTTGGGTCATCTGAACATCCTGTCAATGAAAGTCTATGGGCATTTTTTGGGTTTTTAATTTTAATTTTTAGGAAAACCGTAACTCAAACCAGTCTGAAAAGATATAGCACACCGAGTCAGAACAGTATGAAGGTCTGTGCCGAGTTTGGAGTATGTAGCTTGAACGGTCTAGGAGGAGTTAGTGTCCAAAAATTTTCCGCTCAGAAAAATAAGAAGAAGAAGAATAACTAGAAAAAAAAGTTCGTCGAGACAAACTTTAAGTTGGCTTGAGAAAGCCTGACCAGAAAGTTTGAAAAGTTTAGATCGATCGATCGATAGAAAAGGTTTGAAGATTTTTTTTACCGCCCCCCACCCGCGGTCTGTCTGTCTGTCTGTCTGTCTGGCTGCCTTGCGACAGCAATAGAAGTCATCGGATTTGTTTTTGTTTTTTTAAAGACAAGCTAAATAGAAAAAACAAAAAAACAAAAAAAAAATTTTACCGCCCCCCCACCTGCGGTCTGTCTGTCTGCCTGTCTGTCTGCCTTGCGACAGCAATAGAAGTCATGGGATTTGTTTTTGTTTTTTTAAAGACAAGCATGATTATCAAAGTTACTAGCATGTTGATTGAGTCTAATGGGATTTGGAGGTTGGGTCATCTGAACATCCTGTCAATGAAAGTCTATGGGCATTTTTTGGGTTTTTAATTTTAATTTTTAGGAAAACCGTAACTCAAACCAGTTTGAAAAGATAAAGCACACCGAGTCAGAACAGTATGAAGGTTTGTGCCGAGTTTGGAGTATGTAGCTTGAACGGTCTAGGAGTTAGTGTCCAAAAATTTTCCGCTCAGAAAAATAAGAAGAAGAAAAAAAAAAAAAGTTAGTCGAGACAAACTTTAAGTTGGCTTGAGAAAGCCTGACCAGAAAGTTTGAAAAGTTTAGATCGATCGATCGATAGATAGAAAAGGTTTGAAGATCGATCGATAGATAGAAAAGGTTTGAAGATCGATCGATAGATAGAAAAGGTTTGAAGATCGATAGATAGATAGAAAAGGTTTGAAGATTGATCGATCGATCGAAAAGGTTTGAAGATCGATTGATCGAAAAGGTTTGAAGATCGAACGATCGAAAAGGTTTGAAGATCGATCGATCGAAAAGGTTTGAAGATCGATCGATCGATCGAAAAGGTTTGAAGATCGATCGATCCAAAAGGTTTGAAGATCGATCGATTGAAAAGGTTTGAAGATCGATCGATTGAAAAGGTTTGAAGATCGATTGATTGATCGAAAAGGTTTGCAATCGAAAAGGTTTGAAGATCGATCGATCCAAAAGGTTTGAAGATTGATCGATCGAAAAGGTTTGAAGATTGAACGATCGAAACGGTTTGAAGATCGATCGATCGAAAAGGTTTGAAGATCGATCGATAGATAGATAGATAGATTAGATGAGTTTGAATGAGTTTACATTGATTAGCATCAAAGCTTGATTGAGTCTAATGGGATTTGGAGCTTGGGTCATCTGAACATCCTGTCAATGAAAGTCTATGGGCATTTTTTGGGTTTTTAATTTTAATTTTTAGGAAAACCGTTGCTCAAACCAGTCTGAAAAGATATAGCACACCGAGTCAGAACAGTATGAAGGTCTGTGCCGAGTTTGGAGTATGTAGCTTGAACGGTCTAGGAGGAGATAGTGTCCAAAAATTTTCCACTCAGAAAAATAAGAATAACTAGAAAAAAAAGTTCGTCGAGACAAACTTTAAGTTGGCTTGAGAAAGCCTGATCATAAAGTTTGAAAAGTTTAGATCGATCGATCGATAGATAGAAAAGATTTGAAGATAGATAGATAGATAGATAGAAAAGGTTTGAAATTTTTTTTACCGCCCCCCACCCACGGTCTGTCTGTCTGGCTGCCTTGCGACAGCAATAGAAGTCATCGGATTTGTTTTTGTTTTTTTAAAGACAAGCTAAAAAGAAAAAAAAAAACAAAACAAAAAAAAAAAAATTTTACCGCCCCCCACCCGCGGGGTCTGTCTGTCTGCCTGTCTGTCTGCCTTGCGACAGCAATATAAGTCATCGAATTTGTTTTTTTAAAGACAAGCTAAATAGAAAAAACAAAACAAAACAAAAAAAAAAAAATTTTACCGCCCCCCCCACCCGCGGTCTGTCTGTCTGGCTGCCTTGCGACAGCAATATAAGTCATCGAATTTGTTTTTGTTTTTTTAAATACAAGCTAAATAGAAAAAACAAAAAAAAAATTTTACCGCCCCCACCCGCGGGGTCTGTCTGTCTGCCTTGCGACAGCAATATAAGTCATCGGATTTGTTTTTGCTTTTTTTAAAGACAAGCTAAATAGAAAAAAAAAAAAAAAAAATTTTACCGCCCCCCCACCCGCGGTCTGTCTGTCTGTCGGTCTGGCTGCCTTGCGACAGCAATATAAGTCATCAAATTTGTTTTTGTTTTTTTAAAGACAAGCTAAATAGAAAAAAAAAAATTTTTACCGCCCCCCACCCGCGGGGTCTGTCTGTCTGCCTTGCGACAGCAATAGAAGTCATCTAATTTGTTTTTGTTTTTTTAAAGACAAGCTAAATAGAAAAAAAAAAAAAATTTTACCGCCCCCACCCGCGGTCTGTCTGTCTGTCTGTCTGTCTGTCTGCCTTGCGACAGCAATATAAGTCATCGGATTTGTTTTTGTTTTTTTAAATACAAGCTAAATAGAAAAAACAAAACAAAATAAAAAAATTTTTACCGCCCCCCCCACCCGCGGTCTGTCTGTCTGTCTGCCTTGCGACAGCAATAGAAGTCATCGGATTTGTTTTTGTTTTTTTAAAGACAAGCTAAATAGAAAAATCAAAACAAAAACATTTTTACCGCCCCCACCCGCAGTCTGTCTGTCTGTCTGTCTGTCTGGCTGCCTTGTGACAGCAATAGAAGTCATTGAATTTGTTTTTGTTTTTTTAAAGACAAGCTAAATAGAAAAAACAAAAAAAACAAAAAATTTTTTTACCGCCCCCCACCCGCGGTCAGTCTGTCTGTCTGTCTGTCTGTCTGTCTGTCTGCCTTGCGACAGCAATAGAAGTCATGGGATTTGTTTTTGTTTTTTTAAAGACAAGCATGATTATCAAAGTTACTAGCATGTTGATTGAGTCTAGTGGGATTTGGAGCTTGGGTCATCTGAACATCCTGTCAATGAAAGTCTATGGGCATTTTTTGGGTTTTTAATTTGAATTTTTAGGAAAACCGTAACTCAAACCAGTCCGAAAAGATATAGCACACCGAGTCAGAACAGTATGAAGGTCTGTGCCGAGTTTGGAGTATGTAGCTTGAACGGTCTAGGAGGAGATAGTGTCCAAAAATTTACCGGCCAGAAAAATAAGAAGAAGAAGAAGAATAATAATAAGTTTAAATACAATATTAGAAAGTTGGCTTTTGCAAGCCAACTTAACTAGAAAAAAAAGTTCGTCGAGACAAACTTTAAGTTGGCTTGAGAAAGCTTGACCAGAAAGTTTGAAAAGTTTAGATCGATCAATCGATAGATAGAAAAGGTTTGAAGATCAATCGATAGATAGAAAAGGTTTGAAGATCGATCGATAGATAGAAAAGGTTTGAAGATCGATCGATAGATAGAAAAGGTTTGGAGATCGATCGATCGATAGAAAAGTTTGAAGATCGATCGATCAAAAAGATTTGAAGACCGATCGATCGAAATGGTTTGAAGATCGATCGATCGATATAAAAGGTTTGAAGATCGATCGATCGAAAAGGTCTGAAGATCGATCAAAAAGGTTTGAAGATCGATAGACCGATAGAAAAGGTTTGAAGATCGATCGATCGATAGAAAAGGTTTGAGGATCGATCGATCGATAGAAAAGGTTTGAAGATCGATCGATAGATAGAAAAGGTTTGAAGATCGATCGATAGATAGAAAAGGTTTGAAGATCGATCGATCGATCGAAAAGGTTTGAAGATCGATCGATCGATCGAAACGGTTTGAAGATCGATCGATCGATCGAAAAGGTTTGAAGATTGATCGATCGAAAAGGTTTGAAGATCGATCGATCGATAGATAGATAGATAGATAGATAGATTAGATGAGTTTGAATGAGTTTACATGGATTAGCATCAAAGCTTGATTGAGTCTAATGGGATTTGGAGCTTGGGTCATCTGAACATCCTGTCAATGGAAGTCTATGGGCATTTTTTGGGTTTTTAATTTTAATTTTTAGGAAAACCGTAACTCAAACCAGTCTGAAAAGATATAGCACACCGAGTCAGAACAGTATGAAGGTCTGTGCCGAGTTTGGAGTATGTAGCTTGAACGGTCTAGGAGGAGTTAGTGTCCAAAAATTTTGCGGCCATAAAAATAAAAGAGAAGAAGAAGAAGAAGAATAACTAGAAAAAAAAGTTTGAGACAAACTTTAAGTTGGCTTGAAAAAGCCTGACCAGAAAGTTTGAAAAGTTTAGATCGATCGATCGATAGAAAAGGTTTGAAGATCGATCGATAGAAAGAAAAGGTTTGAAGATCGATTGATAGATAGAAAAGGTTTGAAGATCGATCTATAGATAGAAAAGGTTTGAAGATCGATCGATCGATTGAAAAGGTTTGAACATCGATCGATCGAAAAGGTTTGAAGATCGATCGATCGATAGAAAAGGTTTGAAGATCGATCGATCGATAGAAAAGGTTTGAAGATCGATCGATCGATAGAAAAGGTTTGAAGATCAATCGATCGATCAAAAATGTTTGAAGATCGATCAAAAATGTTTGAAGATCGATCGATCGAAAAGGTTTGAAGACCGATCGATCGAAAAGGTTTGAAGATCAATCGATCGATCAAAAATGTTTGAAGATCGATCGATCAAAATTTTTTGAAGATCGATTGATCAAAAATGTTTGAAGATCGATCGATCAAAAATGTTTGAAGATCGATCGATCAAAAATGTTTGAAGATCGATCGATCAAAAATGTTTGAAGATTGATCGATCGAAAATGTTTGAAGATCGATCGATCGATCGAAAAGGTTTGAAGACCGATCGATCAAAAAGGTTTGAAGATCAATCGATTGATCGAAAAGGTTTGAAGATCGATCGATCGATAGAAAAGGTTTGAAGATCGATCGATCGATAGAAAAGGTTTGAAGATCGATCGATCGAAAAGGTTTGAAGATCGATCGAAAAGGTTTGAAGATCGATCGAAAAGGTTTGAAGATCGATCGAAAAGGTTTGAAGATCGATCGAAAAGGTTTGAAGATCGATCGATCGATCGAAAAGGTTTGAAGATTGATCGATCGAAAAGGTTTGGAGATCGATCGATCGATAGAAATGTTTGAAGATCGATCGATCAAAAAGATTTGAAGACCGATCGATCGAAATGGTTTGAAGATCGATCGATCGATATAAAAGGTTTGAAGATCGATCGATCGAAAAGGTCTGAAGATCGATCAAAAAGGTTTGAAGATCGATAGACCGATAGAAAAGGTTTGAAGATCGATCGATCGATAGAAAAGGTTTGAAGATCGATCGATAGATAGAAAAGGTTTGAAGATCGATCGATAGATAGAAAAGGTTTGAAGATCGATCGATCGAAAAGGTTTGAAGATCGATCGATCGAAAAGGTTTGAAGATCGATCGATCGATCGAAAAGGTTTGAAGATTGATCGATCGAAAAGGTTTGAAGATTGATCGATCGAAAAGGTTTGAAGATCGATAGATAGATAGATAGATAGATAGATAGATAGATAGATAGATTAGATGAGTTTGAATGAGTTTACATGGATTAGCATCAAAGCTTGTTTGAGTCTAATGGGATTTGGAGCTTGGGTCATCTGAACATCCTGTCAATGGAAGTCTATGGGCATTTTTTGGGTTTTTAATTTGAATTTTTAGGAAAACCGTAACTCAAACCAGTCCGAAAAGATATAGCACACCGAGTCAGAACAGTATGAAGGTCTGTGCCGAGTTTGGAGTATGTAGCTTGAACGGTCTAGGAGGAGATAGTGTCCAAACATTTACCGGCCAGAAAAATAAAAGAGAAGAAGAAGAAGAAGAATAACTAGAAAAAAAAGTTCGTCGAGATAAACTTTAAGTTGGCTTGAGAAAGCTTGACCAGAAAGTTTGAAAAGTTTAGATCGATCGATCGATAGAAAAGGTTTGAAGATCGATCGATAGAAAGAAAAGGTTTGAAGATCGATCAATAGATAGAAAAGGTTTGAAGATCGATCGATCGATAGAAAAGGTTTGAAGATCGATCGTTCGATAGAAAAGGTCGGAAGATCGATCGATCGATCGAAAAGGTTTGAAGATCGATCAGTAGATAGATAGATAGATTAGATGAGTTTGAATGCGTTTACATTGATTAGCATCAAAGCTTCATTGAGTCTAATGGGATTTGGAGCTTGGGTCATCTGAACATCCTGTCAATGAAAGTCTATGGGCATTTTTTGGGTTTTTAATTTTAATTTTTAGGAAAACCGTAACTCAAACCAGTCTAAAAAGATATAGCACACCGAGTCAGAACAGTATGAAGGTCTGTGCCGAGTTTGGAGTATGTAGCTTGAACGGTCTAGGAGGAGTTAGTGTCCACAAATTTACCGCTAAGAAAAATAATAAGAAGAAGAAGAAGAAGAAGAAGAATAACTAGAAAAAAAAGTTCGTTGAGACAAACTTTAAGTTGGCTTGAGAAAGCCTGACCAGAAAGTTTGAAAAGTTTAGATCGATCGATCGATAGATAGAAAAGGTTTGAAGATTGATCGATAGATAGAAAAGGTTTGAAGATCGATCGATAGATAGAAAAGGTTTGAAGATTGATCGATAGATAGAAAAGGTTTGAAGATCGATCGATAGATAGAAAAAGGTTTGAAGATCGATCGATAGATAGAAAAGGTTTGAAGATCGATCGATAGAAAAGGTTTGAAGATCGATCGATAGAAAAGGTTTGAAGATCGATCGATAGAAAAGGTTTGAAGATCGATCGAAAAGGTTTGAAGATCGATCGATTGAAAAGGTTTGAAGATCGATCGATCGAAAAGGTTTGAAGATCGATCGATCGAAAAGGTTTGATGATCGATCGATTGAAAAGGTTTGAAGATCGATTGATCAAAAAGGTTTGAAGATCGATCGATCGAAAAGGTTTAAAGATCGACCGATCGATCGAAAAGGTTTGAAGATCGATCGATCGAAAAGGTTTGAAGATCGATTGATCGAAAAGGTTTGAAGATCGATCGATCAAAAAGGTTTGAAGATCGATCGATCGATCAAAAAGGTTTGAAGATCGATCGATCGATCGAAAAGGTTTGAAGATCGATCGATCGATCGAAAAGGTTTGAAGACCGATCGATCGAAAAGGTTTGAAGATCGATCGATCGAAAAGGTTTGAAGATCGATCGATCGATAGAAAAGGTTTGAAGATCGATCGATCGATAGAAAAGGTTTGAAGATCGATCGATCGATAGAAGAGGTTTGAAGATCGATCGATCGATAGAAAAGGTTTGAAGATCGATCGATCAAAAAGGTTTGAAGATCGATCGATCAAAAAGGTTTGAAGATCGATCGAAAAGGTTTGAAGATCGATCGATCGAAAAGGTTTGAAGATCGATCGATCGAAAAGGTTTGAAGATCGATCAATCGAAAAGGTTTGAAGATCGATCGATCGAAAAGGTTTGCGATTGAAAAGGTTTGAAGATCGATCGATCGAAAAGGTTTGAAGATCGATCGATCGAAAAGGTTTGAAGATCGATCGAAAAGGTTTGAAGATCGATCGATCGAAAAGGTTTGAAGATCGATAGATAGATAGATAGATAGATTAGATGAGTTTGAATGAGTTTACATTGATTAGCATCAAAGCTTGATTGAGTCTAATGGGATTTGGAGCTTGGGTCATCTGAACATCCTGTCAATGAAAGTCTATGGGCATTTTTTGGGTTTTTAATTTTAATTTTTAAGAGAACCGTAACTCAAACCAGTCTGAAAAGATATAGCACACTGAGTCAGAACAGTATGAAGGTTTGTGCCGAGTTTGGAGTATGTAGCTTGAACGGTCTAGGAGGAGTTAATGTCCAAAAATTTTGCGGCCAGAAAAATAAAAGAGAAGAAGAAGAAGAACTAGAAAAAAAGTTCGTCGAGACAAACTTTAAGTTGGCTTGAGAAAGCTTGACCAGAGAGTTTGAAAAGTTTAGATCGATCGATCGATAGAAAAGGTTTGAAGATCGATCGATCGATAGAAAAGGTTTGAAGATCGATCGATAGAAAAGGTTTGAAGATCGATCGATCGAAAAGGTTTGAAGATCGATCGATCGAAAAGGTTTGAAGATCGAACGATCGAAAAGGTTTGAAGATCGATCGATCGAAAAGGTTTGAAGATCGATTGATCGATCGAAAAGGTTTGCAATCGAAAAGGTTTGAAGATCGATCGATTGAAAAGGTTTGAAGATTGATCGATCGAAAAGGTTTGAAGATCGAACGATCGAAACGGTTTGAAGATCGATCGATCGAAAAGGTTTGAAGATCGATCGATAGATAGATAGATAGATTAGATGAGTTTGAATGAGTTTACATTGATTAGCATCAAAGCTTGATTGAGTCTAATGGGATTTGGAGCTTGGGTCATCTGAACATCCTGTCAATGAAAGTCTATGGGCATTTTTTGGGTTTTTAATTTGAATTTTTAGGAAAACCGTAACTCAAACCAGTCCGAAAAGATATAGCACACCGAGTCAGAACAGTATGAAGGTCTGTGCCGAGTTTGGAGTATGTAGCTTGAACGGTCTAGGAGGAGATAGTGTCCAAAAATTTACCGGCCAGAAAAATAAAAGAGAAGAAGAAGAAGAAGAATAACTAGAAAAAAAAGTTCGTCGAGATAAACTTTAAGTTGGCTTGAGAAAGCTTGACCAGAAAGTTTGAAAAGTTTAGATCGATCGATCGATAGAAAAGGTTTGAAGATCGATCGATAGAAAGAAAAGGTTTGAAGATCGATCAATAGATAGAAAAGGTTTGAAGATCGATCGATCGATAGAAAAGGTTTGAAGATCGATCGTTCGATAGAAAAGGTCGGAAGATCGATCGATCGATCGAAAAGGTTTGAAGATCGATCAGTAGATAGATAGATAGATTAGATGAGTTTGAATGCGTTTACATTGATTAGCATCAAAGCTTCATTGAGTCTAATGGGATTTGGAGCTTGGGTCATCTGAACATCCTGTCAATGAAAGTCTATGGGCATTTTTTGGGTTTTTAATTTTAATTTTTAGGAAAACCGTAACTCAAACCAGTCTAAAAAGATATAGCACACCGAGTCAGAACAGTATGAAGGTCTGTGCCGAGTTTGGAGTATGTAGCTTGAACGGTCTAGGAGGAGTTAGTGTCCACAAATTTACCGCTAAGAAAAATAAGAAGAAGAAGAAGAAGAAGAAGAAGAAGAAGAATAACTAGAAAAAGAGTTTCTAGACAAACTTTAAGTTGGCTTGAAAAAGCCTGACCAGAAAGTTTGAAAAGTTTAGATCGATCGATCGATAGAAAAGGTTTGAAGATCGATCGATAGAAAGAAAAGGTTTGAAGATCGATTGATAGATAGAAAAGGTTTGAAGATCGATCTATAGATAGAAAAGGTTTGAAGATCGATCGATCGATTGAAAAGGTTTGAACATCGATCGATCGAAAAGGTTTGAAGATCGATCGATCGATAGAAAAGGTTTGAAGATCGATCGATCGATAGAAAAGGTTTGAAGATCGATCGATCGATAGAAAAGGTTTGAAGATCAATCGATCGATCAAAAATGTTTGAAGATCGATCAAAAATGTTTGAAGATCGATCGATCGAAAAGGTTTGAAGACCGATCGATCGAAAAGGTTTGAAGATCAATCGATCGATCAAAAATGTTTGAAGATCGATCGATCAAAATTTTTTGAAGATCGATCGATCAAAAATGTTTGAAGATCGATCGATCAAAAATGTTTGAAGATCGATCGATCAAAAATGTTTGAAGATCGATCGATCAAAAATGTTTGAAGATTGATCGATCGAAAATGTTTGAAGATCGATCGATCGATCGAAAAGGTTTGAAGACCGATCGATCAAAAAGGTTTGAAGATCAATCGATTGATCGAAAAGGTTTGAAGATCGATCGATCGATAGAAAAGGTTTGAAGATCGATCGATCGATAGAAAAGGTTTGAAGATCGATCGATCGAAAAGGTTTGAAGATCGATCGAAAAGGTTTGAAGATCGATCGAAAAGGTTTGAAGATCGATCGAAAAGGTTTGAAGATCGATCGATCGAAAAGGTTTGAAGATCGATCGATCGAAAAGTTTTGAAGATTGATCGATCGAAAAGGTTTGGAGATCGATCGATCGATAGAAATGTTTGAAGATCGATCGATCGATCAAAAAGATTTGAAGACCGATCGATCGAAATGGTTTGAAGATCGATCGATCGATATAAAAGGTTTGAAGATCGATCGATCGAAAAGGTCTGAAGATCGATCAAAAAGGTTTGAAGATCGATAGACCGATAGAAAAGGTTTGAAGATCGATCGATCGATAGAAAAGGTTTGAAGATCGATCGATAGATAGAAAAGGTTTGAAGATCGATCGATAGATAGAAAAGGTTTGAAGATCGATCGATCGAAAAGGTTTGAAGATCGATCGATCGAAAAGGTTTGAAGATCGATCGATCAGTCGAAAAGGTTTGAAGATTGATCGATCGAAAAGGTTTGAAGATTGATCGATCGAAAAGGTTTGAAGATCGATAGATAGATAGATAGATAGATAGATAGATAGATAGATAGATAGATAGATTAGATGAGTTTGAATGAGTTTACATGGATTAGCATCAAAGCTTGATTGAGTCTAATGGGATTTGGAGCTTGGGTCATCTGAACATCCTGTCAATGGAAGTCTATGGGCATTTTTTGGGTTTTTAATTTGAATTTTTAGGAAAACCGTAACTCAAACCAGTCCGAAAAGATATAGCACACCGAGTCAGAACAGTATGAAGGTCTGTGCCGAGTTTGGAGTATGTAGCTTGAACGGTCTAGGAGGAGATAGTGTCCAAAAATTTACCGGCCAGAAAAATAAAAGAGAAGAAGAAGAAGAAGAATAACTAGAAAAAAAAGTTCGTCGAGATAAACTTTAAGTTGGCTTGAGAAAGCTTGACCAGAAAGTTTGAAAAGTTTAGATCGATCGATCGATAGAAAAGGTTTGAAGATCGATCGATAGAAAGAAAAGGTTTGAAGATCGATCAATAGATAGAAAAGGTTTGAAGATCGATCGATCGATAGAAAAGGTTTGAAGATCGATCGTTCGATAGAAAAGGTCGGAAGATCGATCGATCGATCGAAAAGGTTTGAAGATCGATCAGTAGATAGATAGATAGATTAGATGAGTTTGAATGCGTTTACATTGATTAGCATCAAAGCTTCATTGAGTCTAATGGGATTTGGAGCTTGGGTCATCTGAACATCCTGTCAATGAAAGTCTATGGGCATTTTTTGGGTTTTTAATTTTAATTTTTAGGAAAACCGTAACTCAAACCAGTCTAAAAAGATATAGCACACCGAGTCAGAACAGTATGAAGGTCTGTGCCGAGTTTGGAGTATGTAGCTTGAACGGTCTAGGAGGAGTTAGTGTCCACAAATTTACCGCTAAGAAAAATAAGAAGAAGAAGAAGAAGAAGAAGAAGAAGAAGAAGAATAACTAGAAAAAGAGTTTCTAGACAAACTTTAAGTTGGCTTGAAAAAGCCTGACCAGAAAGTTTGAAAAGTTTAGATCGATCGATCGATAGAAAAGGTTTGAAGATCGATCGATAGAAAGAAAAGGTTTGAAGATCGATTGATAGATAGAAAAGGTTTGAAGATCGATCTATAGATAGAAAAGGTTTGAAGATCGATCGATCGATTGAAAAGGTTTGAACATCGATCGATCGAAAAGGTTTGAAGATCGATCGATCGATAGAAAAGGTTTGAAGATCGATCGATCGATAGAAAAGGTTTGAAGATCGATCGATCGATAGAAAAGGTTTGAAGATCAATCGATCGATCAAAAATGTTTGAAGATCGATCAAAAATGTTTGAAGATCGATCGATCGAAAAGGTTTGAAGACCGATCGATCGAAAAGGTTTGAAGATCAATCGATCGATCAAAAATGTTTGAAGATCGATCGATCAAAATTTTTTGAAGATCGATCGATCAAAAATGTTTGAAGATCGATCGATCAAAAATGTTTGAAGATCGATCGATCAAAAATGTTTGAAGATCGATCGATCAAAAATGTTTGAAGATTGATCGATCGAAAATGTTTGAAGATCGATCGATCGATCGAAAAGGTTTGAAGACCGATCGATCAAAAAGGTTTGAAGATCAATCGATTGATCGAAAAGGTTTGAAGATCGATCGATCGATAGAAAAGGTTTGAAGATCGATCGATCGATAGAAAAGGTTTGAAGATCGATCGATCGAAAAGGTTTGAAGATCGATCGAAAAGGTTTGAAGATCGATCGAAAAGGTTTGAAGATCGATCGAAAAGGTTTGAAGATCGATCGATCGAAAAGGTTTGAAGATCGATCGATCGAAAAGTTTTGAAGATTGATCGATCGAAAAGGTTTGGAGATCGATCGATCGATAGAAATGTTTGAAGATCGATCGATCGATCAAAAAGATTTGAAGACCGATCGATCGAAATGGTTTGAAGATCGATCGATCGATATAAAAGGTTTGAAGATCGATCGATCGAAAAGGTCTGAAGATCGATCAAAAAGGTTTGAAGATCGATAGACCGATAGAAAAGGTTTGAAGATCGATCGATCGATAGAAAAGGTTTGAAGATCGATCGATAGATAGAAAAGGTTTGAAGATCGATCGATAGATAGAAAAGGTTTGAAGATCGATCGATCGAAAAGGTTTGAAGATCGATCGATCGAAAAGGTTTGAAGATCGATCGATCAGTCGAAAAGGTTTGAAGATTGATCGATCGAAAAGGTTTGAAGATTGATCGATCGAAAAGGTTTGAAGATCGATAGATAGATAGATAGATAGATAGATAGATAGATAGATAGATAGATAGATAGATAGATAGATAGATAGATTAGATGAGTTTGAATGAGTTTACATGGATTAGCATCAAAGCTTGATTGAGTCTAATGGGATTTGGAGCTTGGGTCATCTGAACATCCTGTCAATGGAAGTCTATGGGCATTTTTTGGGTTTTTAATTTGAATTTTTAGGAAAACCGTAACTCAAACCAGTCCGAAAAGATATAGCACACCGAGTCAGAACAGTATGAAGGTCTGTGCCGAGTTTGGAGTATGTAGCTTGAACGGTCTAGGAGGAGATAGTGTCCAAAAATTTACCGGCCAGAAAAATAAAAGAGAAGAAGAAGAAGAAGAATAACTAGAAAAAAAAGTTCGTCGAGATAAACTTTAAGTTGGCTTGAGAAAGCTTGACCAGAAAGTTTGAAAAGTTTAGATCGATCGATCGATAGAAAAGGTTTGAAGATCGATCGATAGAAAGAAAAGGTTTGAAGATCGATCAATAGATAGAAAAGGTTTGAAGATCGATCGATCGATAGAAAAGGTTTGAAGATCGATCGTTCGATAGAAAAGGTCGGAAGATCGATCGATCGATCAAAAAGGTTTGAAGATCGATCAGTAGATAGATAGATAGATTAGATGAGTTTGAATGCGTTTACATTGATTAGCATCAAAGCTTCATTGAGTCTAATGGGATTTGGAGCTTGGGTCATCTGAACATCCTGTCAATGAAAGTCTATGGGCATTTTTTGGGTTTTTAATTTTAATTTTTAGGAAAACCGTAACTCAAACCAGTCTAAAAAGATATAGCACACCGAGTCAGAACAGTATGAAGGTCTGTGCCGAGTTTGGAGTATGTAGCTTGAACGGTCTAGGAGGAGTTAGTGTCCACAAATTTACCGCTAAGAAAAATAATAATAAGAAGAAGAAGAAGAAGAAGAATAACTAGAAAAAAAAGTTCGTTGAGACAAACTTTAAGTTGGCTTGAAAAAGCCTGACCAGAAAGTTTGAAAAGTTTAGATCGATCGATCGATAGAAAAGGTTTGAAGATCGATCGATAGAAAGAAAAGGTTTGAAGATCGATCGATAGATAGAAAAGGTTTGAAGATTGATCGATAGATAGAAAAGGTTTGAAGATCGATCGATAGATAGAAAAGGTTTGAAGATCGATCGATAGATAGAAAAGGTTTGAAGATCGATCGATAGAAAAGGTTTGAAGATCGATCGATAGAAAAGGTTTGAAGATCGATCGATAGAAAAGGTTTGAAGATCGATCGAAAAGGTTTGAAGATCGATCGATTGAAAAGGTTTGAAGATCGATCGATCGAAAAGGTTTGAAGATCGATCGATCGAAAAGGTTTGAAGATCGATCGATTGAAAAGGTTTGAAGATCGATTGATCAAAAAGGTTTGAAGATCGATCGATCGAAAAGGTTTAAAGATCGACCGATCGATCGAAAAGGTTTGAAGATCGATCGATCGAAAAGGTTTGAAGATCGATTGATCGAAAAGGTTTGAAGATCGATTGATCGAAAAGGTTTGAAGATCGATCGATCAAAAAGGTTTGAAGATCGATCGATCGATCGATCGAAAAGGTTTGAAGATCGATCGATCGATCGAAAAGGTTTGAAGACCGATCGATCGAAAAGGTTTGAAGATCGATCGATCGAAAAGGTTTGAAGATCGATCGATCGATAGAAAAGGTTTGAAGATCGATCGATCGATAGAAAAGGTTTGAAGATCGATCGATCGATAGAAAAGGTTTGAAGATCGATCGATCGATAGAAGAGGTTTGAAGATCGATCGATCGATAGAAAAGGTTTGAAGATCGATCGATCAAAAAGGTTTGAAGATCGATCGATCAAAAAGGTTTGAAGATCGATCGAAAAGGTTTGAAGATCGATCAATCGAAAAGGTTTGAAGATCGATCGATCGAAAAGGTTTGAAGATCGATCAATCGAAAAGGTTTGAAGATCGATCGATCGATCGAAAAGGTTTGCGATTGAAAAGGTTTGAAGATCGATCGATCGAAAAGGTTTGAAGATCGATCGATCGAAAAGGTTTGAAGATCGATCGAAAAGGTTTGAAGATCGATCGATCGAAAAGGTTTGAAGATCGATAGATAGATAGATAGATAGATAGATTAGATGAGTTTGAATGAGTTTACATTGATTAGCATCAAAGCTTCATTGAATCTAATGGGATTTGGAGCTTGGGTCATCTGAACATCCTGTCAATGAAAGTCTATGGGCATTTTTTGGGTTTTTAATTTTAATTTTTAAGAAAACCGTAACTCAAACCAGTCTGAAAAGATATAGCACACTGAGTCAGAACAGTATGAAGGTTTGTGCCGAGTTTGGAGTATGTAGCTTGAACGGTCTAGGAGGAGTTAATGTCCAAAAATTTTGCGGCCAGAAAAATAAAAGCGAAGAAGAAGAAGAAGAACTAGAAAAAAAGTTCGTCGAGACAAACTTTAAGGCTCCGTTCACATCTAGGCGTTTTGGGGCGTTTTTGGGGCGTTTTTCTGCTCTAGGATCAGCTCTCAAAACGCCCAACAAGACAAATCCTATTCATTTCAATGGCCCCTGTTCACATCTGAGCGTTTTGACGCTGTTTACAAAACGCCCAACGCTCAAAAAAGTACATGAGCTTCTTTTTGGGCAGATTACAGGCGTTTTCCATTGATCTCTATTCAATCTAAAAACGCCTGCACAAAAATCGCGGTAAAAATCGCGGTAAAAAACGCCGCAAAAATCGCGGTAAAATCGCGGTAAAAAACGCGCGAAAAACGCTACGCTCAGGTGTGAATGTAGCCTAAGTTGGCTTGAGAAAGCTTGACCAGAGAGTTTGAAAAGTTTAGATCGATCGATCGATAGAAAAGGTTTGAAGATCGATCGATCGATAGAAAAGGTTTGAAGATCGATCGATAGAAAAGGTTTGAAGATCGATCGATCGAAAAGGTTTGAAGATCGATCGATCGAAAAGGTTTGAAGATCGAACGATCGAAAAGGTTTGAAGATCGATCGATCGAAAAGGTTTGAAGATCGATTGATCGATCGAAAAGGTTTGCAATCGAAAAGGTTTGAAGATCGATCGATTGAAAAGGTTTGAAGATTGATCGATCGAAAAGGTTTGAAGATCGAACGATCGAAACGGTTTGAAGATCGATCGATCGAAAAGGTTTGAAGATCAATCGATCGATAGATAGATAGATTAGATGAGTTTGAATGAGTTTACATTGATTAGCATCAAAGCTTGATTGAGTCTAATGGGATTTGGAGCTTGGGTCATCTGAACATCCTGTCAATGAAAGTCTATGGGCATTTTTTGGGTTTTTAATTTTAATTTTTAGGAAAACCGTAACTCAAACCAGTCTGAAAAGATATAGCACACCGAGTCAGAACAGTATGAAGGTCTGTGCCGAGTTTGGAGTATGTAGCTTGAACGGTCTAGGAGGAGATAGTGTACAAAAATTTTCCGCTCAGAAAAATAAGAATAACTAGAAAAAAAAGTTCGTTGAGACAAACTTTAAGTTGGCTTGAGAAAGCTTGACCAGAAAGTTTGAAAAGTTTAGATCGATTGATCGATAGATAGAAAAGGTTTGAAGATCGATCGATAGATAGAAAAGGTTTAAAGATCGATCGATAGATAGAAAAGGTTTGAAGATCGATCGATCGAAAAGGTTTGAAGATTGATCGATCGATCGATAGAAAAGGTTTGAAGATTGATCGATCGATCGAAAAGGTTTGAAGATCGATTGATCGAAAAGGTTTGAAGATCGAACGATCGAAAAGGTTTGAAGATCGATCGATCGAAAAGGTTTGAAGATCGATCGATCGATCGAAAAGGTTTGAAGATCGATCGATTGAAAAGGTTTGAAGATCGATCGATTGAAAAGGTTTGAAGATCGATTGATCGATCGAAAAGGTTTGCAATCGAAAAGGTTTGAAGATCGATCGATCGAAAAGGTTTGAAGATTGATCGATCGAAAAGGTTTGAAGATCGAACAATCGAAACGGTTTGAAGATTGATCGATCGAAAAGGTTTGAAGATCGATCGATAGATAGATAGATAGATTAGATGAGTTTGAATGAGTTTACATTGATTAGCATCAAAGCTTGATTGAGTCTAATGGGATTTGGAGCTTGGGTCATCTGAACATCCTGTCAATGAAAGTCTATGGGCATTTTTTGGGTTTTTAATTTTAATTTTTAGGAAAACCGTAACTCAAACCAGTTTGAAAAGATATAGCACACCGAGTCAGAACAGTATGAAGGTCTGTGCCGAGTTTGGAGTATGTAGCTTGAACGGTCTAGGAGGAGATAGTGTCCAAAAATTTTCCGCTCAGAAAAATAAGAATAATAATAAGTTTAAATACAATATTAGAAAGTTGGCTTTTGCAAGCCAACTTAATAATAAGTTTAAATACAATATTAGAAAGTTGGCTTTTGCAAGCCAACTTAATAATAACTAGAAAAAAAAGTTTGTTGAGACAAACTTTAAGTTGGCTTGAAAAAGCCTGACCAGAAAGTTTGAAAAGTTTAGATCGTTTGATCGATAGAAAAGGTTTGAAGATCGATCGATAAAAAGAAAAGGTTTGAAGATTGATCTATAGATAGAAAAGGTTTGAAGATCGATTGATAGAAAAGGTTTGAAGATCGATCGATCGAAAAGGTTTGAAGATCGATCGATCAAAAAGGTTTGAAGATCGATCGATAGAAAAGGTTTGAAGATCGATTGATCAATGGAAAAGGTTTGAAGATCGATCGATTGAAAAGGTTTGACGATCGATCGATCGAAAAGGTTTGAAGATCGATCGATTGAAAAGGTTTGAAGATCGATCGATCGATAGATAGATAGATTAGATGAGTTTGAATGAGTTTACATTGATTAGCATCAAAGCTTGATTGAGTCTAATGGGATTTGGAGCTTGGGTCATCTGAACATCCTGTCAATGAAAGTCTATGGGCATTTTTTGGGTTTTTAATTTTCATTTTTAGGAAAACCGTAACTCAAACCAGTCTGAAAAGATATAGCACACCGAGTCAGAACAGTATGAAGGTCTGTGCCGACTTTGGAGTATGTAGCTTGAACGGTCTAGGAGGAGTTAGTGTCCAAAAATTTTGCGGCCAGAAAAATAAAAGAGAAGAAGAAGAAGAAGAAGAAGAAGAATAATAAGTTTAAATACAATATCAGTAAGTTGGCTTTTCCAAGCCAACTTAATAAGTTTAAATACAATATCAGTAAGTTGGCTCTCCCAAGCCAACTTAATAATAATAAGTTTAAATACAATATCAGTAAGTTGGCTCTCCCAAGCCAACTTAATAATAATGAGTTTAAATACAATATCAGTAAGTTGGCTGTTCCAAGCCAACTTAATAATAAGTTTAAATACAATATTAGAAAGTTGGCTTTTGCAAGCCAACTTAATAAGTTTAAATACAATATCAGTAAGTTGGCTGTTCCAAGCCAACTTAATAATAAGTTTAATTGCAATATCAGTAAGTTGGCTTTTCCAAGCCAACTTAATAAGTTTAAATACAATATTAGAAAGTTGGCTTTTGCAAGCCAACTTAATAAGTTTAAATACAATATTAGTAAGTTGGCTGTTCCAAGCCAACTTAATAAGTTTAAATACAATATTAGAAAGTTGGCTTTTGCAAGCCAACTTAATAAGTTTAAATACAATTTCTCTATCGCTCATTGACAGACGTAGTCTTCTTGATTCTCAAGAGCTGGGTTATGTTGTCTCCGCAGGAGTAGGACTAGGCAGAAAGACAAAACGTTCTGGCTCCACCTTAGGGGCAGTCCCTGAGGGTATATCCTCCCTCTCTCTGCTACAGGGAATCAGTTTTTTTCTGTCTAGTCAGGAGTAAGGACCTAAGTTCCTTGCTGGGATCTTTTTGGTCCTGGCAAGATTTTTTCTTTAAAAAAAAAAAAAAAAAAAAAGATTTTTTTTTTAGGCAGTTTTTCTCCAGTATTTTTTTCCTGTGAGATCTTCAAGCAAATACGCCGGACTGGGCGACACTAGTGGTCACCCCAGCTGGCCTACGAGCGCGCGCAGACCATTGCATTGCGCTTGGTCGGCCGTGACACATTCAAGTAAGTATGCGGGGCCGGGCGACGGGCTGGGTGTTGAGATCCAGTGGTCACCCCGGTTTCTGCCTACGAGCGCGTGCAGACCAGAGCTCCGCGCTGGGTCGGCCGCGACGGAGTCCCAGTGGAGGGACTGACCTTGCGAGTTAAAAGTCTCGCTTGGATGCCAGGAACCAGAGAGTCGAGGCGTCCGGAGTGGTCCACAACCCCCCACCCCGGTGGAGAGGGTATTGTGAAGAGAGGGTGCCTGTCGGTTCGGTATGGTGAGTAAACGTTCCCTTTTTTTCTTTCCTCGTTATGAGGCAGTATGAATTATGGGCCCCTCCATACATGATCAGTATATATCTGACACTAAAAGTCCCCCTTGTAAATACAGTATGTGTTTGTGGGAAGTGGACATGGTTTGAGAGCTAACACTCTACCCAGCAGACTGTAGCATTACAGCAGACATAGGAGGTATAATCCTACCTTATTTGTAGTGTATCTCCTGTAGATCAATAAATCGCCACTTAGCAGAGATGCAGGTGGATGTGCTGGGAAAAACGATTTCGGCGGTCCGCCGCGATTTTGCCGTAGACCAGGTGCATGTATGTCCTCAGGTCACGCCGGCCGCCATGTTTTTGGAGTCTAATGTCTCTTGTATGGGGGCGGCTATGTTTCATGAGCCCGGCTACCTCGTGGAGAGCTGGGAACGCCGGAAGGCGTACACAGGGGGCGGAGCCACGTCCTTCTACCCGGGAAAAAGCAACAGCTCCTTCCAGTCTGTAAAAGACAGACGCTGACTGCAGTTGGTTGGAAACTTCACTGCATCGGTTGGTGAGCCTTGGGGGTCCCTCTCTCTCTCTGTGGGGATCGAGAAGCAGGTACTCTGAGGGTCGCTATTGCGCTAGGGGGAGACACATAAAAAAAAAAAGTTTTTTTGTTTTTTCTGGCAAAGGTGTCCTGAATTAACATGGACCCTGCCATTCATGTATCTCCTCCGGATCCCCTCGAGGGGTCTGCAGGATCCTCCAGCACCCCACTGACGATTGAATCATTGTCAGCTATTATGGAAACTTTTGTGTCCCGGGTGGAAGTGGCTTGTCAGGGACAGGGCGCAAGAAAGCGACCCCCCGCCTAACCCCTTATTATCTGAAACCTCGGATTCAGACTCTGAGCCTATTTCTGCAGTTGCAGGTACTTCATCTGGGATTGGTGTCTCGTGTACTGTCTCTTCAGACAGTGAGGAGGATGTTTCGGCATCAGCCATAGCCAAAGAGGAAGCGTTGGTAAACGCACTCATTGTATCTGTTCAAGAAACCTTAAAGAGGTTGTAAACCCGTTTAAAATTTTTTTTTTTTTTTTTACATCCTGCAAGAGAAACACATAATGAGCTAGTATGCATCGCATACTAGCTCATTATGAAATACTTACCTTAGAACGAGCCCCCGCCGTGCCGCTCACTCACCTGTATGACGAGCGACATGTTCAGTCGCCCGTCTTCCGGGATCGCGGCATCCGGCCATCTGATTGGCCGGAGCCGCGGTGACGTCACTCCCGCGCACGCGCACGGGAGCCGACGGTCACGGCACGGGGCTCTGAAGGAACGGCACGATCAGCCGTTCCTTCAGAGCGCATGCGCCAGTGACGTCACTGGCTGCATTAAAGGTAAATATCTCCTAAACTGTACATGTTTAGGAGATATTTACAGTACCTATAGGTAAGCCTTATCATAGGCTTACCTATAGGTACAACTTCCCGAGGAGGGTTTACTTCCTCTTTAAGATTACAGGGTATTCCGTCGGAAATAGCTGAAACTGAAATCCCTTTTGGGACTAAAAAACGCATCAAAGTGGCGAAGGTTTTTCCATTGCCCAAATGTTTTGGCAATCCAATCAAAGAAGAATGGAGTCTGCCAAAACGCATTTCTACTATTTCTAAACGCATTAACAGGCGTTATCCGTTTGAGGAAACCCTCATTAAGAAATGGACAGAACCACCTGTGGTGGATTCACCAATTGCTAGATTGAATAAAGCCACGGTTATTCCTCTAGAAGACGCTCCGTCTTTTAAAGATCCAGTGGATCGCAAGATAGAAGCTATGTCTCGCACCATGTTTACCTTGATTGGATCAGCTTTCAGACCAATAATTGCTATTGGTCTGGTTTCGCAGGCTGTAACTGTATGGACCAAGTGGTTACGCCGGGACCTAGAAGAGGTCCCTCAGGCGGTATCAGATTTGTTGGAACAGATGATACAGGGGTTACAGTTTGTGTGTGATGCGGCGTTAGACGCCACTTCATTATTGGCGCAAGCATCTGTCTCAGCGGTGGTTCTCAAGCGTACACTGTGGCTAAAAGGTTGGTTAGCCGACCAAGGTTCCAAAAAAGCATTGGCTAATTTCCCCTTTTTAGGAGAGCGTCTATTTGGAGCCAACTTAGATGAGATCATTAAGGATCTCACGGGTGGAAAGAGCACCTTTTTACCGCAAAATTTTAAAGGTAAAGGAACTCGTCAAAGACGAGGGCCTTCTTTTTCTGCTCACAAGAGGTTTTTTTCGTCCCGCGGGTGAAAAAATTAAGTCCTCCAAAGCTCCTGCAGGAGGCGTCAGGGGTCGTTGGTCGGGCAAGCAAAAGCCCGCCCCCTCTAGACCTGAAGATAAACCGTCCAAAGCCTGAAGGTGCGCCCCCCACCCATAACTGGGGTGGGGGGACGTCTTCGCCGGTTCCCGGATCCATGGCTTTCCAGAATCCCGGACAGATGGGTTTGCGAAGTCATAAGGTCAGGGTACAAGATCGAGCTTCGATCTCTCCCACCGGCGCGATTCTTCCCTTCCAATAGCCGACTATCCCCGGATCGTTTAGACGATCTGTGGAGAGCAGTCACAGATTTACTACAACAAGGAGTGGTAGTCCACGTTCCTTGGACAGAACGCTTTCACGGGTTTTTATTCAAACCTATTTACAATACTCAGGAAAGAGGGCAAAGTGCGTCCAATTCTGGACTTAAGGGCACTCAATTCTTTTGTCTACATAAGAAGATTCAGAATGGAGTCCATTCGCACAGTAGCAGCCTTTCTGCATCCAGGGGATGTCCTAGCGTCCATAGACATCTAGGACGCATATCTTCACATTCCCATTTTCGCAGGACATCAGCGGTTTCTACGTTTTTCCGTAGAAGAGAACCACTATCAGTTTGTGGCGTTACCTCTCGGTCTCGCCACGGCTCCGCGGGTCTTCACGAAGGTGTTGGCCCCAATGTTGGCACTTCTGCGCCAAAGAGGCATATCGATTCTAGGTTACCTAGACGATCTTCTGCTTCATGCAGAGTCTCCTCAGACCTTGCTACAAAACATAGAAATTACTATGATTTTTTTACAGGAATTCGGGTGGCTGGTGAACCAGCAAAAGTCATTTCTGGTTCCCACCCAGAGGCTCGAATATCTGGGTCTAATTCTAGACACAGTCAGGACAAGAGTTTTTTCTTCCGGTAGGGAAACTCCGAAAGATTCAATCAGCAGTCCACCAACAGCTGGTCTTCCCTTCGGACTTGCATGAGGGGTCTGGGGTTGATGGTGGCTTCCTTCGAAGCAGTCCCATTTGCCCAGTCCCATACCCGAATTCTTCAGCAAGAGATTCCTCTCAGATGGAATCGGAATCCGGAATCCCTGGACAATCAGATCCGATTGAGCAAACAGACCAGAGAGTCTCTGGTCTGGTGGCTTCGGTCTCCGATGCTCAGCCAGGGAAAGTCATTTCTGCCAATATATTGGACGACAGTGACCACGGATGCCAGTCTATCCGGATGGGGAGGAATTCTCGGTCAGTTATCTGTCCAGGGACTTTGGTCCCCGGAAGAATCCAGGTTACCGATAAATGTATTGGAACTGAGAGCGATCAGACTTTGTCTGATTCACTGGACCGAGCAGCTCCAGGGCAGCCCGGTTCGGATCCAGTCGGACAACGCCACGGCCGTGGCTTATGTCAATCACCAGGGGGGCACCAAGAGTGTCCGAGCGGCCAAAGAAGTGGCTTGCATTCTTCGCTGGGCGGAACGATTTGTTCCAGCAATCTCTGCGGTGTTCATTCCGGGGGTGGAGAATTGGCAGGCAGATTATCTCAGCCGTCAGACTCTGGATCAGGGGGAATGGTCCCTCCATCCAGACGTTTTCCACCAGTTGTGCCTACGATGGGGCACCCCGGATATGGATCTGTTGGCATCTCGATTCAACAGGAAAGTTCAGAGATTCGTGGCTCGCTCCCGCGATCCTCTAGCAGAAACCGCAGACGCACTGATCGCCCCGTGGGGGCAATACCAGCTAATGTATGCCTTCCCTCCTCTTGGGTTACTGCCAAGACTTCTTCGCAAGATAGAGGAGGAAGGAATTCCAGTAATCCTGGCAGCTCCGGACTGGCCTCGTCGAGCTTGTTACGCCGACTTGGTCAGACTGATGGCGGACGTCCCGTGGAGACTTCCTCTCAGGGAGGATCTACTGTCTCAGGGACCGATCTTCCATCCTGCTTTACGATCGCTGGTTTTAAACGGCCTGGTTATTGAGACCCAGGTGCTGAAGGACAAGGGATTGTCAGCTTCAGTTATTCCTACTCTAGTTAAAACAAGGAAAGCGACTTCCAGAAAGATTATCATCATACATGGAAGTCTTATATTGTGTGATGTGAATCCCTTGGGTTCCATCTACATCTTTATTCGGTAGTCCGAATATTGGCTTTCTGCAACAGGGAGTTGAGCAGAAGCTGGCCTTGAGTGTTATCAAGGGTCTGGTTTCAGCATTTGCTATCTTCTTTCAGAAGCTTTTGTCTACTCATTCCTTGGTGCGGAATTTCATCCAGGGGGTGCGACACCTGGCTCTGCCAGTGCACGCGCCGTTACCATCCTGGGATCTTAATTTGGTGCTGTCGGTTCTTCAGACACCTCCCTTTGAAAATATCAGGGAGATTCCCTTGCCTACTTTATCCCAGAAGGTGGTCTTCTTGGTGGCTATCATTTCTGCACGCAGGGCATCAGAACTGGCTGCATTATACTGTTGTTCCCCAGATCTGGTGGTTCATAGGGATAAGGTTGTTCTTCATCCGAATCCATCCTTCCTTCTAAGGTGGTTTCAAAGTTTCATTGAATAAGGACAGTGTATTGTCCTTCCTATGTCCTTAGCCCAATCATCCTCGAGAATTTGCATGGCATTCCTTGGATGTAGTTCGGGCGATCAGGATATACTTGAATACTACGGATTCAATTTGTAAGACGGATTCACTGTTTGTGATCACGGATGGCCCTAAGAAGGGGTTGCCTGTTCTGCTGCGACCATCTTTAGATGGATCAGACAGACGGTGGTATAGGCTTATTTTATCTAAGGGTCGGGATCCCCCGTTCCCTGTTAAGGCGCATTCTACTCGGGCGCTTAGAGTTTCCTGGACCTTCCGCCATCAGGCGTCAGTGGTTCAGGTTTTCAAGGCGACTGTTTATAGTCGGTTCATACCTTTACAATATTGTATAAGGTTTATGTGATGGCATCGTCAGATGCCTCTTCTGGCTGCAAGGTTCCTGCAGGCCACTGTTTGAGGAGACTGTTGGTCTACCTCGAGGATTTGTGGGGTAGGTCTCA